>NW_024582054.1:22434975-22573361 GCF_017639235.1 Corvus kubaryi
GCCGTGCCGTGCCGTGCCGTGCCGTGCCGTGCCGGGAGCCGCCGGAGCTGGAACTGGTACCGGTGTCGGCTCCGCTGCCGCGGCCGCGCCCGCCGCTGCTGGGGGAGGCGGTGCCCGCGCCGCGCCCCCGCGCCCCGCCCGCCCCCGGCAGCAGCAGCAGCGGCAGCGGCAGCCTCAGCACCTCCGCCAGCTCCTCCAGCAGCTCCAGCGGCAGCACCATGGACCTCTCCTTCATGGCCGCGCAGGTGGTGCGCGACGGCGGGACGGGACGGGAGCCGGGGGCGGGAGCGGCGGGGCGCGCATCCCTTCCTCTGCTTTCCGCTCGGCTTCTCTCCGCTCCAAAGTTGCGTCGCCGGGGGGGGTAAACCTGAGCGGCCCCGCTCCTTGGGGAAGGGGCGAGGAGGAGGAAAGAAAGGGAGAAAATAAGGCGGCTGGAGCTGGCAGCGCTGCTGGGAAGTTGCCGGCGCAGCTCGGGGCGCAGCACCTGTTAGCGCCCGGCGGCGGGCCCAGCGCGGCTCCGCCGCTCCCCCGCCTGCCCCTGGGGCGCTGCCAGCGGCCTCGGGCTGCACAAGGCGAGGCATCATCGCTTCATCTTCCGAGGCTAGGCTGTAAATGAAAATCGGAGATGCGATTTTTCGGTTCTTTTCTTCCATTCCGTACTGCGATTGTATGTGCATCTGTGGTTTGGGTTTTTTTAAGTTTTTGTCTACGCATACAGAATCTAGCTTGGCGTGTATAGAAATACTCCTCTGTTTGCATGAACAAATTTTTTAAATTGCAGCTTAGTTCTGGATTCCAGCTCGAGGCATGATCGTGGGTGTTGGTGTTCAATGTACTCATGCGTAATATACTGAGAAGTATATAAGGGCTATAAGCCACCCAAAGCCAAAAATCATCATGGTGAATCCAGGTGAATTAGGTTTTTAAACAGACAGATAGTGCTGCACTTGAGAAAAAGCCACACTCAATGACCATCCATTACCTTTTCCAGGATATATTTTTCTAGTTATATGGGTACCAAAGTGTGATTGGCTTTTTTCAGGAATGACTTGGATCCAAGTTTGTGATTTTGCCAGAAAACATTAAAAACAATAAACTCACCATTTAGAGGTGTAGTAGGGGCCAGGAAAGCCTTTCTGCACTGTTGCTGCACTGAGTGCTGACCTCAGCTGGAGGTGTTTGTTGGAAGCCAAATCTAATCCTTGCCCTGTTGTTGTGTTTCATTAATGCAATGGCTGTTTTGTCTTGTTCCCTTCCTAAAGTCCACTTGTGAGGGGGTGTCAGGCTCTGCCTTTCTCAGGGTAGCAGTTGGCTGTCCAAGCATCTCTTCCCTTTGGACATATTTCTAAGAATTTTTTTTAAGGAAAACCACAATGGGGAGGAGGAAAGCATCATTTCTATTGATACGAGATCTTCCTGGGAACTGAAGTATATGACACATACAAAAGGAAATTTTGTATGTGTCAGATCATTTTCCTATGGTCCTTCTCAGCACAATTAGTGAGCTCCATGTGTCCATCTTTTGTTCCCTAAGCACTGAGCTCGAGTGGAATGCCCTCATAGCATGGAAACAGGTGCAGCACAGCAGCAGGTTTTACCCATAATCACAATGGAGCATGCCAAAGCTGGGACTAGTGCTGCCCATTCCCTTTCTGTACTCTCCCTTATGCTTGCTGTCCCATATTCCACATAACTTCTGTGCTAATCCTGTGTGTTGGAAGAGCCACAAAGCACTGTTTCTTTGGCTTTCTCAGAACAGTTCCCAGTGCAAATGTATTTTACACTTACTAAGGTTATTAGTACAACAGTTTACACTGAAAGATTTGCTTTTCTCCCTGATCATTTGGGGTTAATTTATTTTCCTTTGTCACAAGAAGTGACAACTGATAGGTTTTTTTCAGTGTGAGGTGAAGGTGAGGCAATACACCTCAGGAAGAAAGGATGGAATACCTTGGAGCTGTGTGCCACGAAGCCCTTTGGCTGGTGAGAAGGTGGGAACCAGTCAGGGCTGTCAGGTCTCTCCTAGTGGGGCACAGGGCTCACTGGGTCTGCACAGCACAGGGCATGTGGGGAATTCCTCCAGGGGATAGTTGTGTAATTAATCTTTCATGAGCTGCAGGAGAGCTGGCTCCTTTTCTACTGAAGGAAATTAATCCAGTTGTTAGGTCACCATGTATATGGATGCTGCACTTATCTCTGTTACTGCCCATCACAGGCCTCTTGTACCCTTCTGAACTGTCAGCCCTCTCCAGTCCTGTCACCATAATGGCATTTAACCTCCAGTGTGTCACTCCTTTAATGTAGGTATTGCTTTTCTTCAGCTTTCTTTTCACTGCTATATCTTTTTGTCTTTTTTTTTAATCATTTCTGTAGCATCTCTGGTGGTGTGGTCCAGTGAGATCTTCAGTAACAGATGTGTGAGAACATGAGAATTATTGACTTGTGCTTCCTGCTCATAATCACTTTTAAAGATACTCTGCTGTCACTCTCATTAGCATCTTTATCACTCTCATTATCATCCACCTGCAGCAGGTATTGCATTTTAACTGATGAATACCAGATACATTAATATTTTGTAGAAAAATAGGTAATACCTGAACTGAGATGCTTAGTGGCATACAAACAATGGTTACCTCTCAAGTTAATTTATTTTTTACTGGATACTGTAGACTATTTATGTTCCTATAAACTGCTTTTGTGTGTTATCACACCTTTGCACTGCTCATTGTGGACCCAAGTTGGCTTTGCTAGATGTCTTGTGAGACACCATAAATGACCTGTACCTTAGAGCCCCTCTGATGTAAACACAGAAGCAGAAGGTGCGTGTAAGTTTGGTTACCACTTGCAGCCTCAGTGATTCTACAGTGTGTTATGGAGAGTTAAAATCTGGCTGCCTCCTAGGTGCAGCCTAAGCAACCACATCTGAACACCTCAGCTGTATTGTATTTATTAGCTATGCAATGAAGAACAGCTTTTGACTGTAACTATTAAATCTATTGTTAAAATAAGCCTTTTTGCATCAGTGTGTTCATCAGTAGTTGATTGTGTAGGCTTAGGTGTCCTCTGTTCTGCTGGTGCTCTAATTGACTTTGGTTTAAGGTCTTGTGTGCTAATGAGCAGGACTCAGACCTAGTCAAAGCCTATTAGCTAGTGGTGGGTTTCCATTTTAAATCCATATTTTAATTAATGCTGTACACCTCAAGATGCTGTGCCAAAGATGTTGAGCCACTGCTAAGCTGCATGACTGGCTCATTTCTGTGTGTTGTTCAGTGATTTCAGAGTGCTCTTGTAGTCTAGGTAACCTCAGAAATAGCCACTTCTCATAGGTAGAGACTTTTGCTTCCAGCATAAAAGCCCGGTTTTGGGAGGTGCTGAGTGCTGCATCCAGGCTAAGAGCACTCAATGCTTTTAGGAGGGGTTAGGGGGTTGCTGTCAGATGCCCAGGGGTGAGCTGCCCCCCTCCCTGCTTCTGACAGACTAAAATTAATATTCATTTAACAGCCAGCTGATGAAAAAAATGTTAGTGGGAGCAGGGTTGAAACATGTATTCAACCTGAAAAAAATAGAAGCTTTTAGTGGCAAAAAAACCAGGAAGACAGAGAATAAAAAATGATGTCATGGTCTTCAGTATGATCAAAATTAATATGAGCTGGGCAGCACCTGCAGTCAAAATGTTACTGATACGTTTTTCAAGATTTATGTTTGCAATTTAATTTTCCTGAAGTATTTCCTGTATTTTCTGTTTCATATTGAAAATGAGCACTGACTGGATTTCCTTAATTTGCAGTGTTTTTATGGTCGGGTACGTCTCCCTACAGTAAAAATAAAATTTTAATTGTTAGATAAATGGTCTTTTCTTCTTATATGTTTAGAACAGGGAAAAGGTAGCAATAGCCTTGGGAATATGGCCGTTTCTGTGGATTTTTTTTTACTAAGTCATAATTAGTCGATGTTGATTCTCCATGTTCAATTTGTAAACAATTTCTGAGTATTTGAAGTACAGGAAGTTGAATTTTTTCTGTTTAATGATTCAAAGTTGTATTTTTATAACCTTTTGTTTCAATTGGAGTGATGGGGATTTGTTTTAAATATGAAAAATGATGCCATGCTTCAGGAGCTAGAGAAACAAATGAACAAATTTGATACGGAAAGCAAAACCATCATAAAATAAAGTTCATTTAAATTTCATTCCTTTTGTGTTCTCTATTACTCTTCTAGGACTTCAGGTCTGGTCAGTGATCATTCAAGCCACTTTAAACCTTTCATTGCATTGGCAGTAATCCAGGTCACCTTCCCCAGAAAAGGGAGGTGAGCCCTGGTGCATCTTGAAGAAACCATATAGCTCCCTATTGCCATGTCAGAATAACAAGTCCATGCTTCCACATGAAAGATACATTATTAAGAGCGATATAACTTCTGAAAAGCCCTGGAATACACAGGATAAACTGAGTTCATTGAGGGTCAATAATGTCATGCAAGTTAGTTACGAGAAAATATTATAATAGCAGATTCTGCAAACTTTGATTTAAAATAGCCTTTCATTTTGACTTATGGAATCATAGCATCATTGTCATTATGTCACTTAAAGGTTGGAAAACACTTTTAAGATCTAGTTCAGCCATTAATGTAGCATAAAATAGCCTTTCATTTTGACTTATGGAATCATAGCATCATTGTCATTATGTCACTTAAAGGTTGGAAAACACTTTTAAGATCTAGTTCAGCCATTAATGTAGCACTGCCAAGTCCACCACTAAACCATGTCCTTAACTGCCACAGCTACACATTTTTTAGTTGCCTCCAGGGCTTGTGACTCAACCACTTCACTGGGTAGCCTGTTCCAATGCTTGGCAACACTACGCATGAAGAAATGTTTCAATAATATCCAATCTAAACCTCCCCTGGCCCAACTTGAGGCTGTTTCAAATTTGCCCTGTCACTTGTTGCTTGGGAGAAGAGACCAACCCCCCCCACCTGGCTACAACCTTCTTCCAGGTGGATGTAGAGAGCAATGAGGTCCCCCCTGAACCTCCTTTTTCTCCAGGCTAAACAACCCCAGCTCCTTCAGCCACTCCTTATCAGACTTGTGTTCCAGACCCTTCACCAGCTTTATACTCCTATTTTCCAGCTGACATGGACAGCCCATGTGCATGCTGCAAAGCTGGTGTGTGCATAGAGAGTGTGCTTGGCCACTTGAAGAGAGCTGCTGCATTTCCAGAAATGCCAGACATAGGTCCAGTATCCTTTAATTCCTTTCTAATGAGATTTCTATGTTAGAGAATACACAATTAGGATCTGCTGTACTCTGCTGTATCAGCACAGAGGAACCAGAGTGCAGGATAATACTGCATTTGTTTTCCCACTATTTCTTTATCTCTTCTCCATCTTGAGGGTCAAGAGGGATTCAAAGCCTTTATTAGCTGTGTGCTCTTTCTTACAGCAGGGTAATCTGAAGATATTAAAAAAGAGAGAGTTTAGATTTGTGGTTTTGGTAGGTTATTCCCACCAGCTCAAAACAGAATCTAGGCTGCTTGCTCAACGTGAACTGCATGTGTCTTTGTGTCCATACATGTGCCACCAAGAAAGCTCCAAAGAAAGACCTTTCAGTCATGCTTGCACTTGGAGAGTCCATCCTTGACAGTGCTAAATGGTGGCCATTTGGAAGCTTTGACATTACTGGTGTATGCTTAGGACTGATTTTTTTCTTTAAAAAGTGGGATCACCAAAAAGCAAGCTCTATGCCAAACCAATGGAGAGTTGGGATTTAAAGATGCATGAACAACTCCTTGTCAAAAGCTGTCCTGATTACAATCTAAGACATAAGACAAAACCTCTTTGATCTATAGCATTAAACAGTAATAATGTTAGCTAGAAGCTTGTAGTCATTCTTTTACATAACCAGTTCAGTGCTCACTTATCTGCATAATAGGGCACTGACCATTACTTTACCAGCTCTGCTTTCTTCCAAAGGTTAAAGTCATTCTCTCTAGAATTCTTTGATTCCTCCAGAATGTCTTGACCTATAATAAATAGAATCAAAGCATTAGGAAGCTGAAAGAGCAGATCTGAGTGTAACTAAGGAGTTCTCAGATGCTTTGGTTCAATCTTAAGTCCCAATGTCCTGCTGTGGTATAGCACAGCCAGAGGGGCCAGCTGTGTAATCCAGATGTTGCAGAAATCCTGTTCTGTGTGCAGAAATCAGTGCCCTCATACAGGATGTTGCCGACAGTTGAGGTGAGAATCATTTTCTTTCTGCTGGCTGCTTGGCACAATTGCATTAGATTTTTATTGGTGTGGGGAACCAGAAAAATCCCTGCACTTTTCTTGTCACTGCAGTAACACTGGAGACTACATTGCCAAGTCTTCTATAGCAGAAATTTCTGTTCCAGCAAAGCTTTTGAAAATTCATTGGAGATTTGGGCATACTGTTTTTATAAAGTGTTGCTACTGCACTTTGGAAGGAGCTGTTGTTCCGGGATTGTGCTTGTAATTGCTGTCAGAAGATGTTAAAAGCAGTGATTCCAATCCAGAAAAACACTTAAACATTTACTGCACTTGGAACACATATATATTGTTCCGGTAACATCAGCAGGACCGTCCACTTGCTTAAAATGAGGGGTCTTAAAGTCTGGCACAGATGGGGAGAGAATGCTTTGCAATGCATAGGAAAATATCCCAGGAGAGCAAGAGGAAGCCTACTACTGGTCATATTATTAATTCAGGGAACCCTGAGATTAGGTGTTTTGGAGTGACTGTGCTTTCGTCAGTTAATAGCACGACCAGTTTCTCATAGTAGCTGTTGAATGTTGGAAGAGAAGGATGTGGTAGGAAGTGGGTGGTGGGGAAGGGAAAGTAGGATGTGACTCATGTGGCACATGTGTTTGTGTACCCTTGCACAATGAGGGTTAGAAGAAACTGGAAATAATTTGTGTTTCATGTGCCCATTAACTGTGAGATGAATTCTGTGACATTCTGTGTTTTGGGTTTTTTTTTTTAATAATTTACATGATTTTCAGCAGTTATATGCTAAAAACTTCAAAACCAGCAGATGTCACATATTTCCATCTTTGTTGAGTGTGGAAAGGAGGTTTGTAATATAATAGCAAATAGACATTCACATGTTTTACAGACATAAAGCATTTCACAACACAGTTGATTGCAGCAGTAGCTTGGGTCCTGTTGTACACAGAGAATAGCTAGAGATGGCAGGTAAGAGGAATGAAGACCGAAGAAGCACTACATTCATGCCAAACATCTTGCTTGTTGAGGTGCCTGGTTTTTCTTGAACAGTCAGAACCCAACCCTGTCCTGTACTGAGCAATAATCCTCTTGGCAGACTTGATGAGAATGGAGTT
Organism: Corvus kubaryi; assembly: GCF_017639235.1. Lineage (NCBI taxonomy): Eukaryota > Metazoa > Chordata > Aves > Passeriformes > Corvidae > Corvus > Corvus kubaryi. The sequence goes on from NW_024582054.1 coordinate 22,442,331, forward strand.
AATGGGTAGCAGCTGGATAGCCCAATTGGGTCCTCAGAATCCATAGGCTAGAAAATCTTAACTGGTTATATATTGGGGGTGGCAGTGGTGGTGCTGTTGGTGTTATCTTGGTTTTGGTTAATCTAGGATGAATTTCTCAATTCATTGATGAGCTGCAAACATGGGGGTTGAGATTCTGGTTTAAGTTTTGTTGAAAATTGAATGGCTTCACCACCTTCCTAACCTCATTCCCGTAACAGACAAAAGCAAAACACTCCAAATGATTCAAAGCATTGTATAGGATTAAGTAAAGCAGTGTGATGCTTTGGTGACCATACACCATCAAATTAAATCATTGATCAAAGATTAGACCGTTCAAATGGAGTGCAGTGATGTGGAAAGCAGAAAATTAGAGCAGCAACCCAAGTAAATTCAGCAGTGACCAGCTCTCTTAGTTTGCTACATCTCTCTGCTGGAATTTAGTTTCCTTGAAAGTGTTTTCAGTCATGAATTGCATTTTCTACCTGAGCTAGTGAGGTTTATTGGAGTCCTCTGTCTGTTGTTTCAACAGAAATCTTGGTTTGATCAGTATAGTATCCTTAATTACTATTAACCACCTCCTCCGCTCATAGGGATGATGATTTTTAATGGTGTCTTTTGAAATACTGATGGCTCTCTGTGATTGTTATAAACACTTTTTTTCCAACAGATACATGCTCAAGTATGAAAGGAAGTTCATACTTGAAAGTTGGTTGTAAACTGATGATAGTTGTGTTACTCATCAGTGGCTTGATCTACTTGTGCTGGTTAACACATCGGGATTGTTTCATTTCCATGGAATGGAAGAAGTCCTTGGCAAACAGGATCCTGACATGGCATATGCAAGTTACTGGGACTGGAACAAAAAAGGGTCAGAATGAAGTGTGTGAACTCCTTCACATCTATTTTGAAGGTGCTGCATGGTCAGGGTGTGCAGTCCTATTCACTCTGGTGCTGCAGTAAGGAATGCCTGTCCTTACACTGGGCTCTGAATAGGAGCAGAAAACATGGCCAGCTCTGACACAAAGACCAGGAGCACTGAGCACTTACTGAATGTGTGCTTTGAAGTGCTGGCAGGGTTACAGGGAGCAGAGGCAGTACAAGGTGGAAGATCTCTCCCTGCGAGTACGACCACGAGTGCACAGCAGCCAGAACTGGTGCTGTGAGCGGTACTCGCTGCCTGCCTGTTCCCCCGGTGGCTCACACACCCACTCAGTGCCCTCAGTCTGTCACAGTCACAGCACCAGCCTTTTGAAATGACACCTACTCTTACACTGAATCCTTAGTCTTCCGATTTTGAAAGCTGAATTGCACACTCCTGGTAGCTGCCAGAGCCCAAACCTGCCAAGCAGCAGCTAATTAGAAAGCATTACTATTAAAAGCTCAGCACCTCTATGAAGCAGGCTGCTGGATACAGGGGCACTTCCTTTTGTTTTGCAAAGTGATTATCTCTAGTGTGGAAATGTTTTTAAAAGTAATAGTATTAAAAGCTTTTAACCTCAGCTGGTTCTGTTGTAATTTTGTTTGCAAGCCTTTCAAATGTTACAAAAGAAGGAACACCCTAGAAATGAGCCCGCATAGCTAAAACAAAACCAAACTTCCACTGTGGCTTTCTTTTTTTTTTCCTGCCAAAACAGCTGGAAGAGCACTTGCAAAATGTGGGATGGTGTACTGGGTTCTGTGACTGATAAAAGATACTAACACCAGAGTCACTGCATGGATGGGAAAAAGACAGCTGTGTCTCTTCAACTGATGTGTAGAGGTATTGAGGTGTATGTTCAGAGAGAAAAAGTAACAACAGGACTGAGGAACAAACAAAAAATATTAAAATTCAAAGTTTTAAAGGATTTCTGAGATGTCAGCTGAACCCAAGGACTTGGAGCAGCTGATCACCTTTAAATTTCTAAGACCCTAATTAAGTGCATGCCTAAAGTATGTAATTCTCTAAAATTCCCTTGTGCTTAGATGATAGTAGTAGATTAGAAATATATAATTAAATACCTTGATAATCTGCAGTAAGTGCCAAAGCATTCTGAGGTATCATAATAGCTCTTCTTTAAGAGTGAGCTCCACTTGAAATACATTGGGTTACTCCTTTTGTCTTTCTACCTTACCCTCCTTGATGCACCACACACGTTTTTACGGATTTTTCTCAGGAGTTTTCTCATGGCTTTTCTCTCATGTGCCCATGTAAAATGTTTTCCTTCCAACTCAGGTATGCTGTCCTCTTTGGGTATCTTCTTTCTTCATCTCTCATATCCTCCATTCTTACCTTCTACAAATTATTTCAGAAGCTATAGTTGCACCAGCTTGAGTCCAAGTCCTACAGAAATTTGAATTTAGTTCTGGAAGATGGGCACAAAAGAATAAACAATTCTCCTGTTCAGGGACAAGAGATGCAAATGCATCAGAGCAGCAAACTAAAATGCTACAGTCAGTGAAAGTGTAAGCAACATGGCAGAAACTTTTCAGTTGACTTACTAAAGACAGAAGCCTGTTAGTATGTCTTTACTGGGCTGCAAGTTAGTAAAAATTGAGTGGCACTTGATGTAGATTCTAAACATCAGGAATGGAAATGTCACCTCCTTTGCTCTGTTTTATATTTTGGTTGTTCTTCAGCTAGAGCAGAGCAGCTTACAACCTCAATCTAAAAAGTTCTGAATTCTCCTCTAGATGCTGAGCCCAGTAGTCACTTGTGAGAAAGATATTTCAAATTCATTCACAAACTTCTCTCTTTGCCTGTCCTATGATACCTTTCCCCTCACAGACCTAGAGGTCACCTTCATTGAATATGCGGTTATTAACATAAAGGCATGCCAAATGGTTATTCTGTGATAGGATCCAGGCTGTGAAATGGTTCATTCTGAGCTGGTCTCTGAGCCGTCTGATGGAACATGCAGTGAAACTGTGCAGATGAGCAAGGCGGTGAAATGTGTTGTCAGGGTGGCAGATGTTTTATTCTCCTGGTGCATTCTCTGGCATTTCTCAAGGACATGAAACAGAAGCAGAAGAAATTGAATTGCTGTGCTCACTCTCTCCCTTGTTCTCCAAGGTAGTTTTGCAACTCATTTCTCCTGTAATCTTATCAAGTGTGAGAAGAGACATGCACTTCCTGACTTCTCTTACAACTGTCCTTTATACTTTCACAGGTAACCTTCTTTACCCAGCCAGCTGTAGTTTTCAGCATGGGTGGTTTTCATGGTACATATCTTGCTTATCACTTTAGTGTACATAATACCCTTTAAAGTGCTTTAAAGACAGGTATTTGGATGACTAAATAAACATTGCTGCCTCTAAAACATTTGTCTCCTGACCTCTGGTCTGCACGGTTCATGGCTGGCAGAAGGGAGGGCATAGAGAAGGCAGAAGACAACATGCTGATGTAAGCTGCTGTCTGGGCTGCCATGATAACAATCCCTTGCTGTGCCTTAAAGCCTTCGGGTGCCAGCATATGCCATGGGTCATGCTGACAAGTGAAGGGAAATGAGAAGAGGAAGCAAAGGTAGGTTTGGCCAAACTCTGCTGTCTTCCTTGAGGACACAACATGGTCTGATTTGAATTGGTGTAGAGAATGCTGGCCAGCTCCTGGAGGATAGCTCATTACTTCTAAAACTGCTGGCTTTGGAAATGGCAGTCAACTGTTACTAAAAATCTTAAAACTGAGTTCTAAAGGACAATAAATATACTTAGGAGACTTAGGTCTTGTTTAGCCACCTGGTCTTTGCTGTTAGAAAACTAATCATATAGTTTTACACTCTAAATTTAGCCTTGCCTAATCAAGAATATCAGTTCATTAATGCAAACAGATTCAATAATTTCTTAGTGTTAGATTTTTTAATTATTAAAAAAATATTCCATACCTTGTATTGCCCATAGGTTATGCTGGTAATTCAACTGGGCTCCACCACATCCATGATATCTTTTTTTTAGAGAAATATGTAACATTTAAGGTATGGGTTCATCTCCATATTTACTCTAGAGATCTCAGGGACACTACAGTATAAGCAGCCATTGGGCATATACTGTCAATTTGGGTAAGACATGACTGGGACCTTGCACCCCAACACTGTGATGATCTGTGGTGTCTCTGCTCTGTCCAGCAGGACTGTGGCACGACCAGGGTCTTGAGGGACCATAGCTGAGAGCTGCTGCGTGGCCAGGCTGGCCCAGCATGGGCAAGCACACGTGGGGTGGCAAACAGAGACAGTACAGCTGTGTCTGTTGCTTGTTGTATTTCAGGGTTGTTGTTCAACTGCTGCATCCAGAAGTGACCTACAACTTACTAAGTTCAACCTCTAATGTGATTTTCCTTCTCATAAACCTCAAAACTTTTCATGAAGAGTGTAAAGTTTTGCCTGAAATTAAAGGATACAGAGAGGAAGGCAGGACTGTCCCACGATGCCACAGAGGGGATAAGTGTCTTAGTGAGCACTGATTCCCAGTTTGGCGCTTTTTTAGTGTGGAAGTTTAAACTAGCCATTGGCTGCAGCAGCAAAGCAGCAAATCCTTCTTAGGCCACATGTGCAGTCAGGTGGTGCGGCAGGTAATGCCCAGAGCATCCCTCTTCTGGGTATTAATGAAGTTATAGCTTGAAGCTTACAGCCCTGTCTTTTGGTACTGGATTCATGACTGTGGAGCTCTAATTTTTATGTTGTTTTGTTTTGTTGCTTGGTTTTTTTAACTATGGTGTCATTTCCTTCAAAATGAATCTGGCAGGTGATCTTACAGAAGCTTGGAAAATTGGGACTTTCAGACTCTGCACCATTTCAGTAAGGCTCAGCCAACAAGCAGAACAGGGTGTGCTCTTCCCCAAAAATAAGCAGCGTCTTTCTGGGTGCTGATTTTGACAGAAACCCTGACATCGGTTTAGGAGCAATAGAGCTCATGTACAGCTCTTTGCCTCAGGATCATACTATGCTCCTGTCAGTCATAGTAGTCATCCTGTTTACTGCCTGTCTCACAGGAGGAGCAGAGTGATGACAACAGAGGAGATGCAGCAGCTGTCACACCTATTTACAGCTTCTCAGTCACTGATGTGAGAATAAATAAACATGATATTCCTGCAGTTGCATTGTTAGCAATTTATTTCTAAAATCAGTCACTTGAAAAATATTGAGGCGCAGGTAAAATAGCTCTGTCAGCACTTTCTGTGTGGTTTGCAACCTACTGCTTGACCTGAGAATTTTACTCTCTTTCTGTTAAATTAGTAGAAGAGTTAAGGTCAAGGCCACATACTTACCTGGTGAAAGCACACATTTGTCTTCTGAGTGAGGTTGTACCAAGATGGGATGTGGCTCACCAAATGCAGGAACATGCTGATTCCTCTCCACTGCTGCCATTTAATTCCCTGATTTTATTACCACTCGGCAGTGATGAGTAATTCTCACATGTAAGCAAGTGATATTTACTGTAAAAAAGGCCAAGTAAATTCATTGTTGAGCAAACATTTAAAGAAATAACAATTAGAGATTGATTTCCTGTTTTGTTTGAAAATGTGGAGGGGAAAAGAAATTGAAAATATAAACATTTTCTCTTGGCTATCCAAGAAACGAATGCACAAGCTCATATTTTCCATCACTGCATCCCCAGAAATGTGGGCATGAAACTTGTTGTATTTAGTCAGTAAATCTTTATTAAAGTCAAACAGTGGCTGACAATAAATATGCAAAAAAATCAGTAAGTCAAGAAAGTTGATAGGATTAAAATCTATGACCTGTTTTGGGGGCTGAAGTGGAACAATCCCAGATAAACAGAAGGAGGGTGAGTGTGTAATATCTCGTGCAGACACAGCATTTGGGGACATGGATGTTGTGCTCTGTTTTTCCTTTTGTCTCTGCTTTCCTCCTCCTCAAAGCTGCGGAGGGGACCACACAGAACAAGCATCTCATGGCAGGAGCTGTATTTTTGGCTTGGAGTTGAGAGCCATCATCCCTTGAGCACAGCAGATTGGCTACATGGCCTGATCATTGGTAATTGCCCCTTAGCAGCTGTCTCTTGGCAGCTACAGAGGGGCTTTGTAATCAGGCTGGCCTGCAGTCAGTGTTCCTAACTGGGACTTACCTATCCATCTGTTTCTGAAGTGTGTGGGAAGCAGCATGGCTGTGTGCACTTAAAAGCTCAACATGGATGGCGCTTTCAGGGGCGTAAGTTCAGAGCTGTGATGAAACATCTTATCCTTCTTTGTTTCTTCTCATTTGGGGAGGCTTCATCTTTCTCACTGCCATCTTGCTTTAATGGGCTACTGCACCTAATTCCTGAGTCACAATAACACATGGCAGAGTTTGAGTATCTCTGCCACCATTTGACCCTCCTTTGCCATGGTTCTGTGTGATGGTGCTGTTTCTTTTCTGGCTGCCTCATCAGCTAGTATCAAATAAGTTGGGTGCTTATCTCTGAGAACCACTAAGGATGTATTTATTTATTCATTCAGTAACTTATATTCGGTGTAGGATCTCACACCTGGATGTGTTACCTCCTAATGTCAGTCTCACTGGTTCATCATTAGGAGAGCTCTGCATTTCCCTGGAGGCACCTGATTGTAGCTTCCAAACATAGCAGTCAGCATGTTTGGCCTTTTTTTTTTTTTCCTCCCACCTATTTTTTTTCTTCTGTTTTTCTAATTAATCATAAAGTAGACTTGCTTTTGTGATCCCTGGGATTACCGGAACCAGTGCTTCAGGCAGCACAATTCCCAGTCATCTTTCAAATGTGATACTGTTTCTGCAGTAGGAGTATTTATTTCATATACAGTCTGGGCTATGTTTATTTTTGTAAGTCAAATTCAACTGTGGGCCGTGCTACCCAAACCAGGCACTGGATTTATGTTGTCGGAACCTTCAGCAAAAACCTGAATCCTCCAGAACTGGATTTTTTTTCTTTTTAATCTATTTCACAGGAGCAACTAGATAGCCTCCAAATCTATTTTCTGGAAAATGTGACACATTCTCAAAGAGACAGGTTGATGGGAACAATTGCTGTTAAAAAGCAGGAAGCAAAGCCGCAGTGAGGGCATATGCACATTCACATCATGTGAACCTGATGCTGACCAGAGGGAGCCAGCCCACACCTTCCTCCCTGCCCGTGAAAGCCCCACAGTGACAGGATGCCACCTGACCTTATTGCCACTTAAGGACAGGGTTAGCCCTGGCCACGCCACCAGTGTGCAGGAGCAGGCAGCCTTCTGTTCATGAGTCTTGGGCAGAGCAGTAGTCCCTGCCTTCCAAGGAGCATGTGGGGAGGCAGGAGTGGGTGCGGGGTGGGAGTGCACTTCTGCTGCCCATCTGCCACTGCCCACCAGCACGAATGCCCCTTCTGCCAGAGCAGAAGTGCCTTTAACTGAAGAGCAAAAGGGGAATCCAGGAGAAGGGATGTTTCTGATATATTTGCTCCCAGGTCCATGTCTCTGTGCATTGAGTGCTCGATGCTGAGAGCAGCTGTAAATTATTGGTGAGAATAAATGCAGGCTTTGCCTGCATGATACAGATGTGATCCAGGGAAAACAATGCTGAAAATGGTGTTAAAATTGTCGTATGTGGGACACATATAGTAGAATTGAAAAAAAAAATACACAGGAGTCACAAGCAGATGTAAATCCGCTTGCTAATATGTCTTGCAGGCAGTGTCAGGGGTGTTTTGGTGATAGCTGCTTTTGCAGCAGAGCAGGCAGTGTGAATGCAGTGCCCACAAACTTCTCAGAATCCGTAAGTAAAAGGCAAATTAGCTTTGCACAGACCTGTGGAGGGAAAAATATAAGCTGAGGAAATAACAAGCGGGTGATGTGCATTCTGCACTTTGCTGAATGCAGAGCAAACTGGAAGTGCTATGAAGATTTGGAAAGTTGAAATTATTACCCAAAGAAACAAGCAATCGTTTTTTAGTTCGTGTTAGGCATTTTCTTCATCTGTCTCAATTAGTTTTATCTGCCTTCAAATGAGGAGCATTTATACCATAGATAAACACTTGTGTCAACCATCTCATCCATCCTTCTGTATTTCCCTTCGAAATCTCACCTAATTCCAGCTGCAGTGATCTAGTCTATTAATCACTTTTTATATTTCAGGGCTGCCTTTTCCCATGTATCCCATGTTTCCTCAACCTTGCATTTAGTTTCACATATACAGCAAAGCCACTTTATTGTTTTTTCCACAATACCAGCTGAAAACTGTCCTTTTTTAAAGTTTGTGAAATACTGTGCCATGGCTGGACTGCTGGTGCGTGTAACCTTCCAGTTGGACTTCTGTCTCATTGACATCTTTGCCCTGCTCCCATTCCTTTATTCTTGGATTTTGATCAAGACCTTTTTATTTATTTCCACAGTTCCTATGGAATCCTTGTATTTTACTAGAATTGTTAGTACCTAGATTAAAAAATTTCTGTTCCCATACATGAATCCATATATATCTGAAAGCTGTCAGCCTGTCAGTGATCCTCCCAAGAAATGGTCCACAGTCACTGGCTGTTTATCATCCAGCTACTCTATTCCAGGTAGCAGCACCCTTTTCTTCTAAGCAATGAATTGGGTTACAGAGGAGCCTAACACCAGTCTGTGTGTATCTCATTTTCGCCAGCCTTCTTCAATGTCTATCATATCAGGAGTTAAGCCAAAAAAAATAAAAGAACAATCAATTAAAATGACAATCAATAAAAACCAGAGATTAATTAGTTTAAATAACTGAGATAACCCAACTCTGAAAGCTGCTTACAGTGGTAGTAAATCTTGTTAGCCCTTTAGTTTTAATGCTCTCACCTCAGCAGCAATGCAGTGAATCTGACAGAAAGGAATCATTGCTTTGTAGATATCCTTATTTGTGCAAATTTCCTTTCACTGAAGCAGTCTGAGTTCCCATGCTTCTTCATTCACTGGTCGGGCAGTCCTCCTGAGCACCCAGGTCAGCCCTGTGAGTGGGAAAGGGCAGCTTGTTCACATCTGTTTTCAGCTGTCTGCCAGCATCCCCCTCTTCTTCCCTCAGTGCAGCATTTTTACTAATTGACATAAAACCAGTCTCGTGCCATCACACATGCATCTGCTTTCAGATCTGGATTTCCAAAGCATGTGTTCAGATCCAGATTTCATGCATCACTGCATTACAAGGACTTCATTTGCATAGTCCATTGCAGGTTGTTAATCTTTGTTTAGATTTTTTTACCCTGTCACCAAAATTGTGTCTTTATACATGTATGTCAAGGTGGACTAAAGATGTATTTTCCCCTTTCCAGGCCTTCCATGATCAAATGATAACTGGTTGTAGCTTTTCTGCACCCCCTCACTCCATCGTTTTAGTCAAGTCCTTTGAGCAACAAGCTCAAGTTACCCAGTAGAAGTTTGTAGTTGGCTGTGTGAAAGATGAGGTTGTCTTGTATGTTTTCAACAAATGCATGAGTCCTGAAGACAAGAATTTCATTCTATGCTGCCTCCAAGTCTTTGGAGAGGGTAGATGCCATCGTGTGGCATATGAATGAGGGTGTCTAAAAAGAGGGGGCTATCGTCTTGAACTGAAGTCATCACCTCTGTGTTTTATGTCAGATATGCTTAGAGTGGTTTGGGTCCAGTAAGCAGTAGTCTGGTTTAGATTAATTTCTTTTCAGTTTCAGTATCTTTATGGGAAAAAGTGGCAGAGTCATCACAAATCTGCCATTCATCATTTTGTATCATGATATCATAATGATCTGAAATCATGATATAAAATAGCAGTTCGTTTTTTATTAAAATTGCATTTAGTCTTGCTGGTAGCTTCTTTTCCTTCATATCTCTTTCCCTTGAAAGAACAAGATGGCCAGCAGATGTAAAGGCTACCACCTGGAAAAAGCTTTCTTACATGTGCCTTTTAATGCTTGATTTCTGAGCTGTGAAGAATAGCACATCAGTGTTGCTTAAGTCAAGCATTTACATTTATACTATAATGCAAAGCAAAACCATTAAGGTCACAGACTTCCTGCTTTGACATGAGAAGTAACCTTTCCTTAATATGGAATTTAATATGGATTTAAAATGGAAAGTAGCCATCCAGCACTTTGTGTAAAAATGTTTGATGTTTCACTGGGAGATGTCGTTAATAGCACCTGAAGCATTTATCTTAGTGACATCATGTCTCTTGATCAGCGAAAAATCACAGTAACCTTTTGAGAAATCAGAGTAAATCAATAACCCTATAATTCACTCTGCTAATGTCAAACTTTTCACGTGCAAAATATCGTCTGCATTTATGTAAAGGAAAGAAACATGTCATCATCTAAATTGCAGGCTTAAATGAAGGCCTAAGATGAAAATAATATGGACCAGATAATATTTTAAGGCTCTCAACTCATATTGGTTCATCTTGTTTTGTCTGTGGATGCCCAAGAACAGTTGGCAGATGCCAATGCTGCATTTTCATGCTTTTCTGCTGTCGGAACTAGAGATCAGCAGGGGTCAGCTGTGCACTTTTCAGCCCCAGAATGCCAAGCAGGCTTTGACCAAAGCCACTGTGTTTTCTGAAAAGAAGAATGAGCATGCCCTTGTATTTTAGCCTCTTGGTGAAAAGTGTTCAAAATCAGCCTTTGACTTTACTGTTGTTCTTCCAGCAGGAGAACAGCTTGCTGTATTTTGAATTTGTTCAGTGTTGTGAAGCCATTGATTCATAAGGATTAGTGAAACGAGCTCTAGATGAAAACGATTAAAAATTAACATCAGAATATCACTAGTCCATTGAGGATTAAGGCAGTTTTGGAATTGGAAGTGAGGTGAAACCTACTAATGCTTTAAAGACTCATTAGCTGATCTTGTGGTGGACACTGAAAATGTGCAAAAAGCCCTGAAGAGCTTACAATCAAAGCAGACAAGATAAGGCAAGAAGGAAGTTTAAATATGAATAAAAGGGGAAGATTAAAGTTCATAAAGAAAATTAGTTCCACTTTTCCTTTTTCTTCCTCCTTCACTGTGCAAATAATCAGATTTGTAGCAGGGATCTTGTTGTGACACAAATCCTGACTGGCTGGTTTTGCTGATGTTCCTCTGCATGTGAACAGATTCTGGCTCAAAGCCCATCTCGTTTGGAGCCTTCACAGGCCACAATCAATTGGCAGCCAGGGCTTTGTTCCAAGTAATAGATAAGGGTTTTCTCGACACAATATGGACTATACTTTTCATTGAAATGTAATGGTTCATTCTAAAGGCCGGAGTGACCCAATAATATTTCCTCAGTAATGAGTTGTGCACTCTAATGCTTTCTAGAAATTTTATTTCTTCCTTTTCTCCATCAGATCAGCAAGAATTGGATGAATTTTTAATAGTCCTTCTCTCTCTCTTTTCTTGTGGTACCACTGTAAGGAGCTTGAAATAGAAAGGATGGGTATTGGTGAGATTTACAGAGAGTGTAAATATATGGACAAGGAGTACTTGTGGTCTCAAAACATTTTTTTTACATTCCTCAAAGAGCAAGCACCTTCCCCTTGGGGAAACAGATGGTGCCTGCACAGCAGAATTACAGAAGGAAGTGGGTTATAATGGAAAGTGAGAGGTGGCAGCTTACTCTTCTGCAAAATCTAGGCTCTGCTTTCACCTTGGAGATGGTGGCACTGGTTTTGTTATCTCAGTGCTGGAGTAATTTAGTGCCTTGTGGGGAAAAAAGAGCTGCTGTGGGCAGAGCTGAGTTACACAGATGGAGTCTGATCTCTACTTAGTATTTGAAGAACGTTTAAAATCAGTGGTGACTCTTACATGTATGTAGGAATTGGCGTGTAGTCACACTAAGGCTCCGTCCACCCCCGGAACTGAAGGAGTGGGACAGAAGGGTTTGTTTCTGGTTCCTCTTACTTCCCTATTTAAGCTGCAAGAAAAACAAGCTGATTTTAATAAAAATGAATGAAATGAGGTCCATGACAGCAGTACTGCATAACACCAGACTCAAGCTCCACACTCAAACTCCACTTTGATGTGTTCTCATCTGATCTGGTAAGACCCAAGCTTGAGAGACACAGCCTCAAACTGGGAATGAGTGCATCCATTCATTGTATTCTTTGTAGATCTTGCAACAGACAGCTGAAGTTGACCAAGGCCCACTCTAAAATCTTATGAGGGTCATATCTGAAGTAATCAGAAAAACAGATTTCTTGGGAGGGGGTGTACTCTGGGACAATGTGAAATACCCAAGGCCTGTATGACTTCCCAACAGCTTTCCTTCCCCTGCACTTATTGTGATGCACCTCTTCCTTCTGACCCCTGCCTACCTGTGTTTGTCTTTTCATATCACTACCTTGTTATCCTTTCATCAGTATGTGATGATCCAGGAACCCAGAACAGAGAGTGAACAGGAGCACACTGTGGCTTCCCAAGCACAGTCAGGAGGGCCACTGCTCGTACATGCAGAGGTTGTAACAGGCACCAGCAGTCTGACAATTGTTCCTCTTCCTGAAACAGCATGACAAAGTCTGGTTCTCCTACCTCTCTTGCAGTGTCTGAATATCCCTGTTGGATGAAGCTGGGTGTTGGATTTTGTGAATATTCTTTAGCTGTGTCTTGTCGGTTTTGCCTACAAGCGTGTGAACCCTGCAGCCCTTTGAAATCAGTGACATGATTGTGTATGACAGTCATTAGTGGGTGAAACAGAAATCTGTCTGTGAGCATCTGTTTTGAGGGAGCCAAATATAATTAAAGTTTAACCGTGCTGCATTTGCTCTCTTATTTACTGGGACCCAGTTCTTCTTAGGGATCACAGTGACATTTCTTGAGGTCCTTCTGAGGGGTTTGACTTGCTGCATTTTGTCATTGTATATGTGTTTCATAAAAGTGTGTTTTGTATTACAGGCTGGATCAAACAAGTTTGTTCAGAGATTCTCTTCAGGATAATAAAACTTGAGTATGCTCTTGAGTATGCTCAAGCTTTTCCCAAGGGGAAGACTTTCTGGTTTCAGGTTGTTCTGAATCTGGACAGTCATCTTGCACTGATGTATTGCATTTTATCAGTTATATTTCTACGATGCTCTTTGAGCAACAGGACAGATGAAATGTGGTTTTATTCTGTAATTAATTCGATATACTTGACAATAAATATATAATGTCTTAACTTGGTAAGTGGTACTTGGTAGGATGTAATGCAGAGATCAATGATGTAGTCTTCCTAGTCAGGAAATGTCTCACAGCATGGTTTCTAGTTTATTTTCAAGGGAGAATTGATCAGGTATTGAATTATGCTAGGAGGAAAACATTCAGCTTAGCATCTGTGGTGCAAAGATCTTACTCAGGCCTTGGAAAAACTCTGTGTAAAAGCTCGTCTTGAGTTCAGCCCTACCCACAAATACATAGAAAACATTGTTTTATTTCTAATGTTTTAAACTTTCTAACTTGATTTCATTTTATCTTGAGTAAACGTGGTCATCTGTTTATTATGGTCACCTCTTTGTTTCCTAATGTGTCTTTATCCCTCTGACTATGCTTTCCTAGTCCAATCATTCATGTTATACTCATGACTTGCAGGGCACTTCCAATATGCAGAACTGCTTTAAAGACATTATAATAACTTTTGAAAAATCCTTTCATTTTTGTCTGCTATTCCTTGTGTTGCTAGTTTGTTGATTTAGTTACATTTAAGATGTGTCTATGTAGTTAATTTTAGATGTATGTGTCATTTTTTTACTGCAACTCTGAAACTTTAAATGAGTAGGAAATACGTAGAAAATAACCTTAAATAGGAGTAGGAAATAAGCTCCTATTCCAGAACCTAATGAGGTAAGTTTTTGAGGTTTTGTACAGATTTTCAAATAAGCACTGTGTGCACTGCCTTAAGATTAGGTACTTACCTTCCCATATATTGCCAGTTGAGATCAATAGCTGTTTTCTCAAGGGATCTCTTAATGTTCAGTTTAAGTCCCTAAATTTACTTCCTTTTAACTGGATGGTGAGTTTGAGAATGTGTTTAAAGAGGCTGCTCTGAGGGGGCAAACCAGGTGGCATTAAGCCCTCTCTGTGGGTTTTTTTTTTGCTGATGGTTTTAATTCTTTCTTGGGGCATCCATTGTAATAATTTTTCTTTGTGAATTTTCTTCCTGAGCTCTCAGTGCCTCACTGTGTTATGGATTTATCCATGCAAGACACAGAATGGTGGTGTGGGATGCACAAGTCTCTTGGAGGTATTTTTGAAACGAAGATCTTCAATCCAGGATTTCAAAATAGAAATTATTAAAGATGAGAGGAATGCTTGCATTTTTGCAACTACTACATATTTGCACTGTTTCACTGAACGACTCCCATGCTGCTTTTTAATATTCCTGTGTTGGATTTTTGATGAGTGATGCTCATCTTGAAAAAGGCTTGAGCTGCAATTCAGAAGACTTCATGTGGCTGGGGAAGGTCCCTCTGTGGCAGATGGGTGCCTGTCAGGCCACTGGGTGAGGGAGAGCACTCTTTCTTCCCAGGCTGCAAAAACCTTCAGAGTGTTTTAGTGTTACCTCCAATGAAATTTCCTTTGCCTGTTACCTGTCTTTAAAATGTCTCCCTTATCAGGTGCTCCATCAAGTTCTAAGACTGCACTGAATGATGCAGGGATACCAAACTCTATTTTTAGCTGAGCTGCACCTGTCTCAGAACCAGTGGCTCCTTGGTGAGAATCTACGTGAATGCTCCAATTTTTGTCTTCTCCATCATTTAATCTTTTTATGGTACGCTCATTGCTGCCTTGATAAAATGAGACAGTGATATTTTATTTAAGTTGGGTTCAGAGGGATCATAAATAAAACCTCAGCATGGGTAAGAGTATTATAATCTAGATCAGGGAGTTCATTATCTGAATATATAAGCTTGGACTGAAGAACCCAGCCAAGGGCTGGGAACTGCACTGCCATGCATGTGCACGTCTCCTGGGGCTGAGAGTCTTTGAGAGTGTTCTGCTTCTGCCAGGCTTTTTTCTTATTTATTTATTTATTTATTTATTTATTTATTTTTGCAACTGTTTTTGTAGGACTTGTACTAAGGGTATAACAAAACAGAGTTTTGGATTTTGGTGCAGTTCACTTGCTTGATATTTCACCTTACTTTTTGTGTTCCAGCAGCCAATAATTATTCTCAATCTTAGACTGCTTTATGCCAGATGGGTTATTTTAAGATTGCTTCTGTAGGTGCAAGATACCATCACAAAATTGTGTAAATTACATCATGTGTAAATATCTAAGTCCATGTGGGTGTAAGTGTCTTGCTTCAGTGTGAACCTGTCTCTTAAAGCACCAAGGTATCCCTTAGCTGTTTTGTTGATTTGTAGCTTTGACCATCTGAAGTTCAGAAGGCTCTGAACTTCAGCTTGCAGAGGACTCTGTGCATTTGCTCTGGCTCTCAGGCTGTGGAGGAAGCTCCTGACCTTGGAGCCAACCCATTTTCTGATTACTTTTCAACACCTTTTACCTGAAAGATTTTCAACTGGTGCACCCTTCTGGTTGTGGGGATTTCTTCAGTACCTGAACTGCAGCATACTCAGGGACAGCTGATAAGTTCAAGACAATAATATTTCTCTCCTGTTTATGTACTTTCAAAACCTTTCCCCAAACATCCTGAGATGCTAAGACGCCAGGGGAATGTGAACTTGCATCTTCCATCAGGCATGGGAGAATACCAAATCACTTCTCTCTAAACTGTTCCAGTTCTCCAGGCCAGCAGTGATTCCATAATTCTTATTCCACTGAGTGAAATGAGAGGAAAATGCAAATACAATACATTTTGACTTTATTTTCTTTGTTCCCTGCTCAGCCTTCCATAACACAAGAATAACTGAACAAGCTTTTGCAGGAATCACTTTTGGGTAGGAAAACAACAATTTCCCAAGGGGAACAGTTACATATACATGGCTTTAATTATCCTGAGCAGCACCTAGCTTTCAAAGCACAAGTGTCAAATTACAAATAGAAGTACAATAAATTAAACATTGATTTGTACCCATCCTATGTATATGTCAGGCACTGAGGAGTGCTATTTTGCCTATACATATATAGACACACTTATCTAGAGAGAAAGATTTGATGCATAATTTATTATATTTTTCTGTAAGGTGTTCTGAACTGTTTGAATAATCTTAAACATAAGCACACAAACACAGATGGCCTGGCTGTTCTGTGTTTGTTTGGCGTGATAAAGCTGTCATCAGCTGCTGTCTAGTTCAGCCACACTTAATCATCCCTTGATGGTCTTGTGGCATGAGCAAAACCTGGGTTGTGAGTATCTGGGTTTGTGAGAACATATGGAATATTTGGCTCTGATGCTGGCTGTTCTCACACTTTGATGAAGGTTCCTGGCCCCACAAAGAGACAGTGAAATGTCCCGTATGGATGCTTCCCTTTTGCTTCAAAGCAAAGTGAGCCAGGCTTATTTTAAGCCATTTGTGAATTGTGTTCACATCACGCCTGCTGACCTTGCACCAAAGGGGAAGAGAAACACATGTTACTTCTCTTCCTTGGGCTCTGCTGTGGGAACAGTAAATCCTAGGGTTGAAATACTTGCTTGGTGGCATTGAGTTCTTAAGCACTCAAGATTTTCATGTGATTGAGCTTTTACTCTCTTCATGATATTCAGCAAATAGTTAATGTTGGATGGAACATTCCTTAGCCCAATGAATACTACTCTTCAAATACTAGAAATTAGGAAACCATCAACATTATTTCACCTTCCAATTTTTATTCTCTTGAGTATTGTGTGATTGGCTCACTCATGAGACAAAAATGCAAGTGAATAGGATTAATTTTTAAGCAAATTATGCCTCTTTAGTTATAAACTGCTACTTACAGAATGAGTTGAGGGGAATGTGTAGTCTGTAGGTTGTTCAAGCCATATGTTGAGGCTGATATGCCTGATGGGATCACAATGGATGCCAGCCTTACACATGTTGGTATTCTATCAAACAAAGTGTATGCAGTAGGGACATTTGGCAGTCCTCCTTTCTTTCTGGAAGCAGCTCTCTATTTTACTTGATCTTTATGCTGGCTGCTACCCTTAACACCTCCACACATGAAGAGGACTAGCATTGTGTCAGATTTTTCTTCTTTTTTTGTCCATCTCAACTGGAATACCTTGTTTTTTTGCATCTCGGGCTTGTTGTGTGTCTTGAACTAGGTGCCAAGTATGCAAGCAAAAATGTTTACAAAAACAGCCTTAAATAAGACATGAGAGATATACCTCAAATATTCTCTCAGCATACCTCAGCCCTCCACACTTCTTTGTTTCTGAAGATATAATCCAACATGAGAATGAAAGGGAAAGAAAAAAATAAGTAGGAAAAAAATGTTGGATAAAAATGCTGCATAGCCAAAATAACATTGCACACATCATTACCAGTTTTCTCTCTCTGCTGTTTTTTCAGAGAATTTGATAGAATATGTAAGCTTAAGGAAATGATCTTTATGGAATAAGTCGAATCTATTAAATTGTTTTAATTTCCATTCTGAGGCTTTTTATTGGATGCCTGCAAGTATTTTCCACAAGAGAATTAATCTCTGGAAGTCATCATAGAATAATATTTTTCCCAGTGTGTTTGCATTATTACAGTGACCTAACTCTTATCATCTTTGAAGATAGGTTCAAGGTGGCTATCTCAAAGGTGCTGAAAATGAGGTATTTATCACATCATTAGGTACAGCAGAGCTACAGTGGTAGGAATTACTTCTCTCAATAGATAAATATATCCCAGCTTGTCTTTGCAGTACAGCCATCACTGTGTAACATAAGATACAAGAGATCTATAATTTGAAAGGTTTGAAAACTTTTGAGTCTGCATAGAATTGTAAGTAATTTCTCTGATGAAATAGAGCTAAGCCTGTTAGTGTGGCTTAGTTAAATCTCAGCCAATTAATTTGTCATGGGCTGTGTAGCAGGGATTGGAGGAGCATGCAAGATTTTTTTATTGCTTCTGGGTTTTGGTTTGAGCAGGGGTCAGCATATACAGCATAGAGGAATTTCTGTGCTGTTATTTTTCCTCTAGCGGAATAAGATGATATCCAAAATTTTGCATCCTCCTAGTTCTAGCTCCATAAACCTGTCCCTTAAAATTCTTTTAGTGTTTGTGAAAAGCATTCTGATTATGAAATACTGAAGGATACAGTGATTTACAAAACTCTTACTTTGCCCATGCCTGAAGACTAATGATTAAACAATTTTTCATCTGGAATTAGTTCTACTTTTGAAATTGTGTCATTGCTTCCCTTGTTGTGCATGGCTGCCAATTCTCATCTCTCCACACATCCCCCCACGCCCCCCTGGAGAACAGCCTAAGCATCTTGTTAGGCTAAGGGAGAGGGAGCAGAAGGAAAATCAAAAGAATATGAAGGTCAGTCTCTTTCTTTGCTACCTAGGTATGTTGGCCACATCACCAAACTGATAATGAGGCATCACCATTTTGTCAGAGGTGAACAGGGCTGCAAAGATTACGGTGGAGGAAGGGTCTGAGCAGCCCTTTTTCACTTTGAGAAGTGGGATTAGGCTTTGTTCAGTTATTTTCCAATACATTCATTCTTGAGTTCTGCTCTTTGGCTTTCCACTTACACCTCCTAATGTGGCTTTTCTGTTCATGGTGAGAATGCCTTTTCCTCAGCGGATACAGAGTGCCATTACAATCAGCTTGTGTTACTCTTATTTTCCTCTTTACCCTCTGACACATAGAAAGCCACTTACTCTCTGCCCAAGAACTGAAACTGCCACTGATACCCTGCAGCCATGTGCTTGCTTCCTGTCAGTGATACAGCCTTGTGTCCTTAGAGAAAAGCTGTCCCTTGAGGTGTCAAAACGTTATGCCAAGGTACTATTCCTTTCCCCCCACCCCAAGATTATTTTTTTCTTTTGGTTTGTTGGTTGGTTGGTTGATTTGGGGGTTTTTTTGTAATAGAGGAACTTGACACCAGAAAGAAATTGCCAGCCTGCATCAAAACAGGAGACAATTAAGTCCAGTTAAATCCAGTAGTCTGGCTTTGAAGTCACCAATTCCAAAAATTTTGGAAGCAGTAAGTGGGATAATCAGTACCTCTTTCTTTTCACATATTAGTGAAGAGTTTAAACTCACAGGCTTGCTGTTTGAAGCTCTTCCAGAATCACGTTCTGTATGAAACTGTTCCAGCTCTGCAGATTGCTCTTATCTTTAAAGGAATTCCTGTTCTCCCTGTGTTTCCCAGTATGACTACACATGGTCTGAAATGTCCTCTGTTTTGCCATTTTGGGAAATCGTAAACAGATTTTAATAGCTCCTACTGTTGATAACATTGATGATTAGTTTTATAGCCTCCCACTGAGATTTTCAATTTTGATAAATGCTTGTCTTTCTGGGTCCCTCTATTTATATTTTCATTTTATATTCATGTTCTCCTGGAAGCATGAAAGTTGTAACTGTACATGGGGGCCAGACATCTTCTCTCCCAGTGTGGTGTCCAAAATAGGATGTTAACATCAGTTGGATTAGTTACAGAAGGTCAGCTAGTGCTGCTTTAATCGTTGTTCCATGGGCATTCAGACAGTTTAAAGCACAGTCTGCTGGATTGCCCTGCACGCTTTTGTTATATTCACCACTCCCTCCAATGTAAGGTATACAGATTCACAATATAAATTATGTGTGACTTAGAGTTGTGGCTTCTTCACAGAAATTTGAATTTCCGCTCAGTGCTGACATAACTTACTCTTTTCCTTGATGCGTCATTGCTGGCATTAGCTGGAAAGAGAGGAGAAATTTTTAGGACCATAGGTGGAATGAGAAACTTCTCTGTATCCTTTTGAGACTTATCAGCTACTGTAAGCTTTTTTTATTAAAAAGGCTTTTATTTGTTCTCAGACTTACACACTTGGAAGATGAAATCCAACAGCAGTTGGTTGAGAATAGCAGTTTAAAAGCAGTGGGGTCTTTGAAGTAAGAAAAGCTATTTCAAGGAGGCACTAGGCAGATGTAAATTGCAGGAGTGGAATCACAGCATGTTTATTATCATTAGGGTATCTTGGATGCTACCTATGCAGAAATATGAGAATGAAACTTTCACTTACCTTCATGCCAGTTATCTACACTGTTTTTTGCAGCTGATTCAGCAGGGGAACTTTCCACAGAGAGGTGCTCCAGCCTGCACAGGACCTGTGCTCATAAAAGTGGTAGCTTCGGGCCAACAATCCAGCTGAGCCCAGTTCTTGTGGGAATACCTTAGTTAGGGGAAACTGGTTTCTACAGCCAAGAGCAAATTCAGAATTGAAGTGTTTGCTGCAGCATCTTAGATGGGTTGTTCCTTCCTGAATGTTTAGACACCTATTGATGAAGGTAACTCAGTGTGTGTGGTTCAACAGCTAGGCTCGAACCTCTGGCATCTGAGACACTGCTGATACGGTACAACTTTGAACAGTGCTATCATCTAAAAGGACAAAGACATTGTATCTAGCCTGGCATGGATCAGGAAAGCAGTGGAGGAAGTAATGCACAGGTCCTAGGAATATAATGGATTGGAAGAAAAGCAGAGATTGTTAAAATGGAAAGTTTTAGACAAGATTAAAATAACAGGTGAAATCCTGATGTCTCCATGTTAGAGTGAAAATTTTCCATTGCCACTGGTAGGGTGAACATTTTGACAACTATATTTTGAAAATAAGCAGCTGTTTTTCTAAGCTTGTCAGCCTAAGACTTATTTCAGGGTGAAGCAGGAATCTGAATTAATTAAAATGAGAATTTGAAGCTAACTGCATAAAACATTTACATGGATTCTTCCTCTTCAGAATTAGATGTATTTAATTAAATTAAAGAAGATTGCCTTAGGTGGTGGTTAATTTTGGGTGTGAGTTCAATGCATTCAAGCTAATCCACTTGCAGTGAACATAGAACAAGTGTCCTGATTGTCAGTGTGCACCCACTCTTTGCATTGTAAGCAGTAGGGTGATATTCTGGCAAACAGTGAACAGAACTTGGTTCTCCAGATATTACCTGTAAATTAATAGTAGCCAATAGACATCTTCATTTACAATGCATGCTTTAGATAAGGAGAATATATATATGCATGTTTTTGTGAGACACAAGAGAATTAGTGTGGGGAAAATACTGGTCATGTGGGGTACCAGTTTAGTAAAGAATATTTCTTTAAAAAGAGCTTAAGAATTAAGATGCTATGATGGATTTGTGAACCTATATATTGCAACTGCCTTTGGCAACTGTGTCAGATTATTTTGTGACTGCAGGTGAAATGTTTTCAGACACAAATACTGCAGTGATCACATGCTACCAGGGCAGAAGGAAATAATAATTTCACTTTATGTATTCAAATTATACCATCATGTAAAAATATGCTATCTAAAAATTTAACAAAAAAGAAACACTGGGAAGTTAGATATTTGGAAGTAAAAACATGGATTTTACAGAACAATGCCTGAGCTGTGGTGACATTTCACTTCTCAGCATCCCATTCTTAGAGTGATGCTTGGTGAGACCAGGGCAAAGATACAGCAGAGCTGCTAAAGCTGCTGCTGAGGTTTCTTTGTTTCTTACTAGAAGATTCAGCTATACTTTCAAATATCTGTGCCAAACCTGGGTTCCCAATAAGGTAGCAGCTGCTGAGTGTCACAATTCTCTAGCTGACTATGAAAAAAATGTCAGACACCTGATTCTCAAAGAAATGGAGCAGTGTTATTGCTAAGGCATGGATTTTATGTGATGCTGCCTAAGAATGCTGTCATACTTACAGTATCAGTGACTGGTACCTGACATGCTGTTTTTCATTCCTACGAATCACTTTGGTTATAAAATAGGATTTTTCTGCTAACTAGAAAGTGTATCACAGAACTGTTCAAGAGCCTGCTCTCCTCGTGACCCCAAAGCATGCCAGTGGGAGGTATCCAGCGCAGTGGGTGTTCTCATTACCACTTGACATTTTGCTGTTTGGTTTTCTGCCTATTGCTGTTTAATGGTTTCAATTCTTTCTTTGCCAGTCCCAGAAGCCATTTAGCAAGCGATGTACTATTAATGCTACTTAACAATGTCGACACAGTCACTAGGAAAGGAGTTTCATTTCCAAACTGTGCTACAGCATTACCCCTCGCCATCTGCTCCTGTCATGTCCCTCGCTGTCATATTTCCCAGTTAACCCTTTGCCCTGGCCTCCTCGCCCAGTGCTCTTGGGGAGAGTGGCAGCCTTGCCTGGACTATAAATACCCTCTGAGGCTAAAACAGACTGCAGGTCACTGTAATGGCAGTGACATAGGTGAAGGTTTTGGATGATGTAAATTGGCATATATTTGCTTTGTAAAGCCACAGGCAGAAAAAGAGAGCAGTCACAGAGAGCACTGCAGGTTTCTGTCATTAGCCTACTGTTAATTACAGGCACTTCACAACTCCCATTAGTGTCAGGTCTGGAGGTCTCACAGCCTTTAATGTAAAATCTCAAATAAGACTGCAGAGGGAAGATACTGTACCTTTTGGGAGAACGAAGACATCAAGACTGTGGTAGAGATTCATTTCACTGAATTTAATCTACCAAAAAGATAGATTGCCATTGATACTAATCATCCATGCTTCCCTCCCTCCCGTGGTGAGATGGCGTATCTCCCAAGGATGATTTACATGACTCTAATCACTAGGCAGCCCTGACTATTAAGTGGCACCAAGAGCCCAGACTGAGAAGGATGCTCAGCTTCAGATGAGCTCAGATAGAGGCTGGACAAGTTCATGGTAGCAAAATTCTTTGCAAGTTATTAAATCCATAGCAATAGTATCAGGCTTAAGAACTTCCTAAGCTGAAAACAGTCAGAGGCTGTGAGTTATTAAGGGGTAGTATCAGACATGTTTCTCCTGTTGTGCTGTTACTCTCCTAAGCATCTATTTATGGCCACTGTTGGAGCTAACACACACGGGAGATGGACTTTCTGTGGGACACCATATGGCCATTCCTCGTGCTCTTATGTGAGGCCGCTGTAGCAGTGAGAAGGGGGAATGCACATTTAGCAAAAGATGATTTCTGCAAATGGGAAATTGGCAGGAAGGTTTATTTCCAGATCTGTGGTGAAGTGCTACTGACCTACAAACAGAAAAACTGGGAGTCAGTCTTACAGAAAGAGCCTGTGCCAGGTGCTGAATGTCAGTGCTTTACATCAGGTCACCTTAAGCCTTTCAGAGATTCAGATTTCAGAGCTGTTTCACCATGTGTTCCCCTCAGATGGTGCAGACAGCTTGTTTGAGCCTTAGACAGTACAAGGAGATTTAGATTTGACATCATTTACAGTGTGCTGTGTAGCTGTGCTGCTACATGGACGCTCCCTGCCTTTGTGACAGCACCAGGGGAACTAACAGGGTGGAAGCTTGTCATTTCAAATAACTCATTGAGAGCACAGAATGTGTGGCCCAAACCCCAGGTATCAACCACCAGAACAGTGCTTATGACCTCCCACTATATTGGGCACATGCACATGTGTGTGTACCTCTGTACTTGGGATGATTGTTCAGTTGAAAGATTTTGCAGAATTGACTATCCTAAATGCTGAGAGCCTTAAATGGTTTGCTAAGGAGGCAAGCACCTCTGGTTGAGCATTTTTCTGGTAATGTATGGTAAATGTATTCCTGTCACTTGCTGCAGAGATCTTTAATTAGAGTCTCCGTAGCTGTTAAATGGCATCATCGCTGCATAAATACACTTCTGTTTGAAGTCAGACCTGCCTTTTATGGCAATCTCTACATAAAAAGAAATTTTGATTAAACTGAGAAATGTTTTCCTTATCAAATCCTAAGACATAAAAAAGGCTGGTGGAATTGGATTTAAAACATCAATCTGGGCTTTCAAAATGGAAGCTTTTGCTCTCTTTTAAACCACACTGTGTTGAAACTGCCAGCAAAAATCTTTGATGAAGGGAGAACGTATCGAACTTTAGTTTTGCAATTTCCTGCTTGGTTTCTTGTAAACTGCTTTTGTCTAATCATATTTGATATCAAAGATAATTTTATTTAATGTGGATTAGGTAGCATGACATATCCACTGTGGTCTTTCATCATTCTCTGTTTAATTTTGAATGTGACATGATATTTTCTAGTACAAATGAAATTTGTTCAGCAGTCAGCTTTGAAAAAGAGCCTGAATTTTATATCTCTGTAAAACGTTATGCATGGCAAGCAGAAAAAATTACTTCATTCTCAGACTTCTTAAAGTCTTTGGTGTAGTCTGTAGATTACATCCAGTGTGGAGAGGAGAGATGGTTTATCCTCACATACTGTCCAGTTCAGCAGCCTCCATAGCACAGCTGCACACAGCTGGAATGGGTGTAGCTTGGTTCCAAAGGGAGAGGTTACTCAGAGAATCAAAACGTGATGCAGGAGATGAAGGACAGAGTGTTAAAAGAGATGATTTTTCAGCCCAGTTAGTATTTGACAGGGCAGCTTAGGGCTGAGGGTATAGCAGTATTCTGTGATATGGCTGAATGAAGGCAAGGCTTGTTCCTCTGTTATTCATAGGCCATGGTGGCTTTGGCAGTAGTGTTGAAGTTAGAGTAGAAGAGAGCCCTGTTGAGAAAGGTGAAAAATAGTACCAAAACCCCAAATGCACTTACTGACAGGGTGTAAAACAGGAGATTGTGTCTAAAGGTTGGAGGATGCCAGCAGCAGTGTGGAAACCACTGTGAGGAAGGAAAGGTTGGCTGGTGTTGCAGCAAGGGTATTTCTTAAGGACAACATTCCCAGACTTTTTTTCAGCTTTCCCTGAAGCCCTGGACTCCTACCAGATCTGAAAGGGGAATGTAGGTAGGATGCACTGATGTCTAGGTTTTACTCATTGCTTAAGATCAAACCAATCATCGATGCCTTGATGGAATTTTTTCATTCTGGACAAGCTGGCAGAGAGATTTAGACATATGACTCTGGGGGTTTTTTTAATCCAATAAATCCGTGGGTTTGGTCTATCAACCTACTACAATCCTCACAGAGTTTAGTTACAGAGTTCTGCAGAGACTTGGGGCTTTACCATACCCACACTGCTCATGCTCTTTTACAGGATATTAAGAAATGTGTGTCCTGAGCATTTATAGATATGGGAAGTAGATGTTCTGCAGCTTTTTCTGAAACAATGTCATATACTTACGTGAGACTTGGAGCCTGCACTCAGTGAGTCAGGGGAGACTCTCCCAGCTCTGCATTCCCAAACATACAAGAGACAAGGACAGAAGCAAAAAGCTTTTGCATGAACCTTTTTTAGTAGTAAATGGTCTTTATACGGCAGTAGGTATCCTTCTCTTGCCTGAATGAGGAATCCATTCATTTGCAGAAGGATGACTTGACTACCAGTGTGTAGAGGTAAAATAGTTCTTGAACCATGAAGAATATGTGTTGTGATCTAGGATGAAGTTGGGAAGACAATTGGAACGTGTAAAAGGACAATGTTAAACAGTTTCTTCTTCCTTTATCTTTTCCATATTGTATTGAGTAACTGCTGTCTTACCCAGAACATTTCCCAATACCATTGAGAAATCCACTAAGAGCACCAAAGTGACTTTGTCCTTCCCAGTAGGAGAAGTCTGGTGTGGAAGAACTGTTAGAAATCAGCCACTGCTAGAAACTGTTAGAATTTACTGCATTGTGATGGAGCCTTTCAAAGTTTTGAAGTTTTCCACTGTATCCTGGATTGTTGCAGTGGTATGCTTTGCAAGTGAAGTTAGTGCACTGACTACACTTTACCTCTTTTACCATAAAAAACTTTCTACATGATCTCTACATGAAGTGTAGTTCTGAGTGATACATAAAAGGAGAACAAATTCTCTGCATCAGATCCTCACTGTGTGTGTGCAATGTCTTGCAATGACATGATAGCTTTGCTGGTAGTGACAAAACAATCCTATTGCTATAAACTCACATTCTGGTATGTGAGTGCTTTGTGTATATGTGTATCTCTTCTAAATGCATATGATTACTTAGGCTGACTTGAAGCCTGCATGCTAGCTCTTCTGTATATTGCATGTATTATATATAGGTTTTCTGCAATAATACTGATTCTAACAGAAATGGGAGAAATTTTATAGCCTGTGGTATTCCTGACAGGTTAGCACCATGTACACGAAATCTCCGTAATTTTGCAAGTTACTTAATGGTTAGTCTTTAATAATGACTTTGGGACAATGCAAAAGCAGATAATAGCTTTCAGTCTGATTTTGCCATGGTTTTCTTCACAGCTTCCTGTTATGGGAGGAGCCTTTATGGACTCACCCAACGAGGACTTTAGTACAGAGTACTCCCTGTTTAACTCATCAGCCAACGTCCATGCAGCCTCTTCCATGCAGAATCCACCAGAAGAGACATCCCGTTCTTCAAATGATGCCATATTGTTATGGATTGCAATAATAGCAACAATTGGAAATATTGTGGTTGTGGGAGTGGTGTATGCCTTCACCTTCTAGGATGATTGTCACTACAAACACTGGAAGAAAGGAAAACTTCAACAGTATTTGTCATGTGTATGTATGTATGTATGTGTGTATATATACATGTATAGCTATATAAATACATTTGGTAGAGACTTTGTTGATTAAGTGCTGCCACGGTCATTGGAATGAAATGCAAGTTAATCATGTTAAGTCTTGATGGCAGAAAGTTTGGATGCAAGTTGTGTGGAGGTGAGAGCTTTATTTGAGAGCAGAGCCAATACCAGTTTTGTATAGAAATGTAATAAAAGAGAGATCAACTTGGGTATAGTAAATACAGAGAGATATTTATATAGAAAGTGCTTATTTTCTACTGTAGATTTTTCTAGCAGCTCTTCTGCAGTGTGTCAGCTCTTTTGGTTTTTTTGTGCATTTTTTACTGTGGTATAATGTTGTATGGAATTGTTCCAGGTCATGTTTTTTGGACATCTTAATTTCCTAGATGGACCAAGTGGTTGGCATTGGCTTGGTTCTGATGAAGTCCAAGTTCATCATGTGTGAGTCTTCAGCATGGCCATAGACTCCTGGGCTGTGTTCAAAATCCTGAGTCTTAGAGCCATGACGGGCAGATGCAGGCTGTCTATTACTTGCCTTCCAGTAACAGTTACTGGAGCTGATAATCAATAAAGTGATGCTGAACCTGTCTGCTGTTTGGGAGGAGGCATAGCTATTGCTGCTCTGCAGACCCTCCGCATTTCAGAGGAGGAAATGATAAACAGAGCAGCAGCACAAGGTCCTATTTCTGTCTAGAGGTACTGGATTGCTGTGGTTTGTATATGTGTCCCTTCCAGGAAACAAAAGCCTAATACCACACTTTTCATCTCATTTGTCTGCAATCCAAATTTCTTACAGCAGCTTTGTACTTTCATAAGGTTATTAATGTATTGAAAGAATGATGGGGAAATTGTGAAGCCTAATTAATAGTGAATATGTGTATGAGAAAGATAAAATGGAAAGAAAGGTTGGGCACTTCTGTGCTCATGAGGGGGTGAATTCAAGAGTCACATATGTCCTGGGATAGGAACTACACAAGAAAAGTAGTAACTGTCAGATGTGCAAGTACTTATATCTCAGTATTAATATATCTCTGGGTGGGAGTCCTGGAAGTGATTTTTTTATAGCTGGATTTAGGTAATGATTCTGATTATGCTTTGGATTTGTTCCACTGAGAGGCAACATTTTTACTGCATTTTTTTCATGGGCAGTTCATTTTCAAGAGCTGTATCTTTTCAACACAAGCTGTAGCCTTCTTTGCTTGAGAGATTATAAAATCTTGAGAAAAGAAAAAAAGAAATGGAAATCTTCCTCTTCCCCCTTAAAAATTAAATGTAAATACATAAAATGTATGCACTTTGAGAGCAGCAGACAAATTCTTCTTCTATGTCTGCATGTACTGTCTAGGCTTTCTGTCTCATATAGCTACTACCCTACTTCCAGAAAGCCTTGTCTGCAGAGACTATTTTTGACACTTGCCTGCCACTGAGCTTGAGGCTGGGCTAAGAGCTGCTGAGTGTATAGAGAGGTTTGGATTTTCCTCTTTTCTCTTTAAACCCATTTTCCTGTAGGGCTGGTGGACAGTTACTTGAGTCAAAGCAGCATGCCCCAAATGAGTATTTATAACCACTCAGCAGTCACTGTGTGTACTTTTTCCCTCTCTATGAACTGTCCTTTAAAGCTAGGAAAGATGCAAACAGAGCTAGCAGTGGAGAGAAAAGAAATTCGGTTATTTTGAGACTGAGAAAAACAATTATGAGCTTCTGTGTTTGTTGTTATTTCCCCTTCTGGAGGAAGGATTTTGTGAAGATGGTTGAGGACAGACAAGACCTGTACTGGGAAAAAAGTTTGAGAAACCCAGTTCTGGAAGATCAGAGGGAAAGAAAGGTAATTCTGTCTAATAAAATAGCTGTAGTCTTAAGAATGATAGAAAAATTATGATTTTCATTTCCTAAAATAGTTATTAATTCCTTCATAGCCAGAGGACAATGAAAAGCAGGGGAGCTTGAATGGTGTACCCTGTCTGTTTTTGCTTATTCTTGCTAAGCAGAAAGGAAGCTGTTGGAAAGCTGCAGAGAAGTTTCCAAAGCAGATTTGAGCAGGAGAAGTTGTGAACATGCAGGACCATGAAAATATTGTTTAATGTAATGTACTGTCTCCAACCATTTTCTGATATTCTGTTGCCTTTGTAATTGTATCAGTTGCTCGTGGGCTTCTCTTCATTGTTCCTGCAGGCTGTCTAGTTAGGCCAGATCCTGCAAGCGTTTTTGCATAAAGAGCAAAACATTTCCACCATGACTAAAACCAGTTTGACACAATGGTACTTGCCCAGTGGGATTATTCTGCTGCCTAATGTATTTGCCAGTGGAGTTCTTTGCTTGTATTGCCTAGAATATTAATCTTAGTGCAATTAGCAATGTTTGCATCTCTCTCCCAGAGCACTGGACTAAACTCATTAACCTTGAAGAAAAGCATCAGAGTGGGAGCAGCAAAGAACCACTATTCTACTAATGAAACCAAGTGACACTTTTTGTGTTGCTTTTCCTAAAGAAAATGCCCTACTTTCATGTGGAATTGATAGTAGTAGCAGGAGTGTTGGAAAACAATGAGTTCTACCTCCTGCCTCCAGATCATCATCATACATATTTTCATCGTTAGAGGCTGTGTTGTCGAGAAGGGCTGGACAAAACTTTAATTTAAGTAATTGGCTTGACAGGGTGACATGGCCAGCTGGCTGCAAGCAGCAAGTGCAGGCATTTCCTGCCTCACAGTTAAATTGCCCACTAACTGTACAGCTTCTCTGTCAGGAGAAAAAGTTAGTTTTAGGATGCAGGTACAAGGATACTGCTTGTGAGGGTCTGTGTGGAATATTGTCACGTGTATTGAAGATCCCTAAATTGCAGTGGCCAGAGCTGGTTCAAGTTCTGATCTACTTTGATAGTGACAATATGCACGCTATGTTTCTGGATGTTGTGTTCTGGCTTCGTCTACTACAACCACGTCTCTCTTCTGGGAAGTTAGGGAAAGTTTAAATTAAACCATTGAAAAAGGGGACTAATCCATCATTAAGCTCAGAGAAGCCACAGAGGGGAATGGAGAAGTGGCTGATGTTTCACAGGTATGGTCCTGTGAAATATGTTGCCTCTTGAACTGTCAACACAGCTTGGCTTGGAGCACTGTAGCTTCTCCTTTCTTTGGAGCCAGGCAGCTGGATAATTGCTGTCACTCACTGAGGAGTGATGAGGAAGCCCAAACACATTCCCCAGAGCTGTTTTCTGAAGCCTTTCTGTAAAAGAAGAGGGTTCTGTGCTTTGCTGAGCACTTTGTGTATCAGCCTGAGAAAGGATTCCTCTTGTAGAACATCAGTGCTTCAATTAAAAATGTCTAGCACAGACAGCAGTTAGAAAATCCTGATTGGAATTCATTCTGTGGTAGGCAAAGCAAACCATTTTATACATGCTCTGCCTCTAGAGGTGTTTAACCTCCAGCTCTGTTTGCAACATCATCATACAAACACAAGAAGCAACTTTGCCCTGCAAAGTTATCAATGAGCCATGGGAAGCAGGAAGACAAACTGAGGTGCCCTAATGATTCTCTTTTAGCCAAGGCCTCTAGGGATCTATGGCAACATACCAAATAATCAAACTCCCTCTAAAGAATTCTTTTTTTCTCAAAGCAGGCAGCAGCTCAACACAGCAGCTGTGCAGCCACTACAGCAGAGAGACTAAAGGCTGAACAATTATTCAGGTGGGTGCAACGGCACATTAGAAAGGAGAACTGAATGGGCAAGCCCACACCGCTATTCCTGTTGTATTTTTATCTGCAAGTGGGAGTCTGGGCTTGCCCGCAGCATTAATACCGTGCATTTCTGTGTCAACACACTTGCAAAACTGAAAAACTAATTTTGAAACTGATGCAATAGTAGCAGAGAGACTCATGTGCTACAAACAATGTATTTAGTCTTTTCAGTGGGCAAAGGAGATCATATATATCTCAGAAGTAATGAGATTCCCGCTCCAAAATCCTCACTTCCAATGGGACTTGAGGGCAGTCAGCATCCCACCCAGTTGCTGAGCAGCCTGTAATAACCAACCCCAAATCAAGAGTGGATTGAAGCAGCCAGCCATTATAGTCTTACCCTGCAAACCCATTTGAAAATAAAGGAAAAAATACACCTTTGTGTCTGGGACCAAATGAAAACAGGAGTCTGTAGTCTATGGGTTGTTATGTATTTTGTCTATTATTAAAAGCTTTCGTTTTGCTATTCCCAAGCAATTCCAGTTGTTAATATCCTCTTCACATTTCTCTGCAGGCTGCTGAGAGTTACTAATTTCATGTAGCACTGTCCATTTATCCAGTGTAATTTGACTGAGTTTCCTGTGGCTAATCACAGAGTAGAATCTGGAAAATTGCTCTTTTTAAGGGTGATTTCTATTTGAGATAGACTAAAGATCAGAATCCCAGATCAAAATGTGTCTGTGCTGTTGGAACATTCAGAGCTCTGGAGAATTGGATTTCATGTGGTTAATGCGCAGGAAGGAAAGGGCAGTGAGGTCCCCGGTGATAATGTCAGACATGAGGGTTCTGACAGGCAGAGCTGAGCAGTTCATTAATTGCTGCTGTGTCCCTCTGAGCCCCGCTGCCTTCCTGGACACACAGCCAGAGCTGGGTGTAAGTGACCTAAACCACCAGGTACAGCACGTCCCTCCTCACCTCACAGCCTGCTAATCCTCAGGGAAACAAGCACATTGGTTCCATTCACAGAAGGGGCAGAGATCAATATTCTGTTAGCTATATTGTTACTGGTACATTGTTCAGTCACCATAAGGTCAAAATAGGGGTGACTTAATGTGTATTTAGCCCTTTACCCCTCATCTGAGAACATCCTAAAGCAGTCAAGGCATCCTGAGCCTTGAAGGCTCCTACTGCCCTTAATCTGACACTAACTTTTTGTGTTTTCTCATACAGCCCATCTTCACCTTTTACCTTGTCTTTCCAGCTCAAGACAGGGAAAATGAAGTTGCCACTATTCTCTGGAAACGTAGGGAGCTCCTAACAGCTATGGACCAGCCATGTCCCATTTTAGTTTGGGGTCCTTCAGGCACAAAGAAGGAGGAAATTGTCCAATTACCTACTTAAGCGATTCCAGGGGAATATTTGCCTTTGCAGAACAAAATGCATGACAATTTTATCTCATTGTGGCCCTTCCCAGAGCATTTACACTGAAACAACATGACCAGATCTACTTTTGCTGGTTTGGAAATTACACCAACACAGCCAGGAACTGGAAACGAAACCCCTGATAACACAAACGTGTCACAATCATCTCAAGGACGTGTCTCTGAAGGCAGGTTTTCCTGAGTGACATAGGCAGACTTGAGCTGTTGGTAGCAAGGCAAGTGCCCTTTTGTGTGAGCACAAATAGTCTCCTCTTTGGGAAGTCTTGGGACCATTGTGCCACCCATTCTGTCTTTCCCAGGCTACTATTTTTGGTTATGGAAAATACTCAAAAAGCTTCCTGTGTTGGTAGAATGCATATAAGATTTACCTCTCAAAGCTCTGCTTAGTCTTCCTGCAAAAGCAAAAACTGCCCTATTTTCTTAAGCATGGAATGCTAATGAGTCAAGTATCATCTGTACAGTAGCATTGTCTCATTTTAATCTTCAGGGTTTTTGCCAGTAGGTCTCAAAGGAGATCTTACTATTATCCAGACTTTAAAGATGCTGAGAACAGAAACAAGCTAGAGAATCACAGAATGTCTCCAAAGCCACTGCCCAATCCTTTTTGTTGTATCATTCCTCATTCCCCCCCATATTACCCTGATACGAACTCACATCCATCTCTTTAAACTCACTGTTACCATCACATTGTCTCTATACCTTCATTTTATTCCTCCCCTTGTCTTGTCTGTATTCTTTTCATTCCCTGGTATCAGAGCATATGAGCATTTGGAAGCCAGCAGTGTTCTTCAGGCCTTGTTAGCCAGCTCCTTGATTGACCTCTGAGGGTAAGGTTAGTGATCAGTAAGGACATTGCACAGTGAGGGCAAAAAACAGTGACACAAGATCTCTTCTTGGGTGAAAATCTTAATCATTATCTGCCTTAGCAAACCACAAAGTGTTTCCCCTAAGCTGAAGAGCAAGACTTGGCCATGAAGCTTGATAACTGTGTTGTCAGTATCCATACAATGTGAAGTTACCTTTCAAAAATTCGGGTTTTATAAATACACTGCATTGTTCTGCAGCCAGCATTTACTGAGCTTTTCCCAACCCAAAGTCCTTTTTTTTTTTAGCAGTCAGTGGTAATGCTCTTGGGGTAAGTGAGGGCAGTGGGAGTGGGCCCTAAGGAGAATAGAAAAGCTCCATGTGATTTACTGTGAGGTCAGGGCCATTAAAGAGCAGCCTATTCAATAAAGAAAACAGCCACAATGTGCTAAGCCATTTCAAATCTAGGCACACCTGCAGTTCTCGGATGCACAGCCAAGCTGCAATAGCCAGATTGAGCATTTAGAAATCTCACTGTGACCAGAAGAAAGTGCATTCTTTTGCCAGAACTGAGGGAGCTATGCAGCCTTGTGTTCTGGGAGCTTCCTGAACTGCAGCCATTACGGTGATACCGCATTTCCTGAGGAGTTCACTCCCACTAATGAACAAATAAGATTGAACTGTTTCAGGTCTAGGCCTAAAACTACTCTCAGTTGCTGCCTTCATAAGGATGATCGAAGTTCCTGAGCCTGCACGCTGCTCTATCCAGAGGGACCTTTGCCTCCACCTGGAGTCAACTGCATTAATAACACTTCTGTACTTCTGACATCTGCTTCACTGGATCAGTTTGCAGGACTAGCTGTGGGTTGCTGGGGCTTTATTTTAAATGTAAAGATGTCTGTAATTTCGTAAACAAAAGCAAGAAAGAAAGCAGAATGCTGTATTTTTTTAAATGAGAAGGTAATAAAACCAAGTCAAAATATTTTGATAGATATGTTGGAAGGATATATAATATAGCAAATGGTTGCACTATTTTTTCCTAGTATGAGTACCTAACCTGAGAAATATTTGTTTTTTCTCTAAGTCTTCTTCCAGTTCTGAAGTTGAGAAGTTTAGAAGGAGTGAAGTACAAAGTCTCAGTGAAATGTGAAGCCTATGTAAATAAATCTGGTAGTTGGCTTTGTGAGGTAGTCTGTTACATTTGTTTTTCAGTTATCTCAAATACTGCCTAATTATTTAGGAGTTTTTTCCCAAAGATAAGCTAAATAATGACTCTTCTGAAAGCATCTGTGCTTCACACAAAGTCACAGTCATATGGAAATTACATCTTCAGTTCATGTAAAGCAGCTTTACAGGAGCCCTTTAGTATGCACTGTTACTTTTTCTTAATAATCCTGGGCAATTTAATTCTCTTGTGCTTTCTCTCTGCTACCCTGTTTTGTACACTATCAGGTTGGCAGGGATTCTGTGTATTGTTTTTGTAATACATGGGTTGGTTTCTAGAAAAACCTTTACTGTTGTAATTGTTCTTGAATTGTGGAGTTCTATCCGTAAAGAGGAAGACAACTTTGAAATGCCCTCTGCTTTCTCCAATTTTACTGTAATTAGTAAGTTTTGTTAAGAGATATGGCTTCTTTTAAGCTCCTGTTATGTTCTTTTCCAGTTATTGACTGCTTTCACTGTGTGTGTACTTAGTACTGGTTCATTCCTTTACTATGGTAAAAATGACAAGTTTTGTTAATATCAGATGGAAATTGTGGTTTTGGATAAAGTTCTTCAAATTGATAATGGTGTGTGATTTTTCATTTTGTTCTCAGTTTACTTGAGAGTAGTTAGAAGTCTGGAATTGCAGTTATTTAATTATTACCTCCAGTGATACTCTGACACGAGTAATTTCTTGCAATTTACAAATCTGCTTGGATTGGTAGCCTTGGGAAACCGTCTCTATTGAATATATGGCATGGAAAGAACACTGTGGCTATTTCTGCAGAAATGCATTTACCAGCTCTCAAAGTCCAAGAAGTGCCTCAACACACCTGGGAGCCAAATAAAATGTCTCATTTTCTTCAAACATGAGCTCAGAAGCCCTTGTACCACAAGCCCTTGTGTCACTGCTCTCTGCCAGTTCTCTCCTCAGCTGAGCTTGGCCATCCTGTCTCACAGAGCTGTGTGGATGCCTTTGTGTCTGTGGCCCCAAACTCCTGTCCAAAGGCTTCTGGGGAACTAAAGGAGGCATCAGACCTTGCTGTAGGATATCCAGCAAGCTTCATCAAGGCAGGAAGTGGCAATAGGAAGAAAGGAAAACATTTGGCTTTGCTAAGGCAATACAGCATATAGATTGTTATGGGCCTTACCTCATGATTCTCCTAAAGAGTCATTGAGGCAAGCTGAGTTCAGATCTGCTGAAAGAATGACAAAAGGACATGCTAAGGGACCTCTTAAGCACAATTTAAAATAAAAAAAATGACTTACCTGTGAATGCAGCGAACTCAGATCATGAAGATACATGAACCAATGCTGATAGCAAGTCTGACAAAAATTCCTTTAAAAAATAAAAAGGCATGTTTTATTCTAGTTCCAGTCTTTATCAATCTAGCAACATAGCATATTCCAGAATTTACCCATCAGATTGTAAGGCAGTGCAATATCTACACTACAGCAATATCTAATTGTAATTCATTTTTCCATTGAAAATTTGGAATCATACAGATCTCATTTCTGCTCATTTCTAAATTCTGCACAATATTAGGAAATGAGTATACTCTAGAAATGGAAGAGAATGTTCTGTTCAACGCTCATTTAAAAATTCAGCTATGTGTGTTCAGCATAATAAAGCCAATTGAAATTGTTGGTACTGTTTTTTGCGCAGCATTATCAATATAAACAAGCTGTCTGCTAATGTAAATTGTTCTGTAGTGAGACTAACAAAGAACATCAGGTTTTTAGCCCAAGAGAGCATGTCCACTATAGCATTTCAACTGACAGATTTTGATGTGTCTAATGCTACATTACAGTTTTCTTTGGGATAAAAATAATTAATTCAAATGTGACCAAGTGACTTCACAGCTTTAACTGCAGCATATGCACATCTTGTATGGGTGTAGGTGAAGTTCTATAAACAACCTGCCATCCATTTCACTGCCTTCTGTCATAACAGAAACATTGGACTCACACAGCAGCTTGCCTTTTGCTATTGATTGCAAAGACCTTATTATGAGCTAAGCAAATCACCCACAATGTTTGTATTAAATTTTGTAAAGATGGACCTTATGATTCTGAATACATGAGATCAACTGACTCAAATTTCCTTTATATATTCGAACAATCCTTGCCCATTACAGGAAAGAAAAACACTCCTTTTATGAAGATTTTTTTGTCATTTCTGTTTTGAATTACAAAGATTTTATGCCTACAGGTGTTAGTTGGGTACAGAAAAAAAGGTTTACTGCTCTCTGAATTTCCCTAGTGATTCCTTAAAGGATAGGTAAAGTGATTTATTATTCCCAGGGCCTTCAGTGCAGCAAACAATTTTAAACAGAGAATTTTATTTTCTTAGCAGCTCAGCTCTTCTTCCAAGCACCTGGCATTTTTAATTTCTTTTTTTTTTAATCTCTCTACTCTTTCATTTCTTACCTTGTGCTAATACCCAAAATCTTTCGATCTTTATCAATATTTGCTACTTGAAAATTCTTTGAGTACATATACCTCAAAGTCCTCTGCAATAACAGCTGATGGAAACAAATTACTTTAAAGTACTTTTCTCTTTCACTTTCTGGTAAATTAAATTACCCATTAATTCCTTTGAAAGCCTCATACCCTCATACTTCTGTGTTTTTAAAATAATTTTTGTGACCACACCAGCTGCTCTTACCAAATCCATTTCTATGCTCTGTGCAACCTTCTCTAATAATTTGTGCTTGCTATTTACTGACTTAATTTTGTTTCAGGTAGGTCCCATCTTTTGAAATACATATTGACTAGATTCTCCTAAAGTCAAACTCAAATTTTGACCTTGTAAGAATTTTCCTTACCTTCCTGTTTCTTTTGTAGTTCAAGGATATGTAGGACTTAACTCTTAAAGTTGTTGTCTCAGTTGCCTCACTTCTGATTGTAGGATACTCTAGACGAAACCTTGATTTTTCCATCTTCCAATCACAATTTAGAATTTCTGTTCTTCAGGCAGTTTTGGGAAAAAATCCATTCTAAATTTGAAAAAACCAAATAAACATAAAATTCAATGATGTTTTGTCCTATTTCAGAATAGTTTTGTTTTAGCTTTGATTTTACCTATAAGATGTTGAGACCTCTGATATGACAAGAATCAGAGCGTTTTTAGTGCGGTACAATGGGACAGCTTAACTATAAATAGCTTTGGATGTTCATGTGCTAAAATTTTCAATATAATCTTGCCACTGAAGCAATTTTTAAATTTATCAGTATATGAACAGCATACTGTGTCCAATTATGCTATATATTTTTTTTTAAATCTATTATCTGTTCTGTGATAAAAACAGCTCATGGGATGTGCTTTAATGTGTGTTCAAGTGCCCAGTCAAGAATGTTTCCCCCAATGAGGCTGATTTCAGTTAGATGAGAACCATCCATACTTTATAGCTCAACAGCAGTCCCCTGCTTCGTTCAGTGCTTCTGTACTTCCTATGCATTAATTCTTGCTAAGTGGGGAAGAGATGTCTCAGAAACCTGATGCACCATGAACAAATTACTTAGGGATCTAAACAGTTCTTCTAACTGACTGATTGTCTGAACAGAACAGGAAATTGTCATGGGTGCTAACAAAAACCACAGCAGGGCTGCTCTGATGAGGAACTGCTGTGCTTCCTGTGGGTTTGTGTGCAGCATGGGGCTGGGAATGAGGGCTCTGTGCCAGCTCCTGCCTGGGGGTGTGCAAGGGCTTGCCAGGGCAGACACTGGGCTGCCTCACACAGCCGACCTGGGGAGCTGGTTGCAGGTTACCCCATCTTCCCTGTTCAGATAAACCCTATGACTCACTCCAGGGAAGTGAAGATAATGTCTCTCAAACCACTTAGCTATTTCCCCTATCCTATAATACAAGCCACAGAAAATGCTATCACATCAGATAATCAGAACTAGAGTGCAGGACCATTCCACAACTGGAAATTAAAAATCCAAACATCGGGAGTTTTTTTCCTGCACTGCAGGTGTCAATTGCCTATTCCATGCACATCCCAGAGACAAAATTATAGCAAAATAGCAAGACTTAATAAGGAAAATACAAACAAACAACCCAACCCAAAACACAAAGCAAAACAAAAGAAGTCCAAACAGGAAAAAAAACTAAACACAAAACCACAAAAAAATCCCAGGCAGCTTCTGAGCACAGAAAGGCAAATTTTGTCTGGAAGCTTTATTCTGACTGTCCCCTTGAAGGATAGATTGTACTTTTTGTAGCCTGCTGGAAGAGCAACTCTGACAAGTCTAGGAGCAGCTGTGTGACTGACACTTCAATGGCAAAAGCAACTTGGGTGTGACTTTGACTTATCCTATGGACACCATCAACAGACTTTACTTTCCAAGGGACTTCATTTCCCTTTGTCATGCATCTCTCACTTAATGTTGCAAGTTTTTCATGACAACAGAGATTGTAAAATAAGACTCTATTTTCATAACTATTTAAGTATCATGTCATTGCACACAGTTCTCCCACTTTATTTAGCATACCTAAAATCATGTTAATCTATCCTAATGTGTTCAGCTAACACCAGTGTTAATATTTCACTGAAAACCTGCCAGAACTGATATCTCAAGTCTCCACTGTGAAAATTGATGCAACCTAAAGACTGATTATTACTTGATCACCTTGAAGTTTTTGCAGCTGAAGGTTTTCGTAGCATAGATTCCAAGATTCAGCTAATGGTAGGACCCATATGGTTAACAGCTCAGATTAAATGAAAAATGTACTAATTTCTGAAGCAGGTCTTGAAACTTAATGCCAAGGTGAGTCAGCTGAAGAGTTCTACATACCTAAGCTGGTCTTACTGGTTACTGCAGTATCATTTTGAGATTTCTCCTCTCTTGACCAACTTGAAAAAGCGTAATCACTTGGCTGTGGATATTTGAAGGCAATAATTCTTTTCATGCAAAAAGAGGCCTCACCTTCTCTGCCTACTTCTGATTTTGATTCTCAATTCACCTCAGGAAAGGTATTTAAGAGTTAACATCCAGTCCACATCACATAGAAAAAAACTGGCTAGGAGAAGACATGAAAACCTTTAAATTACTTCAGATGTCTATTCATCAGTTGGAAATCTGCACAGCATTTTCTAGGAAACTTAAAACAATCTCAGTGGCTGCATTAATAAACTATTTGCAAAACTGCATATTGGTGCTTTTCATCTTACCCTTCTTTAAATAAGCAGTTGGTGATTGGAGAAATAGTTTAAGACTTGTCTACTCCCAGCTGAGTTTCCTAACTGCTAAAACGCTTGCTCTCTTGTCCAATTAATCTTTATTTAGTATCTAAGCACTAAAATGGGAGTATGGCCAATAGTATTCTACAGTTCAGTAAGTGTAGCCTTAACCTCAGAAACACGTTTGCCTCCCCACGTGCAGAAGGGGAATCTGAGCTGCTCTCCTCCACATCCAGGTAAGTGCTCTGACCAATGAATGCTGGACATTGCTGGGGGGGAGAAGGAGGAGAAAGAATAGAATATCTTAGTCTTTCATAGTTAGTTAGTTCTAGTGGTGCTCTGAATCTCACAGGTGAAATCTATGGTTCATGGAACACGAGCTGCCCACTTGGGACCATCAGAAGAGCTATCCCTTGGGTAATGTCCCAAAGCAGACTTTAAGAACCTACAGACACTTGGAGAGTTCCCAGGTTAGACAGCTTCCAGGAGAGATTTGAAGGTTTTTGGGAATTCAGAGTTTTAGGGTTCTTTTTCATTGGTTGGTTTGTTGTGATTTTTTAAAGATGGAAACACTGATGACAGAATTCAGAAACTTAGCTTTATTATGGAACTCTTTTTAAGCCATTTGGAAGCCTAAGTCTTGTCTATTAGTAGATTTATACTTGAAATTCATTAAGAAATCAGTACAACTTCACAACTGGTTTGATTTCTATCACTGTTAGAATATTCAGCCATATGCTTTTTCCAGTAAACTATATTATTTATAACTGTGTTACCTCTTCAGGGTGGAAACCTTTCTAATAATAAGATTCAAGACAATATTTTTTTGGAGTAACAGATTTTAGTGTCTGTTCCACAAACCATAGGGTTTGTATAATTTAATTGGCTTAGTGCAATCTGTGAGGCTGTCAGAGGATGGCATCATGGTTTCTGTGAGTGGAATTTAAAGAAAGGGAAAGAAATTTCTGAAAGAAAACTGTTTAAAAAGTCTTGTTCTAATGAGAACTGAAGTAATTCTGATTGCTGGATTTTCATTTGCAAAATGCCATTCCATATAAACCTTGCAGGGTCTGTATCTTAGTCTTAGAAACAAGTTAGCTTGGATATGAGGTACTGATACACATTATGAACTGTTCTTCTTCTTTGCTATTAAATCAGAGGTAAAATCATTACCTGCTTCCAAGAAATAACGACCTCTAAGCCTCTATTGCTTAATTTTCCAGATGTGAGGCTGTCCAAGTTCCTTTTCTCCTTTAACCTAGAAAGTTACCTCAACACAATACAATTTGTAAGAATTATTTTTATTCTATAGTGATATTTACTTACCTTCTTTTTTCTCTCCTGTCTTCTTTAAGTTATGTTGCTGCACACACTACAAATGCCTTCCATTCTTCAAAGATGCTTTGACCCTGGAAAAGTACTTGGGTTTCCTGGACAGCTGCAAAGCTGAGACATGAGACTGAAACATTATTCCTCACGAAAAACATCTACAACTGCACAATCAAAATCTAAAGTGATATTTTTCCTATCTTGTTTGAGAGACCAGTAGGTTTGAGATAATCATAACCAAGGTATTTCCCTTCTGTTACATCAGTAATGAATAGTGTGCAATGTAATAGTTTAGCCTTGAGACAGCATTAGAGATTTCTCCTGGAATGCTACATTATCTACTATGAACTAATCCTTATATCACATCGCAGTTGCAGTGACTGATGAGTCTTTTTCTTTATAGGTTATGAAAACAACATTATTTATATCCCATCTGTTCACCACTACATGAGGAATTCACAGAAGGTGCTCACCACCCCCTTACTGCTTGCTTTATCCTAAGTCACATAGGATACAGTCATGTTAGTTACGTAGAGATGACTCACAAACTATAGATATTGAAACAAAAATATAGTGCATTTCTTCTCCTATATTCATTTTTCAGCAAAGCGTTGCTTTGAAAAGCCCTTCTCAATAAATGTCACTCACTTACGGAAAAGATTCAGCACTGTTTGGAAATCTGTGGTCTATTTATATACAAGATCAAGTAAAATAATCAAAGTGTCCTCTGGCTTTGGAATCCTTTTAAGGATTCCTCTGATTTGTTGAATGTCTGTAACAGAGCCTTGAAGCTTTCCTCTCTTGTGCAGTTTAGAAACACAGAAAAGTTATTTTCAGTGGCTTCCTGTGTAGTTTGCTGAGACTCATTGAAAGCAAGGACATGAAAATTTGGTTTCCATTATTCAAAATAGCATCATAATTTACTGATTGGAGCAAATTGAGCAATATTTTCAGCAGATGCCCAAAAGATAATCTTACTCCTCTTCCTCACACACATTTCAAATGATTGTACCCAGTGAAATGCTGGCTTCAGGAGGGTCCTTCTTGATTAAGGCCACTAACAGTAAGCTCAGAGTCAGACCCTTAATTTCACATATCGCCCCGAAAATTTCTAAGTTCATGACTGAGAGGAAGTCTCCCAAGTTATCATTCTTTAGCAAGCTCAAAACCCAGGGGAATTTGAATATTCTCCTTTATTGATTTGCCATGATACCTATCAATGTTTCTATTTGCAGAATAGTGACTCAGCTTTCCCCTTTAGAATCAACATATTAAAAGAGTGAATCTGTTCCTCACATCCTGCTA
The DNA here is from genome assembly GCF_017639235.1 of Corvus kubaryi. NCBI lineage: Eukaryota > Metazoa > Chordata > Aves > Passeriformes > Corvidae > Corvus > Corvus kubaryi. Next base: position 22,483,699 of record NW_024582054.1, read on the forward strand.
CTACTTTTCCTCTTTTGGTATGGGAGCGTGCATCCCTGAAGGCAATGAGGGGAAAATTCTCTGCATAAGGATATGAGAGCTGCTGCTTGGCTCACAAATAGATGCCTATTGTTCTTCAGTGGCTCTGTAATTTTAAAACAACCCACCACAAGACCAGTGGGCCTTAAAAGAGATTTGATGATGTTATGTTTCCTGTCGCCACTATTCGACACTGCTTTCCCACTTTTCCATGAGCGATATCCTGTCTCACTAGGGCAAGAAAAAACAATAAAAGGTTTCCTCTTTCTGGTGTTTCACTCCAAAAGAAATACCACCTTAGTGGAAATTATATCTCTGATCAAACTTTTTCCTTGCTTTATAAATTTTATTTTAAAAATATATGCAGTGCATCTTCTGTGTTGCCACTATATTTGTTTTGTTCTCCTCTGTTTTGGTTTTTTTTTGGGGGGGGAGGGGGGTTTGTGTGGGGTTTTTGTCACCTTCTTACATGATGCTTGCTTTTAATTTTGGTCCCTTTCTAACTGTGAGGTTTCATTCTACAGTTTGGTAGTCACCATTCACGAAACCTCAGAATCTTAACTTAATGAGAGGGAGCTCTTATCTTAAATCTTGTACTGATCACTGTAGATGTTGAGAGCCACTTTGGGAGGTTTAGGGTTTTTTGTTTAATTTTTTTTCCTTAAGTCTACAGCATCCACAACTTACCTTTAAGTTTTAGGTCCATTCCAACTGAAATACTCTCTTCTAGTATTTTGAAAAGAGCAAGAGGACTGTATGCTTGGGGATCTTTTGTTTATTGGTTCAGGGTTGTTAAGTTTTTTTTCATCTTCATTATTTTAATTTCCATCACCTCTCCTGTGAAGACAGGTTGGCAGAGTTGGGTTTGTTCAGCCTGGAGAAGAGAAGGCTCCAGAGTGACCTTATAGCACCTTCCACTTCCTAAAGAGGACCTACAAGAAAGCAGGAGAGGGACTTTTCACAAGGGCAGTTAGGGGACAAGAGGTAATGGCTCCAAACTGGAAGAGTGTAGGTTTAAATTAGATACTAAGAAGAAACTTTTCCTGTAAAGATGGTCAGGCACTGGCACAGCTTGCTCAAAAAAAGTTGTGGATGCCAACTGTCTGGAAGCTCAGGGCTAAGCTGGAGCTCTGAGCAACCTGGTCTAGTGGAAGGTGCCCCTGCCCATGGCAGAAAGGTTGGAACTAAATGTTTCTTAAGGTCCCTTACAAACCCAAACAATTCTGTGATTCTGTGATTAAATATGTTGGGCATTAAAAAAATAAATACAAATTTATAATTTCAGATTCAGCAAGACTGCAATTTCCACCCTGAATGAGAAACCTGAGACTTTTTGCATATTCCCAAATGTAACAGAAGTGAAATGGGAGACAAACTTCTTCAGAGAGATGTTTACTGTAAGGAACGTGACTATATGGAAACGTCTTGGTAAATTACCATGAAACAGGGAAAACAGTACTGGGCAACAAAGCCACATGCTGCAGCTCAGAATTAACTAAAAATAAGATTTGTCTGCAACACAACAAATTATCAGCAAGGCAGATGGCCAAAAAGAGGAAAACCAGAATTGTTTCCTCTGGGGCTGGATTTCTGAAAATAAACATTCAGTATTTTCAGTATTGTCCCAACTTTGTAACAGAAAATAGAATTCAATAGCATGGAGGAAATTGGAGACTCATGCAATGCAATGCCGTATTTAAAAGTATAGCAATATGAGGGAAGGGAGCAATAATGACAATTGTTCTTTAAGTCTGTGCTGAAAGCAGACGGAGAGGAAGTTTGGTCTGCCAGAGAGGCAACAGTCTCGGTGCTGGGAGGCCTTGGCCTTGCTGGCTGTCCTGTTTACTCCTCATATCTGAACCAGACTTTGAATCCCCCTGTTTATACATTGCTTCCCAAACCATGCCTCTGCCAGGGAAGAAGAAATTATCAAGGTTTTCATCATCTTTAAACAAGAAGAGAGCTGGCAAACAGTTTTTCAAAGCCAGCAAAGTGATGTAATAAATAGCTCCAAGAGACCACTCTGTGATGATGGTAGTGGTCACAGCTATCAAAGAACAGGGAACACCTGTCACTTTCATTTTAAATGCTGTGGTAACACTTAAAGAATTGTAAAATTTTGCTAAAAGGCTGTGATTTGTTTTGTCACCAAATTTCACAGAAAGTCCCTGCTTCAGTTCCCCATGCTTATACAGTTAAAATTTGACCATGTTAAATTATGGTCTCTCCAAATGAAAAGAACATTTTGTTAGCGTAGATGAAATGGATGTTCTGGGAAAGTCTCCAGCCCAAGGAATTTTGAGTGTGCCTAATTATATGGATGGAACTGCCCAAAAGACTACTTAGGTCCCCACCTATTTTGGAGAGGTTTCTAGGCATTTCCATGTAGAAGCAAGTTCATCTATGAAAGTTGAGATGAAAATACTTTCTTAGAAACAGAGTTTAGATACATATGGGTCCCTAATACTCTGATCCCAGAGCTAAAAATCTTGCTATAAAATTCGAGTGCATACTGAGGCTTCTTCATTGTTTCTAATGCAAATTTTTATGCTAATAAAAACCATTTCACTTTGTTGAGCAATTATTTATCTCCTTAATAAATAATTAATATTTATCTCCTTAATAAATAAATCCTTAATAAATTGCTTGTCAAAAGAAAAGATTTGGCCAGAGTACCAGTTAGCCGAGTACTACCTCACATGTGGGGACAAAATCTGCAGATTAAATAGCTCACGACAGGCCACGTGTCACAGCATAACCTGGTCTTATCCTCCATGCTAAACCTGGACAAGGAAGAAGTAAAGGAACTGGATGCCACAACTGCATATAGTCCAAAAGGTCTCCTCTAGCAGGGGAATTCTCAACTGAGCAAATCCAACTATTCTCCAGCATCATCCTCCTCTTTTGAGGTAACACAAGGGTGAGAAAATACACAGCACAATCACACTGTTGCGGTAACAAGAGAAAAGTTTTGTCCCATCAGCTCTGCCAGTTACACAAGCACAATACAGCCACAGCACATACATCACAGCCAAATTTATCCCCAAGATTCATTGCTGACAAGATGGAGCAACAGCCTGGATCAGTGGAGGGGTAAGTGAGACAGGACTGCCCAGCCACACAGCCACCACCATATCTCACAACCAGGAGCAGAGGTACTGAACTATGCTGAGAAAAGGGATGGTCAGCCCTTCTGGTGTGTGAACTAAAATAATCACTGACCATCGTGAAGGTGGTCACTGACAGTACATATCTGTGTCTGCTTAGTGCTAGTTTCGGACACCACTGACCCTCAAAACATAAGTACATCATGAAAATGAAAAATAAATTACCAGCTATTTGCCTCTTCCTTTAGAAATTATACTTAGATGAATTTATGAACAAGAATGTCACTTGCAGTGCTATTCTCTTACTTCAAATACTGTGGACAGGAAGTTAGGGTTTGCAGTTCTCTTTTCTCACACGTAAAGGATGACCTGCACTTCACCTCCCTGTGGGGGTGATGAGAGTCAGGGGGTGGACCAGGGGCCATCATCTCCCTGCTGCTTGGCTTCTGTGTCCAACCTGCTACTGCATATTATCATTGGCAGATGGTCACACTCCTGTGTCTGCCGCATCACAGTCACACAAATCACCTCACATGCTTCAGGTCACAACCCTATGCTGCCAGAGAGAGTGACAAACACCCCCCTCTCCTGTTACAATATCTCCTTCCCCAGAAGAAGAGCCCTGGGGCCATGCCAGAGCTTGGGGAAAGCAGAGGTGGGGTCAGTTGTTTCCTCTGCTCCCTGTGTGCTGCAACATAACTGAGTACCCCTATTTCCTGGCAGCACAGAGAGGTCTGGACTGTTCACTTTAGTGATAAATAACATTCAGAATACTTAAAAATATGACCTGGTGAAATAGTACATCAAAATAAGAGCTGGTGAAATATTAAAACTCAAATACCAGGCCACTTCAGGGGGAAACAAGTTCTGTACACTTCCTCGTAGTTGCTGTAAACACCTCAAGACTCCTCAGGTCCTGGGCAAGGCAAGGGGAAGCACACACCTTTCTCACAAACGTACATCCCTTGGTACACCATGGGATGAAACACCCTTCCTGCCAAACTGTTTTCAGCAGTAGTTGGAACTTGTCCCATGCTTTTAATCTGACCATAAACAGCGCATTGCATTTGTCTCTCTCATCTCTGAATGTTGTTTATACTCACTTGGATGTAGCGAACGCTGGCTAGTCCATCTGGATTTCTTCCCCTGCTGCTTTTCCATGGTAATTAACAAACACTATCCTGTTTACTGGTCCCAGTATGAACCCCCAGAAATGGGGAGTTGTGGTGATTCACATCAGTTGTTTTGAATTCAGTGAGGGTGAAAAAAAAATATTACCTGCACGCCAGTACTTTCTAAAGAGGTATGAAATGACAGTGGCTCTCAAGAGGAGTCAGGACCCTTTCTCTGTTAATTAGGTGAGACCAATATAGCAGAAAGAAGCACCCATAGCATTTAACAGTAGGTGCAAAACTGAAGAGACCTCAGATCATCTCTGGGCATTTCCAAACGTGTTCAAAACTCTCAGCAATCCAATGGAAATATTTTCATATAAATATTTGAAAGGTCTTTGCATCCAGTGAGCTAAGCAGTTGTAAAAACCTGGACACTTGTCTTGGAGCACTTGGTAAAAGCACGCAAGGGCCTTTTCTAGCAGGAAGCCTGTATGAATACCTGTGTGCGTATAAATACATGTGCTGGGAGTTGCTGCAAACACACAGATTATCATACTTCTAAGCTTTATTTAGAGCTTTGTAAACAGAAGCAGAAATCAGAGCATGAACCACTAGATTAGGCTAAATACCTGTCACACATGAGAGTGGTTGTTGTGAGGCACACCTATCTCTACTTACTTTTATAGAGAAGCTGCCCTGCAAAGTATTTTTCTTGGCTAGAGTCTATGAAAAGTCAACTGCAGTTTTCTAAGCAATAGGAGGCAGGACAGTGAGCTGGTTCCTCTCCTAATTTCCTAGGAGAAATTCCTAGGCAGAGCTCTTTGTCCAGGTTACTGGGTATTTTTATATGTCAGAAACTAATCCTAGCACAGTTTATACATACCAAAGGACTGACACAAAGAGTACTACAAGCTAATTCATCCCAGCAGTCTCTCTGAAAGAGGCTGCGATGGTACGAGACCAGTCACGTCTGTGCTGCACATTGCAGGGATGATGTCAAGCACAAGCCACACAATTCCAGAAACATCTATAATATCCCTCAACCTAGTATAGCAGCACAACATTTATTAAATCTGATTATTATTGTCACAGAAACCTGAAAGACCATGGTGAAATTATGTGCTTTCCTACCCACTGTCCATCGGAGAGGACCAGATGGAAGTCACATTGTTTCCTGAAGAGATGGGACAGAAACTGTACCACTTCTTGGGCTAATCTCCACTAGACCATCAACATCCAGCGGAAGCACACCTGCCTGTGTGGTGTCAGAGTCATCTCTGCTCACACAGCTTTACACTCTATGTTCTATAGCAATTAAGGCAAAAGGGGAAGTTTCAGATGGTAATTTGGTGGCCCACTGGGACACGACCTGGTTAGGAGTCTGCTCTGGGGTCAGCAACATGTGGCTTCATCACAAGTCCCTTCTTTCGAGCCAACTGTGTGTTAACTGCTCTGCAAACAACAGGGTAGCAAAAAAAGCCTTGAATCCAGACAAACACAGACACAGGTTCTTGTTCTCATTTGAAATGGCAAATTTAAACACAGATGTTTAGATAGACACTCCTCCAGCAGCTTCTTGCTTGCTGCTCACTTTCACATAAGCCTTTTATAATTTAAAACATGTTCGAGGCTTCTAATTACTTAGGAATGCTTTCCATTACAGCTTTCCTGAAGCTCTGTCCCTCTGAATGTCCTCAGTAACCCTACATGGGCTGTGATTCTTATCCCTCTTGTTCTCCTTCTCTGTTACAGGTTTTTCTTCCCAGTCTGACTATGCGAACTGCAGAAATGGTCTTTTGCTTTCCAAAATACACCACAATGTAGTACATGACAAAAGACCTGAGCAGGGGTCTCAAACTAAGCCCCTGAACCATGATTGCAGGGTGCTTTCCAGCCCCGGCAGACACCTCTCAGTGTCAAAATGCTCAGCACAAAATGTCCACATTGTGTGAAAATAAGTAATAAAGGATAAAGTTTAAGTGGAAATTTCTTAGATTTGTCCACAAATACAATAAAACACATAGCAATTTTTTTTTTTTTTAAAGTGTCTGCTCTAAACATTGATTGCTGGAATTGTAAATAAAAAGAAAAAACAACCCCAAGACAATACTTAGAAATAGATTCAAGCAAAAAATATTTACCTGACTTGGGTATACTTATTTTCCACCAGTGCCTATAGCAGACACATTCATGGGGACAAATTTATTTAGAGGTATTTAGTAAGATTGTAGAGATACTGAGATCAGTTTAAGAAATCCTAAAATTGCTGAAGTTAGGAAGAATTTTCCACATGTTGACTGTTCTTATTTTATTCCATAAGTTCAGACCATCAGCCAGTGCTGTGGACAGAATAAAGGTCTAGACTGACTTTTGAAGCTGCACACCACTTCTCCTGCTCCTGTGTGCACCCCCTGTTCTGGCTGCTCCCCCGTGCTTATGAGATACACCAGCTCCATCCCTTTCTCACAGAATACAGATACAGAGCAGCTTGCATGGGAGGATATCAAAGTATTTTGAAAAACTCACGTGTGCAGGAGATGGCCAAGAACCATCTCCAGTTTTCAACAGCATGATGGGGGAGTTAGAAAGTTTCAACTGCAGAATACCAAATCTGCCCTTATGACCAGGCATATCTGAAATAAAACAAGATAAGGCTGCAACTAAATTTATTTCATTCCAACAGCCCTGGGTAAAAGTATTCTGCTTGGATGAAAACCCTAAGTGTTGGAGCATGGATCAGTAAAACAAACTGGGTGTGTAAGGGAGCAGGGAGAAGATAACACTTGGAAAGGGAAATGGAAAACTGTAGGTATTTTCTTCTCTCCTGGGCAGGGCAACCCCTAACTTGGTGCTAAGGTGGTGCTAAAGTTGGGAGCATCATTTCTCTGGATTTCTCATTTTGTTGGGGGGGGAAATAGATAAGGTTGATGCAGAACATCTCAGCAAGCAGCAACACTGAGGCAATGCTCTGAACTTACAGTTCACATGATGGGGCTTGCGGTTAAGGGCCTTCCTCCCTGCCATCAAAAGCTGTGAATCTTCAAAGGAAGGTATTAAATATGTGTATGACAATTCCAGGCACTACTTGGGTACTTAACATAAAATAAAATTACGCCTCAGCCTATTGGGCAAACAAACACAAAGACACTAGGAAAGCAAAATAATAATGTTTCTTTAAAAGCATGAAAGTCAAATCAGAAATCCTAATTTTGGGGGGAAGTCTTGGCAAAAGGAAAGACATATTTCTACTCTGATTATTCTTACTAAGACAGGAATAGTTCTGCAGAAAGGTGATTTCCATGATCAGCAAAGGCACACGTGGATATGTAACTGTAGTGGTAAAAGTGGTTTTTCTATAAGAATTTAATTTATTCAGCCAAAGTGGTATCAAGAAAAATAATCAGTCTAACATGCTCTTTTGCTTCTCTCAAGCAATGTCACAGTAAGAGGGATTACTAGCACAGATACACCAATCAGCTTTTCTTTTCTGTATCAGGCACTCAGTTGTGGATATAACACACATTTCCTTTTAGCTGCAAAGCATTTACAGTTTGCTCTTAATCAGATTTTCCTTCAAAGAAAGAAATGAGTAAGTAGCAGAAAAAAGTTCATGAACTCAAATCAATGGTGCACATCTCTTTGTTCAAAGTCGTTTGAACTTTGCTGAACTTCCAGCTCTGAAGTGTAATGTATGATTTCTAGTGCTGCTGAGTGCAGCTGTGACACCAACACTGGCCAGAGCCACACAAAGTGCTATTTGGGAGAGCAGAAATAGTTTTATCAGAAGTGTGATAAATAAAGCTTTGCTTTAATTTTTTCATTTTAGGTCATTTATTGACTATTCGCTACATTTTCCCATTCAGATGAATAAATGCTTATTGGTGAAATCCCAAAGGACAGACAATCATTGCCTTGGCTAGTTCTACACTGGAGTTGACCTCAGTGCTATAAGCTTTACAAGCAGCCCTCAAAGGAGTCTGTTATTTGCATGTCAAAGTCCTTTGCTTTGCATTCCATGTTGACAAAATCCATGCATGTGTCCAGCCCAAATGCATCAGATTTTAATACTAGGAGCAGATAGGAAACAAATTCTTTCAAAGAGAGTTGTAACAGCTTTAGTTCTTAGTGCACCACATTTATCTCATACTGAAATTTCTGAAAAAAGTATTTTAAGCTAAAAGATAGATTGAAAATAGAAGAATTAGCTCAACTATGCTGAATTAATATCCTTGTCCTCAGGTTCAGCTCTAGCATATCGTTATCAACTTTGAATTTCTTTTCCTTGTTTCTGATGGAAATATTAAAAGATTAATGATTTCATAGATGTCATTTGCTTGTAGCGTGATAAATAATTTCAGTGAAATTCTGTGTCAGTCTTCTGCTTTGATACATGCAAATTGATTTTATTTTAAGTTAAATTATACAGTGGAAACCCATTCTTCTCATTGCTTATGAGGGTGGAAAGGAAGAGAAAATTGGTTCAAGTGATCTTCAGAAGGAGTGTCAGTACCTACCCTTCCCAAGACAAGAGAGTGCTATGGCAGATTATCCTCAGCATTGCTTTTGAAGCAAACTGCTGCACAGTTCAAGTGCTCATCTTGTAAGAAAGCAGAGAAGCCTTTGAGTGTTACCTCAGACAGAGTCACACCACTCTACCCCTCCATGCACTGACGTTGCTCTCCTTTAAAAATGATTACTGAGACCGTTCTTCTGCAAAATGGATACAGGTGTATCCACAGTACAGAGGAAAGCTCAGGTGTAGCACACTAATGCTCAGCCCCCCAGTGACACAGCCCGAGCAAAACTAATCTCAGAAGGAGAAATCACTTTCAATAGAAAAGCAACTGAAAGGAGTAAAAATCACATATTTTACTAAGTACCCAGGATGTAATAAAACACCATACCCATCACAACGTACTTCACAGATAATCTACAACAACAAAAAAGTAACACTATAGAGCGGGCCAAAATCATCAAATCGATTCATAAGACTTAACTCTCTGCTTTCATACTGGTTTGCCATGTGGAAGGTACAGAAAGAACATACTGATGTTTTACTATATGGAATATACTCAAGGAACACAGAGAGCATTGAGGAAAGCTCCAGACACAATTTGCTACCAGTAACAGATGATGTACATTGTCAGAGTCAAATGTCAGGAAACTGAAAGATGTTGCTGCCTGTTCTGAGCTTCCCCTCCCCCCTCCCAAAGACATGTGCTCCGAGCTCCTTTGTTCCAAGGGCGGGTAAAGCCAAATGTAGCTCAGACTCTTTAGCAGTGTCTGATTGGCCGCTCACCCCGGGTCCGCCCCCAGTCCTCCCCTTTCCCCTTCTCCTAATAAAGATGGTCGAGGGAAGGCAAATGCCCTCTCTCAGCTCAGCTACTTTCCTGTAAACATCTCTGGTCGTCTGTCTCATTTGAAAGCTTCTAACTGCAGGGAATTGAGCGAGCAGGGAGCTATATTTCTCCCTCTTTGCTTCTGCTGATGGTATTTGCTCTGCAGCTGATTCAGGTACCAATTTTAGAGCTACTAAAGTGCTAGATCGCCCTTGCTACCTCTCAAGGCTGCTCGAGGCTTTCTAAGGCATTGAAATACAAGCGCTAGCCGGTATAAAAGCTGAAAAGATACCTTCCACAGAAAGACACTTGCAAGCCTTGCACATTCCTTTTAGAACATGGCAACCTGCCAGATAATCTAATTATTCCCTATGGTTATACTATATTTGCTTGAAAATACTTACCCAAAGTAGATACTTGGATTAATGCTGGTAGAGGGAGTCACAAGTAAGACTTAAATAATTTCACCAAAATCTGAGGGCAAATTTAAACAAGATATTATGACCAATTCTCCATGGCTGGTGCCAAGATTTGGCCTACATTACCTTAGATTAAACCAAGTATCATGAATTCAAACCTTGGAATATGGAAATTCTATTATTACAGTGCTGAGCTGATGGAAAACAGGATGCAGCAACAAGTACAATCTATGGGTTTAGAAGCTAATGAAGCTACAAGCACTGAAAATACACCTAATGGGTAAAGAATGTTTTTGATTTAACTTTTGTTGATATGAGTAACTATGCCCTGCAGAATAGCTCCCAAGTGCAAAGCACGAAATAATCTTTAGCACGAGATCTGACAATAAATCATTTCAGAAACATTCTTCTTGTTCACATGGGAAAATATTGCCTGAAAAATCTTGGTCATAAAGACTGCATGTTTGCAAATTAATACTGAACTGGTGGAAATAATGAATCAGTCAGAGGGTAGGTATTCTATAGGGTTTAGTTTAATAGCATAGTGGATAACCACAGCTAGTTTTGCAGTTAGCATAAATAACAAGGGCTACACCAGTCTGGATGAGACTGTTCTTATCTTCATCTTGTATTCATCACCTGTTTATGCTGCACAAAAGATTGACACTAAATGTTAAATAAATAAATTTTATAAATTATTCATTTCATGGTCATTTATTGGTTGAGATAATTTTTTTCTCATCAGCAGCACTGGAACAGTTTCTGAGCAAAACTCTTTGGCAGCATGAAAAAGACAAACAAAAACCTGAAGACATAATCCATTCTAATATAAAGCAGCAAGGCAACAAAATATTTGGAGAAAAAGGGAAATTATTTTTTTTCTCCAGGAAGTAGTGAGAGGTAGCAAGGCACAAATTGCAACTTTTATAACTTTGACTTCCCGGCTGTAAATATTTCAACTATTTTCTCAGATCATAAATTACATGCAAGGTATAAATGCTTTGGCATTAAAATGGCTGATCCACATCAGACAGAATGATAAAATTGTAGAATGATGTGTGTTGGAAGGGACCTTAAAGCACATTTAATTCATTTTCATTTCTCAGGTTCTTCACTGAAAGACATTCCAATTTGTTGATCCTTTTAAAAGTTCTCCCTTAGAGAGGACTTTCTAGAACCATTTTTATATTGCCAAACCTCACTCCAGATGAAACCTGGCAGTGTTCTGAATTCCAAAAGTGGAAATGAAAGTTTATTATTAAATGTGGATGTACCTTCAGGCAGCTGGAGATCCTGCCTGGTGTCCTGGACACTCTGAACATCACTACATCCCATCACTGCCAAAGGGTGGGAGCAGATGGTGAGGGCCCAGGAATCCAAGCACAGCAGAGAAGTTGGGATACACCTCAGTGCAGTTATGGAAGTGAAGTTGGTATGTCACTTGCGGAAAATCAAAGGACATTTCCCTGCACAGGTTCATTTCCTGTATGCTCAAGATCCATACAGCAACATTTTTTGAAATAATCTCTTGAATAAAAGTAAATATAATCTTTTTCCATATTTTGTCTGTTTTCAATACTCAAGGAATTTGAGGATACCTTAAGACCCCCAGTCTTTCCATGCTCACCATTTCAGTTATGCAAGCACTACTTGGGGTATCCCATGGAGAATCTTCACAACCTGTCTTAGAACCAATTGTCCAGATCCATTTTCAGCCCAGCCAACCACAGCAGGACTATAACACAAGGTTTCAAGAATAAGTGCTTAGTTCCTTGTCCTTGTAATCTATTGACCCAAATTAAGCAAGTTAAAACAAAAGTGAATCCCAACAGAAGCGTGCCACTCTTCCCACTCAGAGAGAATTCAAGTTTGAAACTGAACTTGTGGCTGTTCTGAGCAAGCCAGACTGTGTAGGTGTCCCATGTGGCACGCACACGTCTGGTTTGCGGGGTTTCTCCAGGCAGTGACTCTGAAACATCTGAGATGTGTCAGCCTGTGAGGCAGAAAGAGGTGTCTGGCTACAAGCTCCCAGTAAGTGGGAGCAGGCGCAGTCCCTGCCATGCCTTGCTGCCTATTGACTCCCCAGGATTTCTGCTGCTGCTGGAGGTTCTTGAGCAGATAATTACTAGCATTTTAACTAAACAAGTGTCTGACTGTTCCAACTGAATAGAGGAGAAATTGTTTGTCCAAAGCAGTTCATGTAGATGTTTTCAAGGATCGATACACCTGCTAAAATGGCAGACACTCAACATGCCCACAGGCTTTCATTCATTCGATATTCATAATTTAATAATACACACTGGGTTTGGCTTAGAAAAGTTATTTGGAAGGAGAAAAGGGAACAGAGAGCAAGGATGACTTGTATCATCTCAGAAAAAAAGAGCAAAAAAGCCATGTCAATAAAATCAGCTGACCATTTAGTTTAACTTTCAGTTTCAGAAATACTTTGCACACATATTTACAGATGGACAAATGGGCAGATTTCTCATGTAATTCATTTGGAACCTATTCCTTTAACCATTCCCATTTTGCAACAAAACCTACAACATAAAGACTCTTTCATTTAACTTGAAAACAAGACAAATAAAGCATGCACATGAAAATGAAGCCTGACACTTATTTACAATAAAAAAAAAAAAAATTAAAGAAGACCACCAGTAATCCTTAGCTTCTTCACAAGTCACACAGAGGTTTTTGTCTCTCGCTGCCACCCCAGTTATTGCAGAAAAGCCAGCAAACACCACTCTGAACACAGCAAGGAGAACTGCTGATCAAAACAGCAGGAAGCTGATTTTCCAGGATTGAATTTGCACATGGAAGTGCTCTCCTCAGCAATCCAAAAGTACAATCCTGGAATCCAGGTCATATTTCATAAAGAGGTAGACACCAGTTATCCTCAGTTTGGTCAGAAACCAGAACTTTCACACGTGACCAAAACTGCCAGTAGTTCCCTGTTCTTCAGGTTCTATGAGAAAACACAAACAGATCAATTAGGAAGGAAACCCCTTTGGAATTTTAAACTTTTAGGACTAAAATATTTTCTCTAATTATTTCTTTCCCTCCTTAAATGGGAACTAAATGTCATGTTAGGATTATTAAGGCACAGAGGACATAGACAAAATAAGAGTATATTCCCATTCAGTCTCAGTGACCTTTGGATCCTCAGAAGGCAGGACAGCCCCCATTCCTCACAGTCATCACTTATCTCCTTCATGTCACTGGGCAAGTAGAGCTGTGGACAGCTCTTCTTCCCTTGTTACCATTTCCAGCACCCTCCTTCACAAGAGAGAGCTCTCCTTTGTAATTTGCATGTATGATAAGGTTAAAATTATTTGAGAGATGAACAACAAACAACAGCCTATTTTTCTCCTCCACATCAACACACATACTCCCTCTTGCTTTTTTCTCTGCACACACCTTTCACATCTATTAGCCATAAATATTTAATATTCACAGTGTGCTACAGAAAAATCTCTTCATGAGGTTGTTAGCCATCACTTTAATGCCATTCTGAAAAATAAGCTTGATTTAGAACTGTGTATTTTCTCAAAATATATCTTTTATGAGCCTTCCCCACCAAACAGATCTGCTTATTAGAAGTTATGATTCTTGCATGGGTTGTATTTTCTCTGTAGCATTGAAGTACAGGGAAGGGTATAGGCTTCCATTATTTACTGAAAAAGTAGCAGTGACTTAAAAGCCAACACACAAAACCTTAATGGAAAATACCCTCAAGTCCTAGTATTCCAGTGGGTTTGAAGGCTTCAGCACTCTCCTATCTCAGACACAAAAACTTGTTGCAGCCTGGGGCACACCAGGGAACTGGAAGTCCAGGATTAGTACTCAGTCCTGTACCTGCTTGGCTGGCTTCCCTCCTCCTAAAACATCTCAGGACAGCATATACATCAACAAAGGTAGAGGCAAGACTCACAGGCAGGATGTTTGAGTACTCAGAGTACTCAGATTGTCTGACCCATTAGATTCTCCCTTCCTCACCTTTCCAGCCACCAGAGCAGCGATGCCCCGGAGTGCAGAGGGTGAGATCCTGATCAGCACAGGGCCAGGCTCTCGCTCTCACCCACTTTACACTGCTTCCGAATATCTCCATTACTGCAGCTTTTATAGCCAGCTCCCATAGTTGGATACTGGCAGAAGAAGGCAGGGAATTGGGGAGGGCTTGTGAGAGGAATTAGGCTTCATTTTTTGAAGAGTCAGATATTAAACACTCCTAATTTTCCTTCTCTTTGCCCTTGCTGGAAGATATCCTTTCCTTTTTGTGGATACAATATTGCTGTTAGCAAGAATTTTTCCTGCTATTTTCTAAGTCCGTGAGAGACTTTTCTCTCTCACAGAAGATATTTGCAGAGTTTCTAAACCATGAACACCTGCAACCTTGGAAAAGCCTTATTTATAGTACAGTAGAAAAATATTTTGACAATGGATGTTTTAGGATTTTAGCCAATCACCCCTAAGGGGTGACTGATCCTTTGTCCAATTAGACTATGAAGAAAAAGTCTATAAAAGAGTTTGTAAAATAATTAAATAGATCAATCTTGCTGCACAATTCCTGCCTGCTGGATCTTCTCTCCTCCTCCCTACGGCTGTGGAATACAGTATAATTATATTTACTGCATTAATACCTTTTCCCTCAGCTGCAGACCCCTTCTAGCCATTTAAATTGTCTAATAGGACAGGTGCCTACAGAGGAAACAGTGTATGAGAGGAGGGGTATGGAAGAAGAACCAAAAGGCAGAAGAGTGGAAGCCAGAGGAGGAATGGAGTTATAACAGCAGAGGTATCACAGTAGATAGGATGAGGGAGGGAGAGCAGAGCTGGAGGACACGAGATGTGAACAGGTTAGAAAAGGAGTGGAGTACATACAAGAAAATCAAGACTGGCAGGAAAAGGAAGGGAAGCAGTCACTTTGCATTTCAAGTTTTTATGTGTGAGCTTTCCCCTTTCCTTGCACATCAGAAAATACAAACCACACAGAAAACACAGTTAAGCTGGTTAGTAATTCTGTCTATGGCTGAGTCTCTCTGTTACTATCCTCTTTTTCATCCCTTTCCTTCCCCAGTGTGCAGGCAAACGCTGACAAACAATCCTGCCAAGGCCAACTTCATCTTCATGTCAGCCCTTCTGCTTCATTACCTCTTAGCCTTCTTGTCCCTCCAGAAGTATCACATCACCAACTCTTGAGGACTTAAGTTCCCAAGGTGACATCTTTCCTTTACTCAGCTGACATTCAGTAAAAACCCCTTAAGTACTTAGAGTTGAGGTTTATACGGCAAGAGATTAGAATAAAAATCTATTATCACACTAACAGAGATTTCTTTGCAGATGTGACTGGTGATGATTGCAGCTGCTTAGAATTTGCAATGTTGTCAGCTTCAGGCATTGTACAGTACACAGAAAACAGGCTGGGCTTGTTTCTCCTTTAGAAACAAATATGCAAAATGCTATTTCCTCTGAGCTCAGAACTCTTCTATAACAGCACCACAGACAGTAATGGGAATTTTGCTGTAAGCGTGGATTAAGTTTGGCCCTCATGCTTCTTAGCTACAAAATCTTTTAATATATTTTGTGACTCTTATGATACACTACTGAAAATCTTCAGGCTGACATGTCTGTGCATCTGCACTGGAGGTGCAGATGTATGCATGGAAACTTAGGAGTTTAATAAGGGTCATTGTTCCCCCCACTAAACAACAGCAAAAAGCCCAGCAGCAAAACTTCTTGCTGTGGCCAATGGGGATTTTGAGATGTGCATCATAAGAAGGAGTATTACAGATTTCAGTATCTTGATGAAAAGCAGAGGATAGCTTCATAGCAAAATTCAGAATTGTAATTTAGTTTTCTTAATTTATTTCTCTATTACTATGGAGACACTTCTTATGTACAGCTTTTAAAATGTACTTGCAAATATGGAAAAGATACTAGATAACATTAAGCTTTTTATCAGAGCACGCTGGGTGCACTTTCAGTGATGATTTGCTATGGTCATCTGTTATTAAATAATAACCTGTGCTTAACCTTTAAATTTCATCACTGTGGATCAGTTTGTTACCGACATATGCCGTCAGTTCCCCTTTCTTTATGTGGTGATTAGTTTCAACTGTCTTTAGTGCTAAATGAATCATTTTCCAAGCAAGATGGGACAGTGCAGGCAAACCTCATACAAAAACCACCAGCTCAGTGGAATCATCAGTGAATCCTTTATGTGGCTTCCCACATGGCCCCTTCTCTTTTGCTAGGAGTAGCTGACAAACTGCAGTGGGATTTTCCACAAAAAAAAATTTGCCAAACTTTGTGAATAACAAAATGTTTTTAAGAAAGTAATAGTCAGAATCTCTTCCACCTTACTTACTCCCTATTTTGTATTTTCATTTCAAGTCATTCCCATCTTTCTGAAAGTTACTGTATGGCAAAACTAAGAATTATTTTTCCAATTCCATTCCAATTTTTTTTCCAATAATGAAGAAGCACTGGAAAATTAGGCAGTTAGAATAAAAGATTGGCATGAAACATGTTTGATTTTACTGGACTGTGACCCTTCACGGTTAATGGGCTCCACTGACCTCTGGGAAACCACAGTGCTGTGATGTACAGTGGCAGAACAGCAGTCAGGTGTGGGAATTGTATGGCAATATGCCAGTAGGTGCCAGACCTCCTAATGGGAAACCCCAATTTGAAACAAAGTAAAACAAAAAAATGAAAAAAAAATAAAGAGAAAGAGAAAATGGAAATCCGGCAAGAGGCTTGCCAGTGTCTGCCAACAGTCTTACCATGGAAAGAGGGAAAAGCCTCATCAGTTCCATGCATGCAAAGTACATCCATCCATCAGATCCATGCAAAAGCAGAGAAAGAAGCTGGATATATTCTTTAATGTAAATGGTAAATTGAAGCCAAATTAATTGCAATGTGGTTTGTTCCTTTATCTTCTTGAATGATGATGTGCCAAGACACAGAGTCTTTGGGAACAATAATCAAGCAACAGCACTAAAGCCTTATCAATTTTCTCCTTACCAGCTGTTCTTCAATGTAATGAAGAATCACTACTCATTGTAGAAAGGGTTGAAGAATCTAACGTATTGTGGAAATTGAATTTACCAGTTGCTCTATATTTTTCTCTGGTGCTGCTGATGTTTGCAATGTTTCTCCCAGGCTTGCAGTCACACTGTAAGTCTGCTGTACTGCTAGCTCAGTCCTCACCTCCTTTTCAGCATCACTTCTGCTATGGAAAAACTCAAGTACAACATAAAGAAGGAAAATGAAAGGTTTATGCATCACTCATAGGGAGACAGACAGCCCTCATCTGTACTCACAAATACACTTCAGTTGAAGTTTGCAGCCTTATTTCTATCCCTAAGATGAAAGACCCTCACAACACATGCTATTGAAGGAGAAAGTGGTCTGCATCATCCCTTCTTATTCATCTCTGATCAGACCAAAGCCAACTCTGGACACAGGGAAAGTAAGCAGTTACCTCAGGCAGTGGACCAGCAATGCTGCTGATGTGCATTTGCCTCCAGCTGAACTGCAAAAAGGCTGGATGTTGCCTTCAGCAACTCAAAGATCCAGAAGCATAAGAGGAAGGATACTCCTAGCAGACCTAGCTGCTCCTGTAAAAATCACCAGCTGCCACCCTCTTGTGTCCAGACCATAGTCTTTGGTGTAGTGAAATTCAGTTCTGCATACCCTGCTGAGACAGTTCTGGGGTCTGGGGCTCTGAGACAGATACTAATCTGGGGAAAATTATACACCCAATGGCAGGACCTGGTCAGCAATGTTATACACATCCTGTGTTTGCTGTGGAGCTGAAGAATGGTGTTACCAGAAAAGTGTGTCCAAATCTCTGAAAGTTCCAGAACTGGGGCGTGATTTCTAGTCTTGCTGTAAAAACAACACTGTGAGGGGGAATTCAGCTTCCAAACTGAAAATGTAAATGTATGCTTTAAAACAAAACAAAACAAAACAAAACAGTAAAACCTAGGAGGATTAAATAAAAAATACAAAAATCCAACTGTAACATTACTGTTGGATCTCTTTCAACTTTCCTCAATTACTCCCTTCTTTCTGGCTTCTCTGCAATTCAGAGAAGCAGCACTCCCTTCCCAGCCTTAGAGTTGCAGCCACCTGGGCTGTTGGCATACAAAGGTGCCAGAATTCACAGGGAAACAGGACCCCAAAGGTCTGCAAAAGCTGCTTTCTTCAAATCTGGTGTTGCATCATAATTTATTCATGTGTGAGATAGAGACAATACTTCACCACCTCACACATAAATGAAGAGGCTAAGTGAAAATTTGTTTGCAGAGCTCCCTGAAGTGAAAGATGAGAGACTGCATACAAATTAAAATACTATACAACATTTTTTATCATTTATATACTCTATTAATTCCTTTTATGCATATTTCAAAAGCACTCCCTCAAAGCACACCAAGATAATAAATGAATTGCTACCCCATTCAGTCTCATGGTTTCTAGATTCTGCTCTTTGTTGCTGTGAAGTTTTTCCTTCTTTCTTACTGAGAATTTTTTTGTTTGGATATTTGCATTAAGTCAAGATGAAGCATTGGCCATGGTTGCTGCTTATTCCTCACTTGCTGCAATCACTATTTTTCCCTTGCAGTACAGAAACCTGTCCCATTTTAATAGAAGGACAGTGGGAGCAGTAAAACACAACCAAAGGCAGACAAGCTCTCTACAGGAAAGAGACCACTCATCAGGAATGACAGATGCAGACAGGGAATAGCCAAGAGGCTGAAAATTCATTGACTTAAACACAGAGCAGCAGTACTCAGCCCCTTTTTGCTCTCACACATCAGGAACAGTTTTCACTGTTTGCATCTAGGATCTTGCCATGTAGTCACCAGCAGGGACAAACTCTTTCCCCAGTCCCAGATCTTCAGCATATTTACAAACCATTTTTCATTTTTCTATGCAGATAGAAAAGAAGAAATTATAAACAGGATATGACAGTCCACAGGGATCCTGATTTGCTTTTTAGCAACCACAGCACATTGCCTGGTGCCTATTTCTTGGGAAGTTGAGCCCTGGAAGTCAATTGCCCTGCATTCAACAGGTACCTGCAGAGCACAACCAGTGCCAGAGCTACTCCAGCACACCTTCAGTGGTAAATGAAGTGTTTGTTCTTGTAAGTCACTTGCCACTTCACCCTGTTCAGGTGGCCTTTCTGGCCTGACTGATATCCAGTTTGTCTAATTTCAAGCTCCAATATCCCAGCAAGCTTGATGACCACCAAAGAAAGAAATTTATTGTCATCAGTGGATGATGTTCTGGTTTATTCCTGTGAAACACCCATTCTTTTCTCAGAAGGAGACAGTTTAGAAAATCTGATGTTATCCACAGCTGACCTGGTTATCAGCTGGGAACCTGGCATAGAGCAGACCAGCCACTAATCCAAACCTTGCATAGTCACAAGCAGCAAAACTAGCTCCTGCCCTGAGGTTGCACAAGACACCAGTGAGAGAAGCACAGATCCTGGAGCTGTCCTTTACCAGCACCCAGCCATGTGCAACTTAGGGGTTAAAAATTCTCAGACATTGCTGTTTCAGTCCTGAGGATCATGTAGCTAAACGGTATCTTGACTGCAGACTCCAGGTAAGGCAGCTGCCATTCCTAGATGCAAGCAACAAGACGTATGTGATTAAGAAAAGCTCTGACAAGTGGACGCTGGCTACTTTCTGTGCACTGCCTTCAGTTTGTCACAGCTTCCCTTTCCTGGCCCTTCAAGTCTTCTAATACTCCAGTCTCATCAGCATTGTTCCCTGTGGGAGCAGCACATCCATAAATTTAAATTTTTTTGCATAAAAGTGCCTTGTCCAAACACTAAACACAACACCTCTCAGAATTCTACTAAAATCTGTATGGCTGAAGAGCATTTTTCATCTTCCAACTTTTCATTCCCTTGGGAACACATCTCCAAAAACAAATGGAAGCATTTCATCAAGCCCTATTGAAGAGCCTGAAGAAGTCCCACATCAAGATTTCTGTCTGAACCAAAAATTTATGCTTTTTGTACAGCTGTTTGGTGAAGCTTTATAGCTTGGGCCAGGCTGGGCAGGGCCACGGCCATCCTGGAGCCGATGGGCCCTGTTCCACCCGCGGACCCCCGCCCCCCCCAGCCCTGCTCTGTGCAGACAGAGCGGCTCGGCTCCCCCCCGCCTCCAGGGCGGCCAAGATTCAGCTGAAGCTGCACCGATGTCCAGCAGAGATCATGTGACCAACAGCGATAAGCGACATTCCAGCTGCAAGGCCTAGGTGAGATTAACCCTTTTAGTGCTGTGAAGAGCTGAAAACCTGAGGGAGGAGAAAGAGGAGATGCTTAAAGCTGAAATTCTGTTGTAAAGCTATGATGTATCAGAGTACCCATTGTAATTTCATGAAGGCATGGGGGGTGGAGCGTTCAACTTGTACTTGTGAGCAAAAGCACCTGCGCTGAGATAGGCAGATGCTGATGCAGCTGTAATTTCGTGAGAAGTTTGGACAGGGAGAGATGGAAGCGATGAGGACTTTTGCTCCAAATGGGAAAGGAGAAAACCTCAGTTCCTAGAGATGCTCCCAGAGATAGTCCTAAAGATGAAGATGAGGAAAACCCTTTGCTCCCAGGGAAGGAGAAGGGCCTCTATTCTTAGAGATGAAATGCTCCCAGAGATGAGTGTAGAGAACTTTTGTTTCTGAACGGCTCAACCTTAAAATTGTACCCCAAAAGACTTCAAGAGTGGACCCTTGAAAGCAGTTGTGGGAAAAGCTGCAAGTCGGGGGAAGGGACTCACAGTCCTAAATGGACTGAACAAGGTTATTTGGAAGTGGGCTGCTATCTCGTTGTGATAATGTGTTCATAGCATGGGCAAGAGTCCTCTTCCTAAATGGACTGAACAAGGTTATTATGGAAGTGATAAACAGACTGAACATCTCAAGGGTTGTCTTTTTACATTGTCAGTGGGAGAAGGGAGAAAGGTGGGGGGAGGAGAAGGGTTCTGAAGGTGGGGTATGATTTTTTTTCTTCTTTTAGGTCTGTTAATAAACTTCTTTATATTCTTTCAAGTTTGGTGCCTGCTTTGCGTTTCTCCTAATTCTTATCTCGCAGAAGATAAACAGTAATGAGTATTTTGGGCCAAACCACTACACCCTGGTACTCAGTAGACTCTCCCCACAGATGGGCCAACTCCATGCAAGCTGCCCTGCGCTAGGAATACGATCAAGGTCATCTTATAAATCCTGGTTAAGCACACGTGTGTGCACGTGTATGTGCACTCCTGAAGGTCTGGCAGTCTCTGCACACACATATCAGGGCAGGGGCTGCTGCACTGGAAACCAGCACGTATTTCTGATGTCTGTGCCCTGGTGCCATCACCAGGGCCTGAACCCAGCCTGCTCAGAGGCAAGTGACACGCAGCAAGTCATGATGATTTCACTGACTTGTACGTGAGCTACTACCTGGATATGGCTTGAAATTTTGGAAATCCAGCTGTGGTTTTTTGGTTTAGGTTTTGGCTTGGCTTGGGTTTTTTTAATGCAGTTTGGTGCCTTCCAACGGCTACGCAGTTTTTGGTATCAGAAAGGTCTGGTGAGAAAGAAATAAAAAAAGTGCCCCTCTGAACTTGCAGATAGCTTGTGGGTGAAACATATGCTGATGCTGCCCCAAGATCAGCCTTACTCATTAATTTTTTGGCCTCATAAAAAAATGAGACATGAAGGGATTTCCAATGTTTAGAAATATCCCAATTCTTTTGCCAAAACAAGGACAAAAAGAAAGGAACAAAATGTCTAGCATGTGTAATAAAGCTTAACTTTGCCAAGATCCATTATTTGACAAGAAAATCCTGACAAGAAAATGAGCAAAGCATAGATCAGGCTTTCCTAAGGAAAATTAAGGTATTTGTTTAGATCAGAACTGGGCTTTGAAGATGAGCTGGACCATTTCCAGAATGTAAGGGAACAGGCTGTTCCAGTGGTTGCTTCATCTCAGCAGATATGACTTGTTGTGGAATAGAAGTTGGAATCCAAACTTCAAGCTGCTTCCTATCAATGATTTATTGAACCAGACTAATGGGATCATTAGCATTCCCAGATTTATATGGAGAGTTATGGCAATTGTCATCACTGCTAGATATTGCTTTCTTCATTTGGTTACCTTGCTAGTAAAAGATGTCTGATGATAATTTAATGTGGCCTGGTAGTTCATCACAATTTCTTCATGGCCTAGTTTGCATAAATGCAAACCAAACCCAGGGATAAAATAAAATACATGCCTAGAAAAGGCACATTTAACATTGAATCATGTTAAATTATTAGCATTATGACCAGCAATACTAGTTATATAAGTATATATATATATATATATGTATTTATATATATTTGAGGTATATATGTACATAGATGTACATACAGTTAAAAAGGTGAAGAGCCAAATGATTGGGTAATATGTTTGTATTTGGGCATCAGAATACATAATATGATATCCAACAACTTTAAAATTTCAATTAATTTCTTTGTAACTTCCAAAGGCTCCTGTTCTACTGACCAGGACACTCGTCTCCACCCATCAAACCCCTCTGAAACATCCCAAAAGTATGTCCTTAACACAGCTGTTCTTCTCTAAGATCTTTTGTCTTCTGTCTTTACATGGCATCAAGCCAAAGCCTCTGATTTTTTATCTGGGCAGTCATTTTAGCTAGTCTCTCCCAGTTTCCTTAAAATGAATAAAACCTTAATCCTATTTCTTCTACCTCACCATTTATTGTGAACACTTTGAACAACAGAGTATATAAAAAGTATCCTGTTTATCTGGATTGCATCAATCATAGAATTATATAATAAATCAGCTTCAAACTCATGTTTAGGGATTGTCTTACTCTGTCACATTGCTTAGGGCTTTGTCCAGCTTACTTTTTTAATTTATCATCATCATCTTGTGCTCCAGCCCCCTAAACAGCTTATTGGCCCTCCATTGAGCTCTCTCAAGTTTGTGAACGTCTTCACCATACTGTGGGAACCAAAACAACACTCCAGATGTACCTTTCCAAGTGCTGGGATAAAGACAATATCCCTGCATCTGGTGACTGTGCTGCACACACCCTGATCCTGCTTTGTTACATCCTCCCTTTCCAGTCTCTTCCAATTGTTTGGTGAAATCATTCAAGACTTGCTGTTTTACAGGAAAGGCTTATTAAATAAGAAAAAAAATCTGATTTTATCTATCTGATCTGGGCCCCAAAGACAGGAAGAGAAGGATGCTAAAAATAAAACCCCATGAATCAGAAAAAAATAAGCAGACCTACTCTGAGTTAATGAAAGCAGATTAAATTAATGCAGATGTGTGGGTTTATTTCCGTTTAACTCTGCACTAGAGATCACCCTCCTATTAACAGGACAGGAATTATTTTTTACTTATCACATTCTACTTGAAGAAAACTGGCAACAAAAAAAACCCCAAACTAAACCATAAAGCAGGGGAGAATAAGACGTTAAATCCATTCAGTATAATTTCAGGGCTCTCAAGAGGGATTCTCTGCCTGAAGAAATTAAATTTTCTTTCAGAATAGCAAAGCGTCTCCAGCCCTTCCATGACACTTCATGCGTTACCCAGATTCAGCTGTTCCATAAATAAACATGTGGAGGGAAGAAGAAGAAAAACAAAGTGAATACAGGAATCTAAATTCCTCCTGAGACCTTTTTCTCAGTTGCTAGTAGTTCCATCATATAATAGTTTTCCTAAAACAAGCTTATCAGACACAACAGCCAGACACATATGGTTCTCCCCATAAAAAAGCTGATTATGAGAAGAAATTAGTATAGGACCTTCAGTAGCTTTTATTATGTCAACTAAAGGCCAGTTCTATTTGGGCCCTTTGTTTTCACAGAAATCTGAACCATTTTTTCCTGTTGATTTGTGCTTTACTTCAGCCTCTGAGGAACCTGCAGTGGCTTGTACTGGAGATAAAAATTTCTTAGCTTTTCCTAGAATCATGGGACGATTTGGGTTGGAAGGGACCTTTAAAGGTCAGCTGATCCAACCCCACTGCAAGGAGCAGGGGCATCTTCAGGCAGAGCAGGTTCCTCCAAGCGCCGTTCACAGACCTTGTGCATGTCACTTCTTTTTCTCTCATAGGCTTTTAGATCACCTAGCTCAGCCCAAGGCAAGCATGGGAGAGAGACAGGGAAAAACAGAAACCAAGCTGTCCAAGAAGGTACATTTCCATCCAGCAACATATAGGCACGGAATAGCCTCTAGGAGATTGGATCGCTTAACAATATTTTAATATTTACATGTAGTAGTGGGAACAGAAATCCAATGACGGAGCCAGGCAACCTCAGACTTGCACAGCACAGGAGAAGGCGGGGTCTGCACTGTTTTGGAAATGATCATGCCCCTGACTTAAGTGCACGAGGAACCCTCTTGACTCTGATTAACTCCGTATGTCACAAAAGTAAGGAAAGGGGGCTCAGGAACAAAGAGTAGGTGACTCTCCAGATGCTTCCTGAGCAGAGTTTTACTGTTGCTATTAATTTCCTAAGTTCTATTAAGTGGCACTTGGAAAAATATCACAGACAATTTTAATTTGTTAAAGTAAGTATATTCAGCTGTTATTTATTTATGCACCTTCTTCAGACAGTATTAAAATAGCTGAGAAATCAGTACACTTATTTATCACTTGTTCTGAAATTTGTTATAGTCAGAGCCCTTATTTGTTTTGGTCACCACAAGGGTTTCTAGCTCCTGTGGTTGTCCAAATGGGTACAAGAAGCTTCTAGACTTAACAGAACTGTGAGGCAGAGGTTAACCCATTCTCACTAAAATAAGATCAATCTTTTAAAATCAGGGATTAATAAAATGCTAAAAATTGGCATAACACCTGAGTTGCTTTATGCCAAATAGGATGTGCCTGTGTACATTCAGAGATAGCACATGAACAAAGGAAGCCTTGCCCAACCTTCCTTTCTGTAGTGGCTTTAGGATCACATTTACAACCTGGGCCAGGGAAAGAAACTTTGTAAGTTTGCACAGTGAGCAGAGAGTTGATGGGGATTAACACCCCAAGTGCCAATACAGGATATAGGCTAAATGTAAATGCATGATTTTTCCAAAACATGGGGACTTGGCACAATTTTTGTCTTCTCACTTTGTTATAGTCTTCAACGGGGAAGATAATTTCTTAGTCAAAAGCTTTCCATTGGTAAGTTTACAGCATGCAACTATTTGCTTAAGAAATTTTTGTTTGAAAGACCCAGGGACTTCTGAAATTACATCCTTTGATCTACAGTGGACCTTTTCTAAACAGAACTTTCACCAAGGTCTGTCAATTTTTTTCTTAAGCACTATGTTCCCTGTTCAGGGTTCAAATGGGAAGGAAAAATTCCACCTTATTAACTTCCTCCCTGCATATTAAATATATGCTTCATTATCACTGCCCCACCAAGAGCAGTTTCCTCATTTGTTGCGCTATGCAAGAAGCCAAGAAAAAATAGGCTGCATTCTGTAAATCTACCATTCTCCCCATAAGCAAAGGTGAGAGCTGATGTGCCTTCCACCAACAAGAACCGTTGCATTAAACCTTAGGGATTCATTTGCCATTACTTCTCTGCTATATACCAAATCTGATGCTCTCTGCCAATATACTAATATTCCCATTACAGAGGTTTGAACAAATAAGACAAGAAATTAACTGTAAAAAAGCTAAGGAAAATAATTTATACCAATCTATTTTTTTTTCTGTTCTCTAGAGAATTTTTAGACCAGTTTGTCTTTTTACTTTATATACCCCTTGGCCAACACCCATGTACTACAGCATTGGGAAAATATGTTCTCTTTCATGTTGGCTGAAAAGTGAAAAGCTTTTGATTTTTTTCTCTTATTTATATGGCAAATGGATTTCCATTTTGCTTCCAGCAAACAAATTGCTTTCCTAATAGAAGTAAGCAAAGATTTGTTTGTATTTTGAATACATTTGAAAAGTGTTCATTATACATATGTTTTTAGACAAAAGTTAATGGAAGTAAAATGCACTTGCAATTTCTATCTGTAGCAGGTTTCATGTTTCTAAGCCTAGGGTGGACAATCTGAAATCTTTTCTAGTTCACTTCCATGAGCTAAACTTTCATATTTCTCAAAGCCTTGCGCTCAATAACAGAAGTGAAGTTTTGCAGTTGATCTTTGTATGCCATGAAAACAATTCCAAGTAGTTTAGATGCAAGCAGTGAGACACTGAGTTGCAAATCAGTGTTCCAAGCTTCAGAACACATCAGTGGATACTTGTAGATGGAGAGAATGAATTGGACCCTCCCACCTACCTTCTAGACCTGCCCCTGTGAGACCCCAGCCCCTGGAGGGTGACCAGTCAGAGTACTGGGTGGTGCTCTCAGCTGTTAGGATCACTTAAATTAGCAATGACTTAAAACCAAAAATGACTTAAAATAAAAAAAATAACCCTTTATTTTAATCAGGCCCTGCATCTTTGCACCATCTGTCTCTAAAGGTGATGGATGTCCAGGAAGATTTTGAAGAGCCTGTGGCAATGCTTCACATTGTTAGTAATGTGACTAGTCCATATACCACCTCTCTCATCAAGTCAGCAACAATAGCACCCATTTCTTTCTGTGCCTGCAAGTGTCAAGTATTTCCATTGCATCCAGGCAGACCATCCTCAGATGCTGCTTGGAATCAGTGCTACACAGAGAACTTTTCATATTTTCTTGCATAAACTGAGCTGAACAAGGGAACCATCATATAAATACACATAAACAATGCTCCCACTTCAATTTATTTTAAAAGAGAAATGAAAGAAAAGAAAAAAAAAACAACTAAAAAACGGAAAAGCAAACACAAAAAAACCCCAACAAACCAGCCAAATAAAAGAATCACAAACCAGCCAGTCTGTTGAAAGCATTTATACTGTAGTCCTGGGACATATACAATTTACTTGCAGTTTATACCAAATAATAAGAGAAAAAATACAGTCCTTTCTGCCTTTAAAAGCAATTCTCTGTCCAAAATAAAACCTCAAAAAGAAAATAAGTAAATGCTTCTTGAGGGTATGAGCTATTTGGATGTCAGGTCATCCTGAATTCTTAAAGTAAGGTTCTGCCCAGCACTGAACATTATTGCTTTTCTGTTTCACTCAAAGGCAAAGCCAAGCACAGCGATGGCAATTCACCAGCCTTCAACTTTAAACAACTTTGGTAGCCTTGAGTTCTGGTTATGATCTAGCATAGGTAGCTGTCATATTTTTGCTTCCACCACCCTACAGACAGCATCTTATCTAAAGGTTTGATTGCACCCTAATGCAGCCTAAATGAAAATTCAGTTTCCAAGTTCTACCACTGTAGATTGCTGCATCTCAAATATTCATGATGCAGGTACTTTACTAAATTTACTGGCTTGAAACGTGGAGAATAAACTGAGACATATATTTACTCCTTGGCTCCACATCAGGGATTTTCCTTATATACACACCACAGGATGAGTATTTTGCTAAGTATCAGGTACCACTAAAGAAGTGAGGGTTTCGGTGGATCGATGCCGTGTTTGTCCCTGCTGGGTCCCTCGTGGACACGCTTAGGCAGCGCTCTCCCAGCACCTATGGGTGCACACAGTCTCACCTTCACAGGTGGTTGTGAACAGCCGCTCACACCCACAGTCTGTGCACAAACTAGAGACAGAGAGGCGAGAGGGATTCTCTGCGTGCAATTCCGAGGCGTTTAATGGCAACACACCCGAAGGGAACGGAGGCAAGAATGAACAACTCGAAAGCTCATGCCCGTTTTATCCCGAGAGCTCCCAAAGGCAGGCAGAGCATCCAAAACCAATAGTCTGAGGGCTAGGGGGCAGAGGCAAGGTTGAATGACAGAACAGAGGCCAATGGGAAAAGGGAGGGGAGGGGGGAGAGCGCCAGTGACCAGCAGAATCTAGACAGAGGGAGAACTTTCTGGCACAGTGTTGTAAGGAGAGACTACTTTTAAGGTAACTTGAGGGGTGTAAAGTGGCCTTAGCCACCACAACATACCACCAGAGCAGTGTTGTTTGCAGGTTCTCCCACCCCACATGCACACACCAGGAGATCAAGCCCTGCCTTGGAACAGGAGCAATTGCTGTGACAGTGTGTGAAAACGCTTTGGCTTCACTTTAGGAGTGAATACACTCTTCAGTGAGCTACTCAAGGTGCATGTTCCTTGGTAGCCAAACTGCTGAGCAAACTGTGCTGTAACAAACAGGACACTAATAGGTCTTTGGGTTTCCAGAAGAAAACCCTCCTTTTGCACAATGTATCACAGAACAGTGAAACAGCAAGACTAAACTAAGGAAAAGCAAACAATATTTATCAGACTGTCTGCAAGTCAAACCATCAGTTACGTACTTCTTTGCGGTAGAGTCATGCTGTGATAGTCTATCGTGACAACACACTCGTGAAGAGGTTTGGTCAACAAGTGAACCCTCCTTCAAAGACCCTGTTGGCTGGGGTTCAGTTGTTGCATAAGGGAGGAGAGCAATAAAATAATCAAGATTTTTAAATGCATCTTTTTATCAATATTTACAATGTCTGCAAAGCCAGATAAGTATCTTTCTTTCAGGTAAAATACAGTATTAATTCATTTCCTCTCCTTCCCAATGAATTCAGCATCAATGACTTAAGCTGATTCCATCTTTCTAGAGGGAAATATTCTATGTTTTGTGTCTGGACAAAGAATTAACAAGACAAGACTTAAGACATGCCAGAACAGTCAGAACATGCCAGAACAGTCAGAACTCCCACAAGCAGACTCTTAAAACATAGTTACAAATGTTAGGTAACAAGCATCCTTGAGCAATCCTGGGTAAGAGGAAACTTTTGATTCATTTGATAAGTCTGTTACAAAGTGGTTTCACCTCATACTTGATCTATCAAGTGGTCTAGTATGACAGATCCAAAATCAGAAAAATACATCCTGAAAAAAAAAATAGAAAAAAGGTCAAACAAGCCCACCTATTCCCCAACACATTCACACAAACACACACATTTCCCAGTCTCACAGACTTCCTCTCATGTCTTGCCTTCTAACACTGGCTTCAAAAAGACAGTCCTCCGCCTTCCTCCCCACCTTGCACTCATAACCTCCCAAATTAGTTGAGTGGGGTACAGTCTAGATCCACGCCCAATCCTGAAAGTATATAGAACAAAAGTGAAATTTATGGCTGCTCCAGCCTGCACCTCTTCTTGCCCAGTACTTCACTCATGCCTAGTCCTTGAGCTCTGTGGAGTGGGAATTGTGTTAATCCCCACTTGTATTAGATCACTCACCCAGGCATCCTGCTTACGATCCTCTCTTTGGTGGGCCTGTGATTGATGAGGTTGTTTTCCCACAAAGTAGTGTGATACACACAGTAGACATGCAGTCCTTTCAGATTTAAGAAAGAAAAAGATTCCTCTGAGCTGTATCCCCTGAAGGGATGGTATTTGAAGAAATAAAGTACAGAGGCTCAGTGTAATTTAAACAGCTGTTTAATCTGACACTTGGCAACAAATACTTGATTCATTCAGTCCAAGTCATTTGTTTTTGCCTTCTGCAGCACTATCCACAAGTTGACCCAATCAATTACTTGGAACCAAAGCCACCAAAGCCAGTACAACTTATCATTACCCAAAGGAAACTCCTTGACAGCTCTAACAGGGCATTTAATTTCCTCCCCACGTACACCTTCATTTGTACTGAGCATCTCTGACACTCACTGCAGTTCTCATTCTAACTCTGACTTACTGCCTTCAGAATTTCATCCACTTCAACCTCCCACCTTGGATCATCTTCTGATCGCGGTCACTGGCATTTTGGTGTTGACAATCTACCAACTACAGTGTTCTTGCACTGTCAAGGTTCCCCAAGCTGAAAAAAGTACCATGTCTGTTGTTTTCAATAGCTGACTTTTTAACAGCTGGAACACCAGAGGAACCCTGACACAAGGATCCTCCACCACGTTTCTTTCTTTGATCAGAAATCTCCCTCAAAGCAATGGCTGTTTCTTCCAAACCCCCACCTTTCTACGAACAAAAGTTTTTCCAATATTACTTTCTCTTAAATATAACACAATAAATGGTGATGGCTACTACACTGCAAGTGATAATGACCATTTCCCTTGACAGAAATAAAATCTGTAATGTAGCACTGGCAAGGCTCCAAGATCCACTTCTTTTATCCATATGCTAGTAGACCCTGTCAGATTGTGTCATGACCACAAAAGCAGTTTCATGACATGGAAATTGAGTATAGCTTCCTTATAACCTCCTTCCTTAATTAATTTATTTTGAGCTGCACATATTTGTGATAAAACAGTATGTTTCTCAGCAAATCCTAATTTGCAGTGTAGCTCAGAAAAAGTGGCAGTTTGAAGTCCTTTGCTCCATGTAAAGGCAACTGATGAGATACTTATTCCAGGAGCACCAAACAGCTCCATGTTTGGGACTGGTCCTGTTCATCTCTCCTTCAGTTTATTCTCTAATTAGCTACGTATTTGCAACTAATTGCTCATCTTTATCTTCCATGTCATTGCACGGATTACACAGAACTTCGCAGCCCGTTTGAAAACACTGGAGAGAGATAATTAGCTTTCTAAATATATATATGTGTGTATGTATATATGTGTGTATATATATATATATAAATTTTTTAGACAGTCCTCACTTCCACTTGTAGTTGGGAGAACCATTAGGAACCTCAGCTATCCTAGCACAGGAGCACTCATAGCACTCATTCCAGCATTCAGAACTGCTCCTTCTAATGATCCATAAGGGACTACCTTTACAAGTGTCATTATGATTCCATTCAGACAATAGATAAGGCTTTGGAAAGCCTTTCTGAGCTTCCAACCACCACACAGGGTTTGAAGCGAATCCATAGGTGCAATAGAACTCATCTTTTATATCCCACTCTACCAGTGAAGCAAACACAACAAAAATATTCATCACACGAGGGACTTTTATATCCCTACAAGTCCAAGGACAGCTATCAATTTATTTTACTGTCATGGTATTACTTCCTACACTTCTAGCCCATAATTTAAAACATCTCACCTCCACCCCTTAATCAAACATCAGAACCTTTTCCACTTGCAAAGCTGTTTATTCTGTAAGGATATATTCATCTGCCTTCCTCCACCCAGTTATTCTCAATGACTGCTGGTTTAATGATTGTGCCTTCCTGTTTTAGGAGAGAAATTCAACTTCCCTCTCCTTCTTCCCCTTAACAAAAGAACGACAAAAGTCCAAGACAGTATGCAAAAATTTAGTCGCTAATTTCCAGTACTAGGTCTTATGTTCAAATGAATGTGAAGTAAAATTGAGCAGTTAGCTGGTCTAATTAAAGTCACTTTGGTCTGATTAAATGCAATTATATTTCACAGTTGCTTTGTGCTCTCTGTTAACCTCTGTTTTCCATCCTGTATCTCTGCTCGGTGTGATGGGAATTTCACTCCACTGACTTCTATTAGGAGCAGCTTTCTTTTCCCCTCTAGGCTTAATATTATTTACTGACCTTCCAAATTTGACTATATTCACCTGCAATCATCTTTCTTGCTTAGCCTAGTAGTACTAACTTCTCATCATTTGGCCATTGCAGCATTTTCAACTGCAGCCCTTGTAATGTGATAGGACATCTGAACCTCTCTTCTTTATCAGCTAGTTATCACACATGGAGGAAAACAGGCAAACAAAGAGGGTCAGGAAATTACCCTCACACTTCAGCTGGATCTCCCTGGGCACAGAAGCTGTCCAGTGGCTTCTCTCTTCAGGGAGAACTGAGCACAAGAATCAGCACAGTGAGCAGCCACACTGCCTTTCAGGTTAAAACAACCTCATGATATTACCATTTGTGACTGCTGAGGGTCCATCCAGGAGCCCTGTTAAGGACCTTGTGGTCTTGGTATTGGGAACAATTAAGTAGATACAGAATCTTAAAGCATCACTGAAGTCATGCATTAATGAGCATTTAATAGCCACAGTTACAAGGTCTTAGAAAAAGTAATGTTGAATACTTGGCTTGATCCTATATTTAATATAAGTCAGTCTAGTCTGGATAAAATTAATAGGCTCATGAACAAAGCCACTGAGTGGCCATGATGAGGATGTCCTCACTTGACACAAAACCAGATTTCTGTTTTAACCATCATTAAGGCATCATCAACTTTAATGGAAGTAACTCAGTCCCTTTGTTCATCGAAAACCCAGCAAACCCATCTGAAAGCAATTTGGTTAGAGGCTGAAAAAGAGATTCTAGATCAGCTAGGAATGGTCAGCACAGGCTGGCACAAAAGGCAGCTCAGCCAGATTCGAGGAGCATGAAGCTGAAATCTTGCTGGTTTACAGTTTCAGCTGGGCTTTGATGGGAGAAAGTTGTTGTTCATGCTGGGCCACCTTTGCTTCTGCAAATGGCTGATGGGTGTTTGGGGTCAAGAACCTCTGCAAGCTCTCAGATGTGTTCTGTGGGAGACAACGTCTGACAATAAGCAGGACATGTAGCTTCTGTGTGTACTTCTGTTGCTCATGTTGACAATCTCAGTTGTCTCTCCCTGAGCACATTCCAGTTCATTTCTTCTACTCCAGAACAGTTCCAGATCAAATACTTGCGAGCTGAAACCAAATATGTAGATCATCCTTCTCTTGCCATGGGAATATTGTTCACCAACAACAAATCTCAGGTTTGGTGCTTCTACAGAGTATATCCAAAATATCTGTGTCATTCTATTACTTCAAAGTTGTTTTAGATCATCTTAAATTTCTCTTTCTTCTCGCTGTTTATGCCTTTTGAATAAATTGCGTAGAATTGGTTTTGTACTTGTTTAGCTGTATAGCTAAACAATCCAGTTAGCTTTTCTTCCAGATTAGCAACTCTCTCCAGACCCCACATCTTTTTACCAGGACTCCCTATAACTTTATTCACAGACTCAAGCACACTTGTCACAGTGCAGTGAGCCATCATTCCTCTCTGACCTGACATACTGGCAGGTGGGGGGGAGAAATCAAATGAAAACTGCTATGAAGGAGATGTATACCAGATGATCAAGTCATACATGAGGCCAATTAATTATAAAGAAAGATCAGCAGATTTCCCTTTTCCTTTCTGTTTTAATTCTAGTCCCTAATTTTTGGCATGGACAACTCAAATTTTGAGGCTTGTTTCTTTGCCTCACATCCCCTTTCACTGCCCTCATTCATGTATGCCTTGAAAAGTAAGGCAGTAGCACAAAAGGAGGGTGCAAGACAAATAAAAGTAATGAAAATTGCTGTTCTAACTCTACGTCTGCTAATGAGCAATTCTGTATTCTCAATTCATTCATTATCTTTCACAAGTTTCTAGGAGCTGAGATCCTGCTTTTCCAACGCATAATCAGAAACAGGTTGCCTTGAAAACCAGCCCACTTTGTTGAAACTGTGTTTAGAGAGGAAGAGAAACATCTAAATTATCTGATCAGAATTGCAATGGAAGTAAAATATGCAACTTTTCAGCTCTGATTTCAGAAGGTAGAGAGTGTTTTCAGCCCCCATGTTTCTTGGCTCCTGTCCAGCATCAGCCAGCTCAGAGTTTTTATGTAAAATCTTGTACAATCTCCCTGGAAGAGAATGGGGTCTCTTCTTTTGATATCCAGGAGTTCAGATTTTCATCTGTTTCTTTGCTGAGGTGCAGCGGATTAGTTCTGGGGGGGAAGTCCTTAGCTTGAAAAAACAAAACACAATTCTACAACTCCTGAAACTACTGTCCTAACAGTGGGAAACAGAAGGGACATTTCCTCTTCCTGCCTTTGCTAGAACCTATGTCCTTGAGATTCTTTTTGAAACTTAAGGTGCCCCCTTGGCAGCATGTAGCCTGAAGCTCATGTAGAATGGAAATGAGAAATAACAGGCTACACTATTAAAAAACTTTCAGCGAATGTAGCTCAGATTGACCTCTCAAAAGCAATTTGCTCATTCCCTAGGTTTACTTCTCGCAGAAGCATCTAAACAATATTATGATGGCATTAGGAATCTGGTTTATATGCTGTCTCTTAGCTCTTACACATTCCATCAATACCATTTCACTGCCTATGAAGCAATACACAGACTCAAGAATTCACAACCTGTCTCTTACTCATTTTAACCACCTTTTAATCTTTTTTTCTCTTTTTCATGTGTGTGGGGGGGAGGTGTTTTACATTTGGTTGTGCTTTTTTAAATTTTTTCCTGGTGTGCACAGATTGTTGTCTCTACAACAACAACCATCTTGGGTTCCAGGCAGCTCAGCAAACTAATGAAGAAAAGAAGCCTAAATAAGGAAACGTGTGTGGTTCACCAATATGATCGCAAACAAATCCAATGTGAGAAGAAAAAAAATAATAAAAATCAACCAGCCTATTTATGCAACCTTAACTGAGTAGGGGATTCCACTTCCCCCTCCCTAAGGGCTCTGTGTGACTCATCCTGAGCAACTTACCATGAAGTAGGCTGACATTTTATATCATTTTAGGTTAACTTTTTTCCCGTTCAAAAATTTCCCTGTTGCTTTGCATGAATATAAGGATAGCTTTGCACTTTCTTGGCATGCTGAGCTCTTTTTGCCTTGGTGTCCTGGTCTTCAAAGCTACTTTGGTACTTACTCGCTTTACCAAGATTTATTTGAAAGAGCTACTGTGCTAAATACATAATACCAAGGAATTAATTCATTTGACTTAGAATCATCAGCTTATGGTAGTCTGTTCTGACTGTTGCTTAAGGCAGTGAGAAGAGGGAAAACATCCAAAATGGAGGTAGAGTCAATTCCCATGTAAAATGGGCCTCCTCCCTCCACAGAGGCCATGTATCTGTGGTTGCTTGTTCTCACACAAAAATGGTGCTGTCAAATACAACTGTCACAGATCTGGATTAAAACAAATAGTTACCACTTTTCTGTTTGTCTCCAGGTGTTTCACTTCTGAAGTTTAAATCATAAAATCTATCCTAGATATGGTCTGTCTCCAGGGGAGTTAGAAACTTTTTTTCCTTAAGAAATTTCAGGTTTGTGTATGATTTCCTCTTATTTCCAGGACCCGAGGCTTTTGGGCAAACACTAGTAATCATGAACACAGGGCAAGAATTGTCAACACCACAAGAGCTATAAGTTTCACATTTCTGCCTCTATCCAAGATTAATTACATCCTTATACCACCTTTTCAAACTGCTCTATATTCTTCCACCATAAATTTGCAAGAAAACTAAAAAAGCTAATTTGCCTTCGCTAAACTTGCTTTTATACAAGTGTTTGTACTAAGTGCAAGCAACAGGCCTTTTGCAAAAGTAAGAGAGAAGAAATGCCTGAGGTCCTTTGGGTTGGAGAGACTGAGTGTGCCAGGTGCTGTGGCACTCACCTGTCCCTCAGGAACAGGACATTGCCACAGTTACATGGTAAGTGCCAAGTGGCTGAAGCTTGTTGATCTCTGTCCCAAGGGGGCCAGTGAAAAGAATTTGTGAGAAAGAAGATAGCTCTATCAACTGCTAAACAGGACAAAAGTCTGCTCTCTGTTGGAAAGACTTCAGAGTGAGTGTCTTATTTCTAAAGTGACAGAATGTTGTCATGAAAAACTTGATGACTGGGATGACAGTGTGTCCCAAGACTGAAAACAGGAAGACCTAGGTTTTATGCTAGTACTAGAAAAATTCTTCTTTTTAACTGTACCATCAGGTAGATTTTTAAATGGACAATATTTTGAAAATGTTTATAAATTTTTAGCTTCTATAAGACACTTGCCCCCAGACTCAATTGGAAAATAGACATAATCTGAAAGTGTCACTAAAAGTGCTGCTTTACTGTCTTTATATCTTTGGGGAATTTTAAACCACATTTGTTTTCCTTTCTCCTGGCTTAAACAGAACCTGTGGAAGGCAGTGGGAATATGGATTCATAATAAAATACAAATACACATTTATACAAAGTAACTATTTTCCCACTTTTCAAGAAGAAAAGTTCTTGATAAAAATCCCCCTCAGCTGTTTCCCTCTCACCTTCTGTCCGCAACTAACCCAGACAAAAGTGGGACCTGAAGCACCTGGCTTGCATTTGCCAGGTGTGCAGTTCCACCTCCCCCAGAAACAGCACCTACAGTAGAAATGCACAGTACTCCACAAATGCAGCAAGGAGAGCCCTGTGGGGAAAGGCAAAACAAACAAGAACCCCCACAGAAGCTGCAAAGTTTAAAAGGAGGTGATATGGAGAAGCTGATCTTTTCTGTACGACCACTGATGAGTTAAATATTGCCTGCCCTGCAAAGTACTAAAAACTAACTGTAAACTGGGAGAAAACCAGAGCAGTGAAAACTGAGGCAAGAGAGCACTCATGAATTTAAATGCAGTTCCCCCTTCCCCTTGGCTTGCTAAGCAGTTTCCTCAAGGTCTTGTCTTAAGAAGAGGCATCAGTTATTTAGGAGACAAAGCCAAGAAAATGAGGCAGCCCTTCACAGCCCCAGACATGACCCTGAGCTGGCACTGGCATTGCCTTTGCATGGCCTCAGCACAGTTGCCACTGTCCCAAAAAGGTGCTCATGTCCAGCTGCTGCTTACTTTATCACAAGTCTCACTTCTGATAAGTGAACATTAAGTGAAACTGTGTCTTAGATTCATGTTTTTATTATAGCAACCACTACTCTATGCATTAGAAATCTGAGACAAGCTTTAGTGCCTGTCTGCAGGCTAGTACATTTCATTACTTTACATTGACAATATGTCTCTGAGGAATATTTACATTAGTATTTTTAATGATATCCAGGTGTATGACCAAATATGCACTTCCATCTGTGAGTTAGTGCTAAGAACACAAATATTGGTTCAGCCTCAAAGGAGGTAATTTTCTCCCTTTATAAAATCCACCTTTTGTTTATCCTATGATACAGAAGTAATAACTTCTGAGATAAACGTTTTGGTACAACTGAGTACCTCAGAGTTTTAGCCTGAGAAACAACAGCTGTGGGACAGAATTTACTGCTTTGGCTTGTTACTACTGTTTGTAACTACTTGCATGGAGGTCGAACAGAAGAGGCAAAACAATGAAAAACAAGTCCCTGATGTGTTTTAATAGCACAGAACACAAGCAATTAGCATAGGCACTATTGCAGATTTCATTTGAGATTAGATTTTAATGAAGAACACATCACATTTCAGCCTGCGTTACAGGGAGATGGCCACTCTTTGGCTTCCCTTAATCCCTTGCATTTTCCTCAGTGCAACAGCTTCATACTAACCCAGTTTTCCCCCACGTGAGAAACTGTCAGGTGCACCTGGCTCCTCAGCTGATGAAGTGTATGGTTGCAAATTTTAAGTGAGGCCCAGGTGTTAAAGAGCATATCTTAAAAAAAACAAAAGTAGATTTTTTAATTTAATGAACTTCTAATAATCAGCTGCCTTTTGTGATGAGAGAAGCAAGAGAATCCATAAAAGGCCTCTTTCCTACCAACTTTTTTCAGACCTTTGATGAGCTTAAAAAATACTTTAACAGAGCTCTCTAAGCTCAGTCTAAGAGACATCATTGCTTTACTAATATTCAGTTCCTCAACTAGAACCAGGAAAAACCCTGGCACTTCTACCAAGATCATCCAACAGAAACTGGGCTAAAATATGTTGGACTCAATGATACCAGAGGTCTTTTGCAACCTAATTGATTCTGTGATTCAATTGATTCTTTTTCTTGTGAAAATTGTCCAAAATGTCATTTCATCATGTGGAGGCCACTTATTCTGGTTCCATACATGAAAGGATGATCCTTTCAGTGTTAATGTTTTTACAACTGGCACACTTGAAACTGTGAAAGAAGTCATTACCTGTTTTCTGTTTGATATGCTCATCAGTGGTGATAGATAACTCTTGTCTGCCTCTGTCTTTAAAACTGGAGGAACAAAAGTTAAAATAACAGCTGACCACTATTAATTAACCAGTAGTCAATCTATTATTAATCCAATTTTTTTGTTTAACCTCTGGAGTTGCTACAAGCTGCATCAGTTCCAGCTGTGACTGACATGGAACTTTTCTATCCCCATAGGATGGGCAGGACAAAGCTGATGTACAACATGTTCCTCACTCAAACTAATATAATTCTTCTCAATCAGACACTTCAGATGAAAAAAAATCAGATTTTTCTTCTCCTTAACCCCATCTGTGGGTAAATAAAATGTATTTTGATTCACTGTTGAATTTATTCCCTTTTCAATGGTACCGTTAAAATAGAAGCCAGGAAAAATAATTATCTACTTGTCTATACACAAAGGAAAAAAACATATATATTCCCAGCAGAAGAGGATCTCATTAATTAAAAACAAAAAAAAATTTTAAAATGGCAATAGCATTCTTACTAACACTTTCTTTCGCTCTGAAATTTGAAAACTCATGATGAAGGATGTTTGAGTAACTGTCCCTGCCAAAGGGCAAGGAGAAGTTCTGACTGCAACTCACTGTCTCTGAGAGACAAAAGTGCTGTGGTTCTTTGCTCATGCAGAGGCTGCTTAGAAAGCCACTCCTTTGCATTCAGGACTTGAACTTTTAGTGACCTAACAGTGCTTGATGAGGCAAGGATACCACCTCCTGTTGCCTGCATACCTCAACTTTCCATTATCTCAGAGCATCAGTACTGAATTACTGTTTGGAGGTAGCTGAAAACATTTATACACATACACAAGTTGCAGTAATGCTCTCTTTGAATTTCAAAAGGAGGTTACGTCATCTGTATAAACATGAGCAATATAAACAAAAACAAAAGAAATCCCTCTCAGCCCTTCTCACTCAAACATTCATCTTCACCCACCTCTGACCCCCACATCCAGAGTATTACAAGGAAGCCAGTGGATAACACTATTCTCAGAAAAAGCTGTGGCAAACGCCCCCACCTATTAGCTCAGACCTACTGAAACCACAGTGTTTAATGAAGACATATGCAGGCAAACCGGGAGTTCAGATGCAATTCCTGCCTTAGCAGGACTCAGCAGTTGAGCAGTAGCACTTTTTTAACCAGTATAAGCATCTTTGCTGGCTGAGAGCTGGGTTAGCAGGTGCAGATTCAGCTTCAACTTCTGCAGCTGTGCTCTAAGACTTGTCACCAGAACAAGCTGTGGGCAGAAGTATCACATTCCATGAAGACTCTGAGGCTGAAGTTTGATCTGCTTCTTAAAGACATTCAGGATGTTTTTCTAGATTTTGTGCATCAAGTCCGACTAGAAGAGGACAGGAATAAGATCAGATTAATGGTAAAAGAAAAGTGATAGGAGCAAAAGAATCAGAGTGTGCATAGATTTCTGGCTATAAAATCAGAAAGATATAACCTATACCTAATGTATTTTTGCTTATGAAAATATGTACACAAACACATATGCAAGTGCATGCAAATATATCTGCATATGTATCTTGATTTTTAGTACATTCAGAAGTACAAACCGCAGTTAACCATGAGTTAGATATTTCAACAACAATTCACATCCTGTAGCAACACGGAGATTTAGACTATCAAATTTTCAGGGTAATACCTGCTGTGTGAAAAAGTAGCCCTTGTAATTTGAGATTGTAATATCAGAGCCAGTACTTTTGTGAGGTGAATAAACTCCATCCATGTTAGCTCCAAAGCAGTGTTTACAGGTTGTCATGGTGTTGTTTTTTAATGCTGTTGTCCCAACCATCAGAAGAGCATTAAGACAAACTCCTGACAGCTTTTTGCAACAGAGGAGTCAATAGCAGCAGTGGTTACAGGTGAGCCAAATGGTTTATTTCAATGTCTTGTAGGCAGCATTCATATAGCTTTTTAGCAGCCTGATCTACACTCGTAATAATCTGTCCTTATATCCCTCCAAGATATCTGCAATAACTAAACTTTCTAACTGGAAGAAAGGGCAGAGTCTTCATGTTGCCTTGCACTCTTGCATTGAGGCAGCCAATGGGATGGCAAATGCTGTTGGATCATTCATGCTGCAATGTGGAGAGGGAATTAAAATAAATTGTCCATGTACGGTTTTTGTAGTCCTTCAACCAGACCGGTTCTCCAAAATATTTCAGTCAGACTTGCTGCAAACAGCTGTTCCTGAACAACAGAAGGCAGCACAGTCTGTTACAGGAGCAGAAATAAGCATGAGGATGTTTGAAGGAGTTGACAAGCTGTAAGTGGCAGAATGTCAAACCTCAGCCTTGGGGCAGACATGTCCCAGCTAGACAGGTCCTGGGTCTGGTCATCATGCCACTTGGATCAGGATTCAATTTCAAAGAATTATAGAATATATTGGGTTGGAAGAGACTTTTGAAGGACATCTAGTCCAACAAACCCACCCCCGCACACCCCCGTGCTTCCTTCCTTGATAAGGGATTGTGCTTTGAAACGGGTTTTGTTTCCAAAATCTGTGGGGCCTCAGGCATAAAACAATAACCTGAAAGATCCAAAATTTCATTGCCTTCCTTAATACATGGCTAAAATTATGATGATCTAGGACAGGGCACTTTAAATCTCACATATTCCTTAATAAGCCAACAAAATGGATAGCATTTAAAAGAAGTTATTATACACTGGATAATTAAATCCATCTCCAAATACTATTCACTCTGTCACAGTTATTTCTCTGTCCTTATTTTACCTAATACCCTTCTCCTGAGCACGTGCTTCTGAAGTGAGAAGGATAGATTTGCACACACAGCTAGAAGAAAAGTAAATAGAGTTGATCTTGTTCTACCTTAATATCTTATATTGTTTGGGGTTTGTTTAAACCCCGTTTTTATTAGAGGAAGCAATCTGTTCTACCAGGTTCTGCCTTCAGCTTAGATGGAGATTGCTATATTGCTATATCTCTACCCTCAGCACTATTATGGTCATTATAAATCATTCAACCTAAGAAATATGAACCAGTTTAATACTGACATCTACAGAAGCCAACAGAACTTCTATTTTTTTTGTTTTTTGTTTTTTAGGAGAGACTTGGTAGGTTTCAAGTATACCACACCTACTCTGCAATTTAAGAGTGGTTTGGTGCCCCAGATTGAAGTGATACAGCTGCTCTTACATGTAAGAAGAACTGACTGCTTATAACTTTCAAATTTATCACAGCCTTATCATGGAGAGTCTACAAACTATGTAGACTAGAAAAACAAATGATTTAGTCAAAACCTTCTAGGGGAAGGAGGAAGCCAAGATGACCAATGTGTAAATTCATTGAGTCTCACCTGGAGAACTACCATGTCCTAAAATAACTTCTTCCTGCAAGATTCAAAACACATCTGTGCAACAATGAGAAAGGCACGCGTTCAGTCCCCTGAGATTGGTACAGGCAGAGCAAACAGCATGAGCATCGTGTGCTGAATGGAAAAAACAGTCTGTTCAGCCCTGTGTGTGCGCAGTTAAAAGTATGTTCTAGCAGTGCTTTCTTTCAGACCTCAAATTGCTGGGGTGGTAGAGGAAGGATGCAAGCATCCTTCTGAAGCACTCATATATTGACTTGTATTTTATTTGTCCTTAAACAGATGTTATTTTTCAGGCATTATTTGTCTCCCACTAATTAGCATCCAAAAGTAGGAGGGTAAGTATGCCAGAACTGAAGTTATTACTATAACCATCTTCATTTGAAATGCAGCTGCCTTTTTGAGCATCTCAGTCATAGCAGATGTCTCTCTGAAACACGAGTGTTTCAGACCAGTTGACCTCAGAGAGGATTTCTATAGTTTGTCATGATTGCTAGAGTGACCTGGCTATCATAGAGCTTGAGTGAATGCAGAGAGAGGGTCATAAGGGTGCTCAAATATAACTTCACCTAAGAAACAAGCTACTCTGCACTCTATTTTCAGAGCAATCTCCCCTGCTGTTTAGTTCCACCTGCTTACACAGCCGAAGCTACAGAAGTTATCAGCAACATATCCTCTATTGCAAAATAGGTGCATGATACTAACCATTGTGGGGGAAAACCACAAAAGATCACAGATATCACAGCAGTGGGTGCAACTTGAGAAAATCTTACTATCCCCAATGATAAAACTAGTTTCCTTTAGCATGGTCTTCCAGCAGCAGTGACACCTCCCAAAGCTGATTTTTACTTGCAGTTAATTTCTCCACAGGGATTACCACATTCTCAGAGAATATGAATGATTGATGGAAAAAAAGTAAGATCTCCAATTTTAATAGAAAGGATTCCTTATTCCTTAAATAAGTGACAAAAATACATCTGGACAAATTACATCAGTGAC
The DNA here is from genome assembly GCF_017639235.1 of Corvus kubaryi. Taxonomy (NCBI): domain Eukaryota; kingdom Metazoa; phylum Chordata; class Aves; order Passeriformes; family Corvidae; genus Corvus; species Corvus kubaryi. The sequence goes on from NW_024582054.1 coordinate 22,525,883, forward strand.
AGAAGGAATGGCAACTCTTTAAAACATTACTTCTACAGGTTTTCCTTACCCCTACTAAAAAGCTGACAATCTGGTTAACATCTACCACTTATATCCAGGTCCTTTCCATGACTTACAAAAGGGCTTCCAGATGCCCTCATGTACACTATCATCTAAATGTTTGTGTTTCCTTCAATAGCTGGTACAACAGGGTATATTTTATTTTTGCCTTACAGAGAAGTCATTGTGCAAGATGACAATATTTGTCTAGTTAGAGGAGATGCTCATGTTTTAACAATACTGAAAGATGCTTGAAAAAGAGTGTGTTGCAGGCCCAGCAATTGTCAGACCACATCTCTCAGTCAGAGCTTCAACCCTGCTAGAATAGACAGAAGCTAAACTGGGAAATGCAGTATCTCAGAATAAACTTATTTTCTACTTGAAGGAGGATGCTGAAGAATTCACTTACATTGTCATTTAGTCCCTATATTTTAATACAACTACTTGAGGTTTTAATTTTTTAAAAATATTTTTAAGCATCTCAAAAAATAAAACACATTTTCCTACCACTGCCCTTAATCCCAGCTTTATAAGCTAATAGAGGCATAGCACTCTAGGATCAGCTGAAAGTGTTTAAAAGATGGTTCTGATTTTAGGTAAAGTAGCCTACATTCTCTTTGTTGCTATAAAACAGGAAACTAATCAAATGTCTTTAAACTGCTATGTCAGGGGACTGGAGGGAACCTCAAGAGACCACCTAGAAAATCCTCTTCCCTCACAGCCAATCAGACATAGCTGTTCCTAAAACGATGAAAGCTTCCTACAAAAAACATGTCAGTGCTTCACTGTCTTTACCAGAAGAATTTTTCTGACATTCAGCCTGGATGTCTCTTTCTGCAATTTACATCCATGATTTGTTGATAGTCTAAAATTGGGAGAATCTCCTGTGTCTTTTTGCAACACCATTTGCTCACCCGAGAGATCAGAATTCTCTTCCTAAAACTGAAGAACTCAAATTCCTTCTGTTCTTCTGTATAGGAAATTTTTTCAGATCTCTGATTTTTGGCCTTTGATCAGACCACCCAAACTTGACACTACTTTTCTTCAAGCTTTACCACTGCCTCAACAATGAATGATTCTTTTGTCTTGCTAGATATGGTTTCCTTAATAAATCGCAGTATAGTCACATACTTTCAAACAATGTGATTGTCTTATGTTTCTCTTGTAAACCCCTATACTCTCTGTCTTGTATTTTATCTCATGAAACTGCTGTTTAGATGGGATTAATTGGCTAAGCACCTGTGTATATCTTGTCTTTACCTAGCTGAAGTGAGGTGGTCTGCAATTCAGTTTTAATAAGGTGTCTTTCTTCCAGTATACTGAGGGGTCTTTCCCTGTCCTGCCTTGCCTTTTTTTTCCTCTTTCACATATGTGTACACATATATGGTGCCTTTGTAGCAGGATGCCCTGCCTAACTGGAGGCAAAAGAGCTGGAACTGTACAATATTTGCAGAAGTTACGAGTGCTGGATGAAGGGGCATCACACTGCTTTGGTGTTGAAGAATGCTGAGACCAGTCTGACTCAGTCTGAAAGTTAAATGCTCTGAGGAAGAACAACATTTCCTGACAGAAACTGTCACCACTGAGCATGTGGCAGAGAAAGCTCCTGATAAAGCAACCAAAACGTTGTAATGCTGATAGTTTATCTAAAGCTGCTGAGCTGGCACAGCTGGCCTAGAGACATATGACTGACAGTCACTTCATACTAAGAAACCCCTGCTCCACTTCTTAACCATAGGATATTCTAACATATCACCTCTTGGAGTGTGTGTGGAAATTTCTCCCTTGAGTGGAGAACCCTCTCCAGGTTACTCCTTGAGGTTGGGCAAAAGAGATTTGCTCATGGTCATTGGTATGGGTATGTAACATCAATCTCTACTTCATAATTATTTTGCTGACTTTGATATCATGGCTTGGATATTGCTTCAATAAATAGTGCCCTGTATTAGCAGGTATAGCTATCTATACTGTGTACTAAATAATAATGATTAATATATTTTAGTCTAATCATTAGTCTAATCATCTATCATCATCCATTTAAATAAATAATTAATTTTATTTTCATAAATCTATATATGATTTTCCATCCTTAATCCTATGTGACAAAGTCATGTAAAGGCTCAATTGCACCTATATAGTCCTTTTGAGATAAATTGTTAACTAATTCTGCATCTAAGATTAGATCACTGGAATTATCCTGATTTAGATTCATGAAGAAAAAGATGTAACTCAGCCAATACTTCTCAGATACAGTATAAAAGATTTTGATTTTCCCCCCTTTGTAAAACTGCACAAGAGCATCTCACAGTCATCAACAGACCCAGTATTCTCACTATTTTCAGTAAAAGTTTTTTGACTGGGTCAGAGAAGGCTACTGTGGAAGTCGTTAGGAAACTTTTATTTGACAGAATTATCCAAATGCTAAAACGTGGATACAATAAACAGACAGGAACCTAAAGAAATGAATGGAGATCATTAAGGAAACTAAATACTCTGAGCAAAGGCTGAACTGGAGATGGCTGAAGAGAAATAAAACTTTAGAGAGGAGGTTGGAGAATTGCAACTCTGGTAAAACCAGACTAATAAAGAGAAACTGCAATATTTAGTGATGAAAAATCAAGGGAGATATGATATGCCAGCATTTTATAACACCTTTATGCTTGTGAAGAATCAGCTAAAATTTCTTTAGAAATGTACAGACAGACACACAGACAGAGGCACACTAGATATTCTAGTATTTGGCATGAGGCCACTTGTAAAAAGTGTTACTTGTAAAAAGCAAAAAGAACAAGGGAAACATTACACGCACTCCCCCATAGATAAAAGACTTCTAGAGTCTCCACACTTGGTCTGAGAAGATCTGAGACATTTCCCTGGATCGTCTATAGTTTTGTGGAGTGGGTTATTAAAGCTCTCAAATATCATAGAATTAGGGTGATACTGCTGTGTTTGTATGAAGGCCATGAAATCTAAAGGGCAGAAATGTGGGGGTTTTATTTATGTTTCTTTTAAGGAAAATCCAATCCTCCCCTGAGGTACCATGTGTCATTCCACTCACTGCTGTAGTAGCAGCTAGGTGTAGTATTCCCATATCTGCTTGCCAACACATCCCTTCAGAGCTGAAGTCCCCTCACTATTGGAGGAAAGAAAGGGATAGTCCCTTTCCCTGCCCTTCCACAGCCAGAAGGCCAAACAGGGAAGGTGTCTATATATATCAGCACCCAGCAAGACAGACCAGACAGACTGCAGCCAGCATATTTATTCCTTCTAAGGGTGCCTCTCATACCACAGTCAAAAGGCTCCTCACATTCTGAGCTCTGTTAAAATCTAACAAGCAACAGTAAAACAACTCAAGCAGCTTTTGTTCCAAAGAGACTTGTAAAGGGAAAATGTAAAGAGATTAACTCATCTTCTCACCTTTATGCTTCAGACTATCCTTTCTGCAGTTCAGTTGTCATTGTCTTGCACGTGTTTATGTTTGCACATATTTTTGTCATTACAGCTGATTACAAAGTCGGTAAGTCGTGTTTCATTAAGGAAGAGAGGAATGATCAGAAAGAAACTGGTGAAAGTGCTGGACAGTTGATAATCAGCTTTAAAAAAAAAAAATAGTGAGTTTGATTTTTAAAAATGCCCAAGTTTGTTACTCATACAGATTAAATCATGAAAAAAGGAGAGGTTTATTCCCAAAACAAGTACATGTAAAGATAGGACAAGGGGGAGTGGATTTAAATTGAAAAAGTGGAGGTTTTCTGTTATAACCTGGGCAAAAATAAATTATGGGCTTCTATTGCCCATTTATTTAATGCAGTCCTTGAATGTTTCATTGAGGGATGGCTAAGAAGAAAGGAAATGGTATGGCTCTTCTGTGATAGTGGTAAGAAAGAGGTCCAGTTCTGTTTCAAAAGTGTGTTTTTTCCAGTTCTGAGGGCCAGCTGGGGAAAACAATAGTATATCAGAGAAGTTTTAGAAAAGAGTTGTTAAATAATGGGAAACCTGCTTCATAACGCTATCTTTATAACTTCTTGCAGAAAAGGTGCAGAAATAACTGCATCACAGAATACAGCTACCTACACAGAGAACAAAACTTCAGTGAAGGTTTCTACAGTACGGCAGACAAAGGGTAAGAACTTCCAGTGCTTGGAAGACGTGCACATAGACACCAGGTCTGCGAAGGAAGCAGTCCTAAAAATCTTTTCACATTTTCATAGGATCCTCATCTCTGGAACTGCCAGAATTTCACAGAAGGACAGAATTTTGTTAAAAATAGTCTGAAGGTCAGCTAGCTCAACCCTCTGCTCAAGGCAATATAACTTCAAAGTTAGAGGATCAGATTGCTCAGAGCTCTGTCTGGATGAGTTTTGAGTATCTTCAAGGACAGAAACTTTGCAATCTCTCTGTGTGACATGTTCCATTCTTCAACAAATCTTTTCCCAATAGGAAATAGGAACTTTCCATGATGCATTTCTTATCCCCTCCTTCTTATCCATTAGCATTGACACCTGAGAAGAGTCTGGATTTCTATTTTCTAACAACCACCCACTACACTGTTTTACGTGGCAAGTATTCCCCTTCAAACTCTTCTTCTTCTGGATTAAGAAAACCACTTCCGTCAGCCTCCTCTTAGAATGTCACATATTTCAGCTCCTTTGTCATCTCAGTGAGCCTTCTTTGGACTCCTTTCAGCTTCCAGTTTGTAAATCTCTCTTGAGGGTAGGAGTAGGTGGAAATGGAGATATGACTCTAGAGGCAGCCTCAAAATTGCAGGGCAGAGGAGAAAAATTGCATCAACCTGCTGGTTATGCTCTTAATAACTGACCAGTATGCTGCAAGACTTCATTGTTAAAGGACACACTGCTGATTCGTGTTGGACCTGCTGCTCACTAGGAAGCTCGAGATCTTCTGCAGGGCTGTTACCTGGTTAGCCCACCTACAGCCTGTACTGAGCATGGGGCTGTTCACCCCAGATGCTCCTATCTTTGTTGAATTGGACAAGTTTTCCATCAGCCAGCTCCTCTAGACTTTTGAGGTCTCTCTTCCCTTTATCAGTATCCTGTCCCTCCCCCCCCTCCCACAGCTTGGTGTCATCCTTAAGCTTGGCAGGAGCTCTTTTCTATCATTCAGGTTGTTGACGAACACATTAAGCAGTGGCAAAACACTGACATTGAATTACTGCCCATTACCTTCTGAGCCCGGTGGCTCATCCAGTTTTTCATGTACTCTGTAGCTCCCTTAACAAATCCATACCTACCCAGTTCATTTGTAAGAATATAGTTCATAGAATTAGGATAAAATAACCTGATAAAGTCAAGATAAACAACATTCACTACTCTCCCTTTTCCAACCAGTCAGCTGCCATTTCATCAGAGAAGGCAATCCAGACCATCAGGCATCATTTGACCTTGCTATATGTGTGTTGAGTGTTCCCAACCACTTTCTCATTTGTGTGCTTGGAAACAATTGAGTTTTCTCCACAGTAGTCTCAGGACTAAAGCGAAGATAAGCAGAATGCAATTTATCAGATCCTGTCTTTCCCTTTGGTTCTTCTGCTATGGTTAATATGGATTGTCCACCCAATAAGCTTTTAGCTACAGGCATTAAAAAAGAATGTTGAATCAATAAACAATTTAAATCTATTGGGGTCTCACTTAAAATCAAGGGGGATAAGAGTAAATGCTAACCTTAATTTTCATTGTCTATTCATTCTGGGTAGCAGTGAAAAATAAATAGACAATACACGATGTATTGTTTGACTTCAGGCAAATATGATCTTCACTGCTGTGAAGCAGACCATGGTTAGACTGGGGAAAGGCAACAAAATGGTATCAAGGTGCATTTGCTTATTTTCTCTTGCTCCTACGATCCCTTTAATCTCACTGCTTCATCCAGTATTCTTCCTGGCTGTCCTATCTCTCATTACTACTTACCACTTGGTGTGGAAAAATACACACGAGCAATTATTTGGTTTCTGTACCCAATTAATTCACATAAATAAATAAATAAGCAAGCCCCATGGTATTATAGTAAGGAGTGGAAACACATTGTTTTCTACAATTGTTTACAAAGAATATTTAGTAAATCACTTTTCTGCTAGAGTTAGGGCACGCACCTTCAGGACAGAGGATTATAATATTCAGCCAAATGAGAAGTGTATGGGTCCACTTTATTAGTTCAGTCTTACTCTTACATCAGCTTAGCCCTGGAGAGGGTTGCAACAGCACTATTAAGGTTGGAATGAAATAAATATAAATGCAAAGACATGTTTGTAAATGGAGCAAAAGGAACAACAGAGCAGGGGTTAAGCATGACATGCAACAACAGACAGGGCAAAATTAACACTGGTAAACTGGTAAACGCTGAAGAATGTGCTGCTCATACCCAGATCATGGCAGGGGTGACTCACTAGCTGTGGGCCTGTGCTCTAGTAGAAGAGAGGGGTTTAATGAGTTTATAGCCCAGTGCTATTTTTCTTCTTGTTATTGAAACATGAATATGCTCTGTAGCCAGAAGATGCCCAAACCAAGAAGACAACACAGCATTCATCATCCTTAATGTCACACACGAATAATCCCCATCAGACTACTTGGGCACAGGTTTCTAGGAGGTTATGAATATGAAACCAAAGAGTCATATTATCCAGAAACAAAAATAACCTCTCCCTTCTCTAGTATCACAGAGTTTTCTTGCAATCCAGTGGTTTTGTGTCCCTTTCCCCACCCTCCCCCAGAAAACAATAAATGCTCAGAATTAAATCAAGCATGCTATTGCAGGGGCTGTTACTGGACACTGAGAAAAAGCTGAAAGTAATTCACACATATCACTATTTGTAGCAGGAATTAGTCCCTGCCAGCCCATTGTCACTATAAGAAGTTTACAAAGATAACAATTTTCATATTGAAGCTCCAGAACTACTTGGAGCTACTCCTCTTTAGGATTTAGTTACTATGATCATCAAATCCTTGCCTTACGTAACTTTAGAAAGATAATTTGGATATTGCTAAGTTATGATGGCCACATCTGTTTAATTTTCATTGCATTGCTGACACAGAAAAGGTTTAAACCACTGATTCCTCTGTTCCCTGCATACGGCGCCTGAGTCAGCCTGTGGTTCAAGTCCTTGAGCAGCTCATGACCACCCTGCTCCCGAAAGCAAAATGTCCTGTCACTCTTCTGGCTCAACAAAGTGCCCAGTTGAAAGTTCCATTTTCCACACTTGATTTTAGCACTAATCAGTTCCATCCTTGCAGGAAAACACCTCTGGATTAATTTCAAAATCCTCTACTAAGCAAACTGCTTTGGAAGTGTTATAAAAGTAAGACCCATCCCTTCCTCTATAAGTGATTTGTATTAACACTTGGTAGGTGTGTGGATGAAAGCAATGCTAACAGCTCATGAGTATAGTCAGTTTGTCTGGAACTGCAATATATCTTAAAATTTCAGCTTGAGACTGTGCCATTTAAATGCAGCTCCTAAGAACGAGACAACAAGAGGAGCTGTGTCTTTTCATCACCTGAAGGATCAGTGTGTGACACTGCAAAGTTCAGTAGAGTGCATCAATCAGCATTGCAGTGTCCTCCTGTCAGCAAAACAATGCCATAAGGAGACAACAGTACCTACATGCTGATGAGAGTAAAACAAAAAGCATCAGAATAAAATTACCTGTGGAAAGTTACAAAAATAAGTTGCCAATAAAATAAGCTCTTTTATGGTGTATACTGCAAAAACATCAACTGCCTTCAACGTGCAGATAACTTGCATTAGAATATTTGTACCTAAACCTTAATTTCCCTTAGGTTCAGCCTGTATGGACCTCAATGTCTATAAAGACTGCAGCAGTTCACCAAATCTGGGAAGTCAGGAGAGTTTTCATATAAATACAAGACCCAGACATAAACAGAATGTATTGTTCCCTGAGGTATAGGGCTGCTTTTGACTGAAAATCCATTAGCTTTTCAAAATAAAAATAATAAATAAAATATAAACAGTCCAATCATCACAGCATCTCAACTGCAATCACAGCAGTCTTTCTTTTGGCAGATTTTCACAGAAAGCACAGGTTATTTGAGTTTGTGCAGAAAATGCTCCATGCATATGAGAACAAGACTTTTTCATCCACCTGTCACCACCTGCAGGGAAGGCAGGCTACAAAGAACCAGGCTACATGGCTCTCTTATTTTTGCCCTAACAAGTTGCCCAATTCTGACAGTCCCTACTGTGCCACACTGCTTCACTGCTATCCCTTCTGCTAGTAAAGGGCAGATCATACAGCCACCCTCATATTTGGGCACTCATAACCTCTACTACCACAGCCATTCTCACAGATACAATTTTCATCAGCTAACTTAAATGGTTATTGCTGCACTTCATACTCATGCACCAGAGAGACCTTGATTCCTGTGTTTGCATTATGTCTCTCTTAGTGGAACTAAAAGGACTAGCACAAAAGAGCTAAAAAATGAACCAACTGGTGAAATTTTGTCTGAGAAGATCAGGAAGGGAACAGTGTGCACTGGCAAATTTAACAAAGCCCAGTGCAACTGAGGAGGCACACAAAAAATAAAAGTCTCCTTAATCTCTAGATGAAAGTGACATAGTGTTGAACTACAACAGTTAACTTGGATATGTCCAATCCAAAGGATATTTCAGAAATAGGATGTTTGCTTCGCTTGTGCAACATAACTTCTATGTTTGCAGGGCTGGATACAGAAAGCAGCAGGTTTCCTTTGCAAAGTTCTCTCAGGACACAGACGAACTCAGCAATTTGAGCACTTCCAGTAAGAGCGAAAAATAGTCTGATTTTAATGAGAAGAACCAGCAAATTTCCTTCCTGAAGGAGGAACTTAATTTGAAGTACATCTGTAACATTGTTTACAGGATTTCAGCAACTGTGAGGATAGGTGCACAATCCAGGAACATCAGTTAGGGAGGTTTTTTGTTGTTTGTTCTTAGGGGATGTTAAATCTTTTTCCTGGTGCTAAGTGGTTGCAATTAATCCCACCCAATGTCTACAAAGGAAAAAAGGAAAAAAATTTGATGCAAAACAGCAGAAAAGGAATGACCTGAAGAGTAACACCCTGTGGCACAATATGTCAGAGCTAATCCCATACATTAGCATGCAGTGGCACCCTTAGGAGAAGCTTGGTGAGATAAAAATGTTCAGGAAGCAAGAAAGAGAAGCAATTCTGATTCTGTTTGTTTGTTCCTTTGATGAAGAGCTATAGAGTCACCACTCAGTAGCAGAGATGTGCCTGGCATTGCCGTGAGGATAAGTGTACATAACATTGGACTGACAGCTCCTTGAGACGGTAATCACCCCTTCCTTGGATGTGCAGCCAAACCATGATTAATGCTAGAGAAGAAGCTGGGCCAAATGTTGCGGTTACAATGATATTCCTTCCAATGTTTCTGGATGTACAGATAAAAATCATTCTCATTCCAGCAGCATTTCCTGCTGCAGCCTAAGCAGACCTATAAAAGCTACAGAAAAGCCTTCTCTGTTCATTCCAGTGTCATTTCCTTCATCTCATCCAGTGCAGATTCAACTTCTGGCTGCTCATCTGACTTTTACTGCTAAAAGAGCACCACAGCATTCATGGCTCCTAGTGGTTTTCTGTACATGCTTGCAAAGGTATAGCATGAGATCCACTTGGCTGCTTCCAAAGATGAATGCTGCCCCTTGCACAGAACTGAAGAAGTTTAATTCTGGCTGTGTACCTCTACAATACGATGTATAGAAGATCCAGTTTTTGAACAAAAGTGGTTTTCTCCTGGTAAGTAAGCTGCAAGTACTTCCATCAGCATTGTCTTTGCTTCTCTGTTGATATTCTCTACATCTGTAGTCAAACTTTATCTCCTTAGAGGTCTTTTAGAACTGAACTGATTGTACAGTCCTTCAGTAGCTCATACACATTCTAGATCCTGATTAATTCAATCCCCCTTATTATAAGTACCATAATTCTTAAATTGTAGAAAGGAAAAAAACTGTGTATTTACAAATTACTGAAAAGAGGTTTTAAAATAAATGCAACATATTGAAGGGCCAGAAACACATAGGAGATAAAAAAGCTGTTCTCATTCTAGAAAAATATAACTGACCAAAATGGGTGGTTGTTTAAACCAGAAGACATCCCAGTAAGTTAAGGCTCAATGATGATACAAAAACCTTACAACTGCTATAAAACTGTGCCGATACAATTTATTTAGGAGAATCAGATCAGTTCAGGGCAAGGAAAAGGAAATTAATCACTATCCTCTTTAGAGAAAGTTACCTAAACATCTTCAGCTGCTAATTTTAATCAGTGAGTCTTGGAAAAACACTGAGTTTGCAGGGGAATTAATACACAGACTTAGCTGCAAAAATAGCTTCTTCTAGGAGACTGATCAGTGTGTGCATATACACACAGAGATTTGAAGAGCAGCACTTATCTGAATGTAGCTTCAGATAACTTGCATGGCCAATAGTGCAAGTCGCCTGTTCACATGGGGGCCGGGGACTTCTGCTCAAACACCAACAATTAAAGTTCTAAGTCCCTGTCAAAAAGCCAAGGACTGCTTCCTTCTTCCAAATCTGGAATGCAAACTTGGTAGGCCAAAAAGAGCAAAACATACTTGGAAAAGGTCAGAAATCAATAAGTAAAATCACATAGTAATAATTTCCTCTCGTAGAAAGTGCTGCAACAGTCCTGAACAACTACCTAGGCAACCAATTCTCCCCTTATACTTACTCCTTACTCACTGTTTGCTGTCTTGAGTTAACAGAGTCAAATGTTCACACACATATCTCTCACTTTCCCAGACAAATGCTAACTGAGCAGCAATGCTCCCACATAACCCAGAGTGTATGCCCAGTGGAAGCAAGGTCAGGTGACATAGCAGGAAAACAGAGATGCTGATCACCACTGTAAGGAGAAAATTCATGTGGCCAAAGCTCAGCTGGAGTAGAAGCTGCCAGAAATGTGGAGGACAATAAAAAGTTTTTCCAAATATATTAATGGCAACAGACAGTGTAAAAACAACAGCAGCCCATTCCAGGATGAGGATGGCCACCTCAAAAACAGGGACAGGGACAAGGCAGAGGTGTTTAATGCATTCTTTACCTCTGTCTTCAGCACCAGTGATGGACTAAGGGGGTCTCAGTGTCCTGAGCTGGAGGACCACGACTGTGAGAATGATCAAACCCCAGTCAACCTTGAACTTGTGTGGGATCTGCTGCTCCAGCTGTCTCCCTATAAATTTATGGGGCCTGATGGGGTTCATCATAGAATCCTCAAAGAGCTGGCTGAGGCAATTGCAAAGCCTCTCTCAATGATTTTCAAGTGATCTCGGGAATCTGGACCTGACTGGAAGTTGGTGAACTTTGTGATGATTTTCAAGGCGGGCAGGAAGGAGGACTCCAGAAACTACAGGCCTGTCAGTCTCACTTCAGTGCCTGGTAAAGTTATGGAGAAGATTATTCTGGAAGATGTTGAAAAACACCTGAAAGACAATACAATCCTTGGTCACAGCCAGCACAACTTCATGAGAGGAAAGTCCTGCTTATCAAACCTGATTTCCTTCTACAACAGGTTAACCCACCTACTTGGTCTAGAAAAGCCAGTAGGTGTAATCTTTTGGGACTTCAGAAAAGCTTTTGCTACTTTCACAACATCCTTCTGAACAAAATGTCCATCCCACAGCTGGATAATTGAGTGGTGCACTGGGTAAGAACCTGGCTCACGGGTCAGGCACAAAGGGTTACACAGTGAATGGGGTGACATCAGACTGGGGACCTGTCACTAGCGGGGTTCCACAGGGCTCCATCATCAGCTCTCTGCTCTTCAACGTCTTCATTAATGACTTGAACACAGGACTGGAAGGGATACTAAGTGATGCCAACAACACTAAATTGGGATGAGCCGTTGACTCCTCCAAGGGGAGAGAGGCCCTGCAGAGAGACCTCGACAAATTAGAGAGAGGGAGAATCACCAATTCAGCAATGGAAAGTGTTGGATTCTGCACTTGGGATGGGGCAACCCTGTTTGTGTGTACAGACTAATAGCTCCTGCTTTGCAGAGCTTTGCCTTTCTAAAGCTTTTGAGATGACTGCATGCATTTATTTCACCATTCAGTAAGCCTCCACAGCAGACTGGCTGCTGGCAACACCAGCCTCAGCCTCCTGAAATGGCTGTAGAATACTCCTCTCCTGCTCTTCCAGAAGTTATCCACATTCCTCAGGTGCAACTGAGTAGATCTGGTTATAGCTGGGTTTTATTACATCATTACAAATGAGACAGCAGAGTCTCTCCTATATACACATAAAATGTGTCTTAAAATCAAAGCATAGTTTTGAGGCACTGTATTTGCAAAATTATGTTAATATTTAATATTAAATCCATGACCAGCCAAAAACCAAAAATCTAGAGGTGGTCCTAAAATTTTTATTCAAGTCCATAATGAGTTAAAAGAAGAACTGGAAAAAAAATGTAGAATGTGATTGTGAGTCTCAAAATTACCCAGCCAAACTGAAACTGGTGCAGGGAAATCAGGGACAGACCAGGGGGAGGTATTGCTGATAGTAGAGCATGACTCAACTAGTTCCAATAAAGACTGAAAATGTACCAAGCAGCCCTTATGACAGATTCTGAGAAAGAGAAAGAAAAAGAAAAGGAAAATGACTGAAAAGCAAAGCAGTGATTCCTGTCAGAATACACACCAAGGAAGTGTATTGCACTAGAACTGTAAATGACAAAGCAGTGGAGAGTGGGAGCCAAATATGTTAACTGGTAGATACCACTGGTCACTATATGGACCAGCATCTTTCCTGAATTGTTCACTTTTGGAATTAGAATTTTGTGGCAAATTAAGGGAGTGGACCGTTCTTTTCTCTGTTCATTCCTCCTTTGAATGAAGATGTGTCCTTTGTGTGGAATTCTGCAACTATGGTTGCCATTTCAGATTTCAGTTTAATTGCATGAATATTAGAGGAAAACCAGCTATGCCTCTAATAAATAGTCTAAAATTAGTTCTCTGTTAATTAACTGACATCCAGAATAAAAGTCAATGAATGCAGTAAGTAAAAAGGTATGTTCTGGTGTTTGCCTATAATTCTGATTCATATAGAGACTTCATCCATAACCTTGAAGAAATTTTGGTCCAATTTAAATATTTAAGTGGTATGTGGATTCTGTACTTGCTCTCAGCAGACCAAGGAGTCAGAGAGGAAGAGCAGTGTCTTCCAGAATAAAAACAGTAAATTTTTTCCCATGAGAAAAAAGATGTCTTTTCTGTTTTAAAGATCCAAGTCCTCCAGAAAGCTGACTTGTTTAGCTCTAACACCAGTAAAATAAAAAATGCTCTCATCATTACCCCAAATCAGGATAAGAGCTGTATGTTTGTGCGTGCAAGCTCATGCACAATTCTGGAAGCTGTTGTACAAACACATGACTGTTTTATACACATACTGGGGAACATCAGTATCTTAGCTGTGTTTGTGTTGTTTGCCACCCATATTAAAATATCAGTGGTCTCATACTGGATACAGTAGATAAACATTGTTTTTAAAATATAGTATGGGAGAAAATCCAGGAATATGATGTCATCAACAGAGGGATGAGTCTGCTGTGTTCAGGGAGGGGCAGTAAAACCATAAGTTAGACTCATTCATACTAGAGAAGGAGCTGTTCCCAGAGAGGTGTTGCACTTAACTCATTTGCATCTGCTCAGCGGTGAATTTTCAGTCAAGGTATGTATTTTCACTTCTCTTTCATATGAAAAGTTCTTACTATTTAATTTCAGTGTGGTTTGTTCTTCTTGGAAACCACTTATTGAATTCTTAGTATGTTTCTGGTTCAGTGACTAAAGAGCCGATATTATTGTTCCAGGAAAATGGAGGAGAAAAATAACTTTTGCTAATGTGATTTTGCTAATGTGATTTTTGTTGGGTTTTGCAGAGCTATAACATTTACAGAAAAATGCTTTATTTCAAAGTATCCAATGTATCAAAGCCACAGGGTATTTCATCTGCCACAGATACTGTCCCATGTACTGGAGGGTAAGGATTTCTCCTATCCAGATTGCACTTCATGTCTGTGATCACACCATGGGTGCCGTTTCTTTCACTAAAATAATCAGGAAGTACAAGCAGCTAACTTTGTTTGTGGCTGAGAAATTACCTACAAAATAGCAAGGAGAAAAAAGAGTCAATTATTTTCTGTACATGCTGATAATTTTGTCTCTGTTTATTATTTTGATTGTAAACTTTGTTGGGCAGGATGTGGAAGTGCATGTGTGTGTACCTTACACTGCTAACCGGTCTCATCTGCACTGATTGAACGGCAAAGGCTAAACCTTTGAAACTTATACTACAAAGAAGAAAGGTTTTGGATGACATTTAAGCTGCATTATTAGGTTCTTTTAAAAATCTGTATGCAAATAAAGAAAAATTCAGTAGGAGATTGACTTTTAAGTTGCTGATGAAAACAAAGACCTTAGTAGTGGTATTGTAATTAGAATCATGTAACAAAAAGAGCAAAGGTTGAAATAAATGCTATACTTTCAGCTATTCCTTTTCCATTACTCAGTATCCTAAGCAGCCTTCTTAGTGTAATAATAGCAAATAGCCATAAAGACAGAAGTGTTCAAATAGTTAGCCATTAGAATTCTTCTTTTAACCTTCTGTATGTAATCTTACAGATGCTGTCTCCTAAGATAGGGGCAGACTTTTATCTTAAACAGCTGTACATATTTTCTTAGAAACTAGAAGACAGTTATCTGAGTAAAAGAAATCTCTACCTTCACATGACCCTCTAAGATTGAAGTATCAGCATACTGAGTAACATCACTCATGACTTTTACTTGGTCTCTGATAATGTGCAATCATTAAGAAAAAATTAAGAGAAGCATCTTTGCACTCCAGGTTCATTTATAGACTTCCAGATGTATTTCTCTTGTTTTCAGTGTGAATAGTGAAAACACAAACAGAAGGGATAAATACACCTAAGTTAATAAAGACCTTGGAATAGCAGACCAGGGACACCTCCAGAAAATCTTTGTCAGGTTTTCCTCTGGGCCTTTTAGGACATGTGAGAACAAGATTAATTGAGTTACTCAGTGTTACCTGAACATTTTGTACTGACAAACTAACAAAAGAACCGCCTTTCCTACTGAGTTAGAGCTTCCTGAAATATACATCCCATCCTTGCACAGGAAAACAGCTTTAAAAATTCTTTGTAGCTGTGTAATAGCTCAAGTATGTTCTCAGGCAGAAAACAAATTGAATTTGGGAGAATTTTAGGACATTCATTATGAAGACCCTAAAATTTATTGTTTAAGAATAACCAGTGTTTGATAATCTGTTTTTCACTAAAAGAAGGGGGTAAAAATCCCTTCAACACTCAAATTCTACTGTTTTTAAAGTCACAGTAGGAAAAAAATTCATATTGCAAGTCTAGGAAAACTTATCAAAGAATAGAGCTTTGTTTTCAAAACAAATTCCCTCTCAGTAACCAAATCAACTGCAAAAGTATACCTGAACCTATTAGCAATGCTAATCAATGTAAAGTAAAAAAAAACCCACAGGGAAAAATACCATTTAGCTAAAAGTTCTACTTTTCTTTAAAACTACTCATAAGCCTTGTTCTCTTTTCACTAATGGTTTTTTAAAACTCCCTCTCAGCACTCCATACAGATGAGTTTCCCCCTACCTTATCAAAAGGCTTATCTTCCTTCCTTCTTATGTTTAACATACTTCATACATCGAGATGGAAAATTGTGCCTCTGCCTGGCTGATACACAGCTGTACAGGAGCAGGGTACTTTAAAGTGGAGGCAAAAGCTATCCTTTGCCAGCTCTTTCTGGGCTTTAGTAACTTGTAGTTACTAAGGAATCACACCCTAGAGCAGTCTTTGGCTGCTGACTCACAAAAGGGTGGAGGCACATGGCTGAATCAGCTTCGCCCCTCGGCTGGGTGCCCCTGAGCAAGGATAGAGGGAGGAGAGGGCATCCCAGTGTTGTGCCAGCCCTGAGCCAGGTAGGCTCAGCCGCAGTGGGGAAGCACAGAGGATGAGAGCAGTACTTTAAATTTGGGCCCTGCAGGTTGGCTTTACACAGATCAAGTTGTAACTGCTTGTGATCACCACAGCAGTGACACCTAGTTTGCTTAGAAGTAAAGATAATGAACTGGGACTGAGGGACTCTGGTCATGGTCTAACACCCCACTTAGGAGTGTTAAATGTTGGAGAACAGGCACAAGTGGGAGATACAGACCAGAGAAACACAAGGGGCAAAGCTGCCTGCTCAAAGCACCTATCTTCAGTCTGATGACAGGCAAGTCCAAAGCATTCAGACATTGTGGCAAAGCTGCTATATCAAACTTCACTAAAATACTTCAGGACTTTTGATGTTCCCTGAAAGCGTGGATTTGACTTACTTTTGCTTCTGTGCTATATTTAAGTCCCCTACATGTTAACTCCTTATCTTGATTCAGCAAGGTTGGGCTGGTTTGTGTGAACCCTGCAAATAAATCTGATCATCCAGGTTTGCAGATTCAGTAGCTTTGCACAATAAGGTATGCCAGAATGGTGTTAGTATTGCAAAGAACACACTTCAGACTATGGTTAATTTGCAGAGAATGGAGCTGTCAAAATGCAGAAATCCACTTTAACCACTCATGTTATCTGAAATTACAGTTAAATGCCACAAAAATAGTGAGTGATCCATGGTAGAGGGCCAGGTCTTTTTAACATTAACAGGATTTATGCATGCATGCCCAGGGGCAGAACTGGTCATAGGTGCTTTTCCTCCTGCCGTGTTCCTGCCTTGGCAGAAAGGAATAAGCCCTTTGGGACCGTGCCCCAGTGCAGAGGTGGTCTGTCCCTTTGCCATGGCTGTAAGATTTCCTATCAGCTGTCTGACTGACTGAAGGGCTGCTGCTCTGAAGTGTCATGGGTTACAAAAGAAGGACAGCAGGTCCCTCTACCCACATACATGGAGCACAGCAATATGCCACTCTCCTGATGTGAAGGGTAATGGGAAGGTCTACAGGCAGGCCAATAAACTGGAAATGTTTCATCAGGTACCTCGAGCATTTTTACAAAAAGCAGCTATTAAGCCTTTATACTTCAAACCTGAGACCTGATCCTTAAACAAGTAAGTAGGATGACAGAAATATTGCATTACCTGTTGCTAGATTTCGGCTCAGCTCTGCATGCACCTCTCACTTCCCTCTGCAGCAGTCTTTCCCTATAATAAGCCATATTCTACTCTGTATTATATTTGGATTCTGCTTAGATTGTAAGCTTGCAAGAGTTTTGCACACTGATTATCCCCAAAGCCTCTGGCAATCAGTGTAACACAGCCAGTATGGCAGTGTCTGCAGAGCTGTGCTCCTGGTTCTACCTGCTAGACAGCAGCAAACAGCTCAACAAGAAACAACAAGATGGAGGGATGCAAAAAAGTCATACAAGTAGGCACACAGGCTAGATCCTCAGCTGGACTGACTGCTTGCAGTGCCCTCCAAGTCAGCATCAGCAAAGTAATGACAAATTATAGAAGATGAGGTCTTTTGGATGTATCAGCAGAAATGAACAATTTGCTCACAGGTAGCCCGCTTAACAAACATATCATTGACACATTCTCTTTTTCTGGCCTTATTCTCCAGATGGAAAGGTCTGTGAAAGGCTGATTTTCCTAGCTGTGAAATTAGGAGATTACAAAAAATGTACACCATACCTGTTCCTTTACCTATCACATAGATAAACCTGGTTCTGGGACACATAATACACTTCAAGTCACATTTTGGCCTTTGTAACTGTACAGCTTCAGTTCAACACTGAACTTCAGCCAATGAATCTTACAACCAGCCTAGTGTCATCAGGTTATGTATCATAACAGTCTCATCTCTGTCTGACACCTGAGCTCAAGGACGAATTTTTATTTCTTTATTTCTTCAGATCGAGTCACCTGAAACAAACCCACTTTACGCTGTTTGTACTCTGGGGAGCCCTCCCACATGCTCCTCGTGCAGAATCCTGTTTTACCTGTTCCAGACCAGCTCACAGATGGCTGTTCACCTTGACATCACCTAGAAAGGTTTCTTGGCCTGGTCCTTCTTGTGCTGGGAGTGCACACAAGCTATGTTCTCCCTAAGTAAACAACAAAAGAGTAGATGAAAGGTGTGAGGCTCTGAAGGTGACCAGGAAATGTCTGCTTTGTGGAAATTCTCTCCCTGTGCACACATAGACATACATATATATATATATACACATACACACAAACATATATTTAGAATTATTAACATCTAGTCAGAGAAGTAAAATACATGTTCCTTTGCATATTCATGCAGTCCTGTCCTACCCATTGCTAGGGGGACCTCAAACCTCCGTAACTTTCCTCCCAGATTTTTTACATTGTACAAAACAATCAGCAAATATTTTCATCAGACATTTCTGATGTGTCCATCTATTAATATCAAAACACTCATGGGTAGATAAATAAGCAAAAGCAGTTATCTGCTTCCAGGCCTGAAAACTGTTAGAGGTTTACAGTAAATAGCAAATTCAAATAAGACAAAGAATTTGGAATAGCAATTTACCAGAACAAGAGAACCAGTTTAAAACTTACAAGCTTTCTCCATACTGGTATTTTTTCTCCTCTGTGAGTTGCAAGTTCATTTTCAAAATGATAATAGTGCAATCTAAATAAAGCAGTCATAGTGAATCAGACATGAATGCAGTTCATGAATGGCTGGGATATTGGTCACAGAAGTTTTAATTTATAACACATGCTTTTTTTAAAAACAGCATGTGGAGGCAGGTCGCATAAGACAACCTCACCTTCTGATTATATTTTTCTTCTGAGAAACTTTTTTTAATTTAAAATAGTCACCTTATAGCTCATAAATTCCAGTCAGCTGGGTCAGCAAAAGGGACATTTCCCAGAAGTAGAAGGAAGTAGAAGTAACAAAGTGGAGACAGTTTTGTGTAGGTGTTTCCAGCAATGCTTTGGAAACAGTCTTTTTTGGAAATGTAAGAAGACAGCAATTAATTTTCTTCTACAATAAATGTAGTCTAAAATCTGGCATTTAAATCATACTACAGCTAATAACTATACAGTATGGGATATCTGGAGTTCCATTTTTCTACTCTTACATCATATATTTCTACCAACAGGTTAAGAAGTTTTCACTGCACACTGGTCTCTGGTTTTAAAAAAAGGGTTCAATGGAACATATTGATAAAATTTGCCTTAGAATAAATATACTCTGGTTAATTAACTTTAAAAAATCAAAGAGAAGTTTGACTTTAAATACAAGAATCAAACAATTTCAGATTTTGGACTATTTTGAAGCTGGGTAAAATATGGATCCAAACTGTATAAACTACCTAAGTTTTCTAACATTTTAAATCAAAATCCCAGATAAAGCTCTCATAAGCCTGGCATATACCTGACTTAGGAAAGAATTCTTATTCATTGTTTGGTCTGCAACTCTTTTCCCTCTTGAGAAATTAAACTCCTCTTTTTCCCTTCTTTCCTTCCTTCCATTTCAACATTAACATTTCTCCTTCTTCATCCTTCCTTTCTTCCCAACAGCAGGGCTTCTCCTCTGTTTCACTTAGAAGCAGTATGTTGCCTTCCAGAACTCACATCCGCTTATTTCCCCTTCACATCTTCCTGCCCTAAAATCCTGCCATGAGCCTTTGCTGCCTGCTGCAGAAAACTGTCACACACAATTCTACACAGTGCTTTCTCTTCTACAGTGGTGGCAAAGTGATGGTACACAAGTTCAAAGGGGACATGATTAACTTAAATCAGAATATTTTTTTAAATTAACAAAGCTGGTCAGAAGACAACATTTCTGTTCTAGAGACAAACTGGTGAAGGGTCTTGACATTTTTAACAAAAGCAAGAAAACAACCCACAGAACAAATGCACACACAGAGGATAAATCTGCCTGGGAATGGGGATCACTGATAAGGGGTTTTGAAAGAGGCATCTTCCTTCTTAAGCAAGTGCCTGAGGGATAAACTGTAGTGAATTGGGCTCTTGCAGTCTCTGGGGTTTTTTTGGAACTACTCCATTTTGTAAAGGTATTAAATTCTTTAGTTGGCCAGAGAGAGCAAGAGTGGGTCTGGGTCATCTGCTAAACTGTGAGCAATCAGTACATCTTCTCCTTTGTTCAAGATAAGAAATTACATCTTTAAAATATTTTCTGTTAAATTACCCAAATCTTTTGTGAAAATCTTTCTTTTAAAATCAGTTTCTCCAGAAATTTTCTATTTTTATAGTCATTTTAATGGAAAAGAAAATTCCCCTCCTCCAACACTTTAAAAAGTATCTCCTACATAGCTGTAGTAATATGTGAGTTTAAGGTACCAGAAAACATAATCCATTAACTGTAGCAGAGCAGAGGGGCAGAATCCCCTCCCTCACCCTGCTGGCCACTCTGCTTTGGATGGAGCCCGAAACACAACTGGCTTTCTGGGCTGCAAGTGCACTTTGCTGGGTGATGTCCAGCCTCTCATCCACCAGCACCCCAAGTCCTTCTTGGCGGGGCTGCTCTCCATCCCCCAACTTGTGTTGATATCAGGGGTTGCCCCAACCCAGGGGCAGCACCTTGCACTTGGCTTGTTGAACCTCCTGAGGTTTGCATAGGCCCACCTCTCAAGCATCCCTTCTCTCTGGGTGGAATTCCTTCCCTCTGGATGGCATCTCTTCCCTCCAGTGTGTCAGTCAACTGCTTCACACAGCTTGGGTCATTGGCAAATTTGCTGAGGGTACACTTGATCCCACTGTCTGTGCCAATAACAAAGACATTAAACCTTATCTTTTTGTTAGCTTTGGGTACAGTAGTTCTTTGAAGTAAATGTAGCATATGCTAAGGGAATCTGTCTCTCTAACTAAATTGTTACCCTGTATTTTTTTGTTGGGTCTGACATTCTGGAAAGAGCAGATAGGACATATCTTCTTTGCGAACACCAGTGCTCAAAAGCTGTGTATGCAGAGTGGAAAACAAACTGTCTGCACCAGGTTCCAGCAGAGCTCTGTCATCTCCTGTTGCTAACAAAGGAATTACAATAAATTAACACACAATTTAATTTCAACACTGGCAAAGCATGCAAAGGCAAAAAAAAATTGTCATCCAAACACTGACTGTTGTAAATCGACACTGTAAACCACACTACTTCTCGGCTGGAGAAGTGTCCTGAACCTTCCAGATCTCTCAGTGTTGAAAGTCATATCCATGTTTATACAGTTTAATCACCAAATCCCTTTCTGCATGTATTCAAATACTTAGTCTTTTCAATAGAAACAGGGTGTATTCTCACTCAAGAACTGTTGTCAGTAGAGTTCCCCCGGGTTTTCTGTAGAAAAACGGGCTCCATTTGGATTATATCTAATTTTTATCTGCTGTTACTATCAAGAAAATTGCAATACGGTTTGAAATTCACTATAGTGTGAATTACACACCATTTCTAACAGTTACATCTGGTTTTGAGCTTTTCTGTACAATATATAGAATATGGTGATTTCTAACTATGCTGTCTGAAAACTGACCTCTTTCCAATTGCCAATACTTCATGTACTGGCTAAGTGAGGAGCAGATACACAAAAATAATATGAAATTACTGTCCCAGCTGCTCAAGAAATAACAACAACATAGCAGGACCTAGTGTTTGACCTAGGAAGGACAAGGCAAAATGGTTTTCTAAAGTTTATAATTTAAGAAGTGAAGCACATTACAGACTAGTCTTCTCCTTCAGAAGGGAACTCACCATTGCTTGCACTGCCACACTCTGATTTTAGTTTTTAAAAGAATATGAAATTTTGAATAAACAAGCAAACAAAACCCTCCAATCCTTTAGTAAAGACAACCTGCCATTGTAAAGACAATGAATATCATGTCACATTTGTATTGCCTTCCATGACACAAATCAGTGATGCTGGGGATCATTCTCTGAGATGATCCACAAGGAAACCTATTCAGGAGGTTGAAATCTAAGTTTATAGTTTAGTGTAGCTGTTGTCAGAAGATCTAAATTAAACTAGGACCATCTTCAGAAACCCATGCATTAGAGGTGGTAACCTGAATGTAAATATCATGTCTTCTGAATTCCACCTGCTCAAAAATAAAGCTGTAATTTCACTTAAGCATTATATAGTTATAGTTAGATACTTTCTAGCCTATCGTGTTGTCAGAGCCTGAAGTGCTGTTTGGAAACTGCACCATTACGCAGCGAAGCTGTCCATATATCCCTGTGGTGAAAGGCATTAAGAAAACACAAGGCATTATTACTAATTTACAGGACAGATTCTGCCTGTGGCGTCTTCTGTGCTAAGGACTCCTCTGCTTGCACAGAGCCATGCTGTGTCTCAGCAATGGAAACAGCAAAATAGTGACTGAAACATTTCCAGCTGCTGGAAGGGATGACTGAGGAGTTGCAAATGTGGTTTTCAGACATAATGTGACAGGTTAAAATATTTTCTATGCTTTTCTAACTACAGCAGAGTAAAAAATCAGTTACCTGTATGATAAGAAATGAGGAAGGCAGTTGCTGTCAAAGTAATCAGTATTAGACTTTGGGACAACAACCAGTCAGTCCCACATACCGTGAGCTTCTTTGGGAGCTCTTTGCTATTGGAGACACTTGGGCTTTCCTCAAAGTCCACACCTGTGACAGCCAGTGGTAAAAATATGCAGAAAATGCTGCATTATTGCAAATACATGACAACAGTGTAAATATTATAGTGACTGGAGGCACTCAAGATGGCAAATCTCTTATTTTTTCCTAAATGGCTGTCAAAATGTCCTCAAGGTGCTAGAAGTAAAGTGCTTTCAGGGCACAGAGCCAGTTCATATGAAAGGCAAATCTTTCCATTAAGTATTTAATGCTCAGAGGGACCAATACTGACAAATGCTATTTGGCCATTAGACCTTCACATTTTTCCTAGTCATGAGAACCTAATGCTGCTACCCAGGGAAAAGAATAGTATTTCAATTGCTAAGAGAAAGGTGTGGCTAAACTGAGCTGAAGAGGTCTGGTGGGAGTAATGCATCAAAGAGCAAAGCTTTAGAGGACATACATGTGCACGTCAGTGAGGGAGCCGTGAGTGGAGGTTTCTGCACTGCTGAACAGCTCTTCTGTGCCTCCACTACAGCAGGGAGGACAAAGGAGCATCACTCACTTATCTTCTTGGGAACTGGTATGCCTCAGGACTCACAGCCTTTTCCTCTTATCATTCCACCTCTGAGGCTCTACTAATATCGTCCACTTCTCTCTGCAGGATATTCCCATTGTTCTCTGTAATGAAGATATCAAGCAATTTACTGGCATGGTTCATCAGTGCTCTTCTGTCTTTCATACTGAGATCAAGACTGTAACTAAATTAATTGAACCCCAAGACCAATTCTGAGAACCCACCCTAGGAATGGCTCAGCTCCTCCAGCCCATGTCCTGAAAGCTGTCATCAGCCAGGTGAAAATTCACCTTTTTATTTTCCAGCTTAGCAGGTTTTGGCCTGGTTCTTGCAATAAGTTTGAGCTATCTGGGTTTCAGGAAAGGCTGTTTTCTAAAGCAGGAAATTCTCGCTTTAAGAAAGAAATATAATCTAGCTGCACAAGCTACTCTTGATATGATCACTAGCATTTTATTTCTTTATCACTGGATACCTTAGCTATTCACTGGGCTCAGGGTATTGTCTGCCATTTGAGAGGTGCATTGTACTGATTGATACCATCAGACCTGCCATTTCACATGGTATCAGACTCCTGCAATGGATATTAAATTGGTCTCACAATGCTAGTGTGTTAAGCACTGAATTTTGTAATGGTGATGGAGTACAGAAATCCCTTGTCTACAACAGAAAATTCCTGTGGTGCCTGCAGAGCTCAGGGGACTAGATACAACCACCTTTGGCTTCGTTCCAATTTGGTAAATCTACAGGTCATATTATAAAACTCAGGAAGTTTACAGTCTCTTATTTTTCTTTGTACTTCAGTTAATTTGTGCAAATTGTGATCATTCATCTTGGTATTCTGACACCATGAGTGCAGGAGTGTAAGAAACATGCAAGATTTCAGCCCCAGGACAAGACAGGGTTTCCCAGCAGTCACTGACACTCAACAGGGAGCCCTGTGAGGTTCCTGAGGCCAAGGCATGTTGCTTTCACTCCAAGCACTGCTTTGACTGTTTCTCTCCCTGTACAAATCTGCAGTCTGGCTTGCAAGACAGTTCAGCTGGGGGAGATATTATCAAGATAGGCAGTGAACCAGCTAGGAACAAGAATAAATTATGTTAATAGATGGTCATCTCACAACAGATCCAATGTCGAGCATAAACTCTGCAAATCTTAAAAATGTAAGCAAACCACAATCTGATCATAGCTCCTGTTCACAGGAGGCCTTCCAGGTAACAATAGAAAATACAAAACATTGTTTTGAAACAAATATGAAAATCAAGTAAACAAAACCCAAAGGATCACAAGTCAGACATGGCAGCAGATAGACCTTAAGCTCAGTGATATGCTCAGAGCTTTCTGAAAGCAAAAGCTAACAAAGCTCAAGATAGCAGTACACAAGAGTAGGCTGACCCAATATCACATACATGGGAAAACACAGAGGGCTGATATGACTCAGTGTCAGAAGCGTGATAAACACATGCACAAGCCTGACAGGGCTCACCCTATCTCTGAAAGAGCAGACATAGCCTGTGACTCCCTGAGCCCTAACCTGAACTCTAGGTGTGGGCTGAATCTTGCTCCACGCATGGTCCCCATGAAAATGTTCTCAAGGATAAATTCATGTGGATGACTGTTCTTCACTCCTGCAGGGCTTTTGCAGTCCCACTCCTACT
This sequence comes from Corvus kubaryi, assembly GCF_017639235.1. Classification (NCBI taxonomy): domain Eukaryota; kingdom Metazoa; phylum Chordata; class Aves; order Passeriformes; family Corvidae; genus Corvus; species Corvus kubaryi. Next base: position 22,550,749 of record NW_024582054.1, read on the forward strand.
GCAGCTCCTAGATTTCTCACTCTCCTGACACTAACCTAAATGCTAGTTGTTGGCTGAGCTCTGGACGATGAGCACCCATGGTTAACCTTACCTGTTCTCATATGGGAAATGCCAAAAAAACCAAACCAAAATACCCTGCCAGCCTTGCAGAGTGAGCTTGTGGTCAGTTTTCTCCTGGTTGAGTATTTTCCTTCTCAGTTTTTAAAACATTTTGAGCAAACACACCACAATACAGACAGAAAAAATGTAGATCCAGCTGTTACTTGTGTTGTGTAAGATTTATGTGCTTTGCTGTTAGTCAGAAAGTTATCATCTCAGTTCAGGGACACACGAGGCTTCTGGTGACTCCTGACACCAGGCTGTGGAGCAGAGTCACATTAAGTCTAAAGGAGAAGGAGTTGGGCAGGTCCAAGAAGATCAAAATCCTCAAGAATTAAAGACTTGAGAAAAGCAGCAAGTATTCACAAGGAGAGGGAGAAGGAGTTGTGAGATTGACATTAAAAACCTCAAAACTAATGATATTTCCAAAGATGGAAGATTCAGATTCAATATTTATTTAAGTACATATACTAACTGGAAATAGCTTCATAAAGTTAAATACCTCATTCAACGTTATTCAATAAGCTTGTGGCCTCTTAGTATACAGGTGTGGGAATCACCTAATTTCCAGATTTTATTCCAAGTTAAACAGAATAGAGATTTGGAAATAGATCTTCCATCTGCCCAATGAATACAAACTGGCTTTTGTTTTTTTAACACTTACATTTAAGACCTTCATATACTTCATTTCTTTGTAGACATATACTGTCTTGAGAAAGCTGGAGATGAGGGAAAAATAGCTCTGTAAATCAGAGCAGCTTAAACTTTCTAAGATGTTTGAACAGCAGAAATCAAAGTGTGTGCTGAGAGGAGGTAGAAGGCAGTGATACGTTTATTCAGAGCAGTTGGATAGTTTTTGAATTAAACTTCTTTTTCTGCTTGTGAACTACAATAATAAAAGTGGCTGAGAAGTACAGGAAGTTTTACTTCAGGGTAGTTCTACTGCATTTAGTAATCCATCATGTACAAAAGGGAAGGGGAAAACTGCACAGCATTAACATAATAGAAATCTTCAGGAAAACAAAATGCTAAACCAGGTACTCAGCTCTAAATTTAACTTAGAGAGTTGTTGCTGCGAGCATGTCACTGTGCACGTTTTGTATGTATCACATTTGCATTTCCTGATGACCCCACAGTTGCCGACCTCCTTTACTTTTATTGACAAACCCTCTCTAATATTAGCAGAAGGTTTATTTTTGAAAAAGAGACAGCTGAGGGATTTATCTGCATACTTCATTGCTTCATCCAAGCAGTGCCTTGATATGATATGCTTCATAAGAACTCCAGAGCAGTGTTCAATGGATTTGGCATTTCCTATTACTTATTTGCTTATACCCTTCCCTTTTTAATTTAATGATGCTTTGATGCGCACTTTCTCTGCAAAAGGAATGTTCTCACTCCGTGTATGGCCAACAGCAGTTTTGCTGGGGTATATTCTACAGTCCAGGATCTGTGAAACATTTCCATACAAGAGGAGTGACATAGCTCCAAAGAATAGCCCAGTGAGTTTACACATGCAACAAAACTGCAACTGAATCTTTGTAGCAAGAGTCCTCCATCTCGTCCTTGTGCTCGCCACTGACTGAATGTGCCCATGAAGCCTTATGACAGCCCATATCAGAAATTTTCACAGGAGATACTGAATCCACTCCCTTTTGTAAAGTACTCTTAGTAAAATTACTGCTTATTTATTACAATAATACATGGCATTTATAAATATTACAATGGAAATGATAGATGATCAGAGCTGTATGGTAGCAAATTTCTGATTAAATATGTGTTTTCTCTTCTCTGTAAATCTGAGAACGAAGAGGACATATTTCTGCAAGGAAAATGGTTAATTTAAAAAGTTATTTCTTGCTGAACAATTTTAGCATACACTGCCCTTGAGATAGTTATTTAAAACTAAAATATGGGTGGCCTTTATGTCAGCTTTGAGGAATACAGACTTCTCAGGAATGAGAAAGGTGCTGTGAACATGCAGATTTTTAAAAGGTCAGAAAGTAAGCAAAAAGTAGTGTATGGATGTAGGTTTGGGTTTTTTCTCCTAGATAATAACTTTGTCAGAAGAAACTCAAAAGAATAAAACCAAAAACTTTGCCTGCAGTTCATCTACGATAGCTGTTGTTGAGGTACCACAGAGCTTTACACAGCATTCCTGCACTCCCAAAAGACCAGCAGAAATTTTCCTTAAAACCAGTACTAAGTCAAGGTCCAATACATTGAGCACTACATCAGACTTGTGTTCATTTAAAATATGGACCTAAGCCTCCTTTATTGTCTTTTTTTAATTCTTAAAAATCAGAAACTAACATTTTAACCATTCCTTCCAAGAGAAATCAGCAGCTTATCCTTTTGATCTCTGAAAACTTGGATTGTTTTAAAGGACTAATTCCCAGGAAACTTTCCCATATCTTCTTTTGCTATAATTCTGCATTTCATTTCACAGCTATAATGCTCTATTTTATAGTGTCTATAATGCTCTATTAAGCCTAAATATTTGCTATTTTCACAGTGGAGTTATGCTTCCCATGCTCTAATCTTAGTGTTAACATCAAGGGGTAAAGGAGCCCCTGCAAGGTCTTGGGTGCTTCAGAAACTCCAGGGTGTCTTGTCTCCAGAAGATCTCTCAGAGGTCTTGTACCATATACCAACCCTATGCAGATATCCCAGACAGCCTGCACTTTCCAAAATGCCAATATCCAAGCACCTGAATTGCCTTCCAGGTACCTGGCTACCACTTTCCCTCAGAATCACCAAATTTTTTAATTGCCTCTATACACACTGAATGCAGTTCCTCAGGCTTTCTGTGCAAAAAAAGGCAAAACTCCCCATTAATATGCCAGACCAAATTGTCAACAAATGTAGATTTCTATTTCAATTTCCAGTTCATCCCTCCTGCTTCACTGCCTGAATGTCTCTGCTTAATTATTCCAGATCTTCTTTTTCCTCTGGGATATTCTTTCTTTTCTAACCACATAACTGAAGCACCCTAATGACCAGAAGGGTAAACAGAACAGTACATACAGGTTGAAAGCTGGCTCCAGCAGCCCAGTGTGGCACATGGTAGACCTGATGCAGACGACTAACACAGCACATTTCAGTTGCCAATATTGGCCTCTCAACTCCTGGCTGTGCAGGCTCTGCTTTCCTGGTACCCAAGCTGTCTTGTTCCTCCTGATGAAAATCTACTAATACAAGAAAAACTTTTCTCTGGTTCCTTCTGTGACTTAGATGAACCAGTTTTGTGTTCCAAAATTAAAAATAATTAAAAAAAAATACTTTTGGGAAGGCCAGTTCCCATAGCACTCTCAACAAAATCTACACAGCTTCCTAAGGAACATTGCTGAGCAAGGGCATCTCAGTGAGGTAGAAAATTCCAACAAATGAGGGCACTTGCTGCTGAAATTCAGCTTTAAGTAACCAGGGACTTGGTCTAGTGGGAGGTTCCCTGCCCATTGCAGGGGGGTTGGAGTTGGATGATCTTTAAGGTCCCTTACAACCCAACCCAACCCAATTCTATGATTCTACTTTTTATTTTTTTAGCCTTAATCCAACTGGAATTTTCATTTATTAGCACAAGAAGCGCAAATTAAGGAGCTTAGGATAATGTGGGTTGGAAGGTCTGTAGGCCAACCTCTTGCACAAAGCTGGGTCAGACTATGCTACTCTGGTCTTTTACAGCTGTGTCTTTGAAATTTCTGAGGATTACAAGGCTGAAATTTAATGATTTAGTGGCTGGAGAAACTTGCAGATTCTGTGTTTTGATCCTGAAAGAGGCTCTAGTGTTAAAAATATTATTTCTCACTTCAGATTAAGTAGGATTCTTGTCCTAATCTACTCTTTCAGAATGACAACAAAATCCAGCTTTGGTGACATTTGCAACATTTTGGAGGTCATCTTTAGTAGATCATCTTTAGTAGAAAAGTTTCTAAAATATTGATGGCAGCAAGTAGGGATCAAACACGGACTGACTCAAACATCATCACCAAATCTGAACTAAATCAAAACTTTATGAGATGAGCCCTTTCCCTTATACAAAGGTCCTGTGATCAGGACAGTACTCTGAACCAATTCATATTTTCCTTCTTCTTCCAGTTCTCACCGCATTCCAACGACGCTGTTCTTATCCATTTCAGTTATAACTATTTTACACAGAGATGATACCCTTTGCCAGAATCATCACAGTTATTGACTGGACTGTCTAAAGACCATTGAAAAATAACATACCAGGTTTTGAAAGCTAAAATGTATAGGATATTATTTTTAGGAAATTATAACCCTGGAGAGTTTAAAGTAAGAACATTCAAGATTTCCACGCAGAAAAAAAAGCATTATGCAAAGTGCTTCATTGCACTTGATTGGATTTCTACTTTCTCCACGCCTTTCTTTAGTTGGAATTGAGTGGCTTCAACTCCCACACAGGGAGAAAAATTAGTAGCCTCTTCTCACCTTGGTCTCATTGTTATTGAAATAACTGCTTTCACAGAGCAACTTTTTTTCCCCCCACCTTTTTCCTGACATAGTTGATGTAGATGCCTTTAATGGTAACTGCAGAACAATAATTTCTTTCCATGGTGGGCTTCAAGCTTACACAACAAATAAAATCTAAAAATTACACTTTTGAGAGGTAGCTCCTCTGTATATTTTCTTTATTGCCTTAGTTTTCTGGCAAACTATGGAGCTTGTGTTTAAAAGAATTTTTTCTTTTACAAGGTGATTTTTGTCCCAGTCAAGTTCCTGAATCTGGTTCAACATGAAGCCTCATGAGCCATGAGAGCAGCCGTAAGGTGAAAGGGACAGTGAAGGGTGAATGAAGAGCAAGAAACCTTTAAGTTAACATGGCCACAGAAAGTGTCCGCTGATCTACAACCTCAAAGATGCTAAAGCCCATTAGGGATTCATTATACAAAGATTGGATATTAAAAATTAATGTAGTGGGATCCGTAAAAGCAGAACATTTTAGGAATGTTTCCCGTACTTCCTCTACCTCTCCAAAATAACTAATGCCTCCACAGTAACGCAGAATTAAAAGGACATTCAGAGAACGTTTCAGAACATGTTTCAGAGATGCCACAAGAGTGATATAATTTTGCCTTCCAGTATTCATCCAGCCAAAGATACAAACCCATTCTGAAGCCAAAGAGAAGGGTATGAGCAGTCCCATTGGGCTTGGATTAGATGGAAACAAGAGTCTCAATGAACTGGGGATAGGTGACAAAGGTGATTTTTTTCAGGAGTAAAGGTTGCAAGAAGACCAGGTTGAAATAGAAGCTTTGAAAATAAACCTTATGGAGGAGATATAGAATTTATAAAGAGGATGGGTCACCTGTATTTTTGTTGATACTAAATTCTGAATGTTAGAGTCCACCACTGAAGCTCAATCTTCCAGCACACCTTTGGGTTCTTGCTGGGCAATGCCTCTGCTTATGCCATTCCATCATATGTCCTTCAGGCCTGCTAGACCTGTCGGTGTGGAGCTGAAGGAGAAATTATGCATTCAGATTGTTTTGTTATAACCTATTACTAAATAAAAATCCTCCTTTTCCTCGCAAATAGATGTTCTGCAACCAAATCCTCCAAAACTGTTAAAATAAAACTTACCTTTCTTGGCCAGCAAATACCTGTCTGACGGTTGCAAATGAGGCAATTTAGGGGACATCCTACAGCCTCCTAACAACTTGCTGAATCTATCAGGTTTACACTCGAAGCTCCTGAGGGCAGCAGTGGCACTTACACAAAGTCAGCAGGACTTCCAGGCTTCCTTGCACAGACCACACTGTGGAAGGCCTCCCTTACCTACAGCAGCTTTTAAACTCCTGCTGTTTCCCATTTCAGTCACAGCAGATCTGTCAGGCAGATACCTTTTTTCCTCTTACGGCTCTGGCAACTCCTGTGTTACATTTACTGTAGCTTTTGCATTAGCATGAAGAAGCAAGGATGCCTGGCAAATCAGAACCACCAGGGGACACTTGGCTGCCCAAGCTGGGCTCAGAGATGTTCAGGACAAACTCACACAAAAAATACAAAGCATTAAAGCAGGCTGGGCTCTGCACAGAAACAGACAGTCACAGGAGAGGCTGGGGCAGCCCTTGCTTGTTTCTTTCTGTAGCTAACACGTCTTCTAAAAAATCACCATGCCAGAAGTCAGCCAGTGCCTCTCTCAGTTTGCAGCCACTCCTTCAAATCCATATTTTTTTCTCCCAGCTTTTCCTCTCCTCTGTGCCACTGACACCCAGCTGTACATGGGGCTGTATGTATGTATGCCAAGCCAACTGTATGTATCCAAAACCACTTTTGGCCACTGACAGCACTTAAAGCAAACTAGATAATTGTAAAATTCTGCTAAGGATGCTACAGACTGGGTGTCATACCTATCCTTCACTCAGCCTTGCTAAGAAATTCCTGAAATAAATGGAAAATTTAGCTGCTTTCTAGGCAACTTTCATCATGAATGATCATCCATCAAAGAAATTCCTCATTTGGAGAAGACTAGTGGGGCCCTGGGCCCACTCTATCCTTTGCCCTTGCAAATCAGACTGTGTAGGAAAACATCAGGACTGTGTACCTATGCTTTTTAATATTCTCTCTTTTGCTCCAGCAAACCATATTATAGCAGTTGACATCATAAAAGCATTTATCTGTTTTAGGCTCCACCTCTTGTCTCTGAGGTCTAAATTAGCAAGGTTAATATTGCAACAATCTCAGAATATACTAATTACAAATTTCACACCTTGTTTCTGCAAAACATGTAATCAGCAAAGTCACAACAGCTGTAAAATATGCATTACAAAGTCCCTCTCTTGCTCACACAAAGTAGATTACTGCAGGTAACATTGAAATAACCTGAATTCTTACTACACTTTTCAGAACTTGTCCTTGTATAAGACATGACTGAGACCATCATGAGATATTTAGTTATTCACTGTATCTTACCATACAGAAAATGTTTAGCATAGTACAAGGAAAGATTAACACTGGTGTCATTACTAATAAAGTCAGGAGTTCAGTAGCTGTGGGGCTTCATCCAGACCCAAACTGATGGTGAAATCATTCACCTGAAGCAGCATATCCCATTTGGGGAGTAAAGCTGTGCTGGAGCTTGCATTAATCCAGTAGCAGCATTAACTGATCACTGACCTTTTTCCCCCTGTCCTTACATTCCTTAGCTCATATCTCTTGATCCTTAGAGGACTTTTTGTTCCAATTCATCACATTCCCTTTCTTTTCTTTCAAGAACTTTCATAGGCCCCAGCATGTATGGCTGCAGCAGGGGACTTTCCTTCCACATTCTAAGATTAACCGCTCTGCGGGACTCCAGGTGTCATCCTTGGCTTGCTGACTAACTCCTGCCTGTCTTCTGGCATGCTCCCTCCAGTGCAGTATGTGTGGGTCAGTCCTTGAACAGCAGGACATCCCATGAGTTTGCCAAGAGACACCAAGGTGCCCTAGTGACTCTGCCCAGCCCTCAGAGTTTCAGGCTATGGCACGGGTGACCACCACCTTTCTGGAGTCTTTCTCCACCTGCTTGTAAAGACAATACAACAGTCGATTAACCCCTTCTTCCCAGTCCCTCTGCAGGGGTTCGTCACTTGCAGCATTGGCAGGATCTGGCCAACACCCAAAGTATCCCCCATGACCCGACTCCAAAGCCTTCAGCCTTGGTGAGGGCTGGCTGCCACCAGCATTGGCCAGGACACAACTGCCTCCCACACAGGGCACCCTGAAGCCCCCTCCCATCAAAACCTTGTCTTTTGTTCCCAATGCTATTAGCAAAAAATACTCCAGAACAACACGAGATAATGACTGACAGTGGGTTTTATAGACTGCCAAGGAGGAGGTAACTCACAACAGGAGGTGGACTCCGTCAGGTTCAAATTCAACCCCCACAGGAGTCCCTCAGAACCACTAATGATAGATTACTTCAGCTGGGCAGTATTTCAATCAAAACTGTCACATAAAATCTTATTGAAAGTCCCTGGTGAGATATTAGGCTTGTCTTGCATTGCACAGAAAGTATTTGTAGAGAATGTGTGAAAGGATCACATTTATTTTCACCGAAATATGACAAGAAAACAGCAAATCACTGCCTTCTCTAAGCTGTGGCTTTGTCAATAATTTATTCAGCAATCACATACTTCAGATGCTATACAGAATAGCATCAAGCACATCATTTTAACCCCAAACATTAGGGTTTGTAAATTGATAATTAGCACATTTTATCTTGTTCGCTCCTCCATTTCTAGCAATGCATTATGGAAGGACTTGAGCTAAAGACCAAGGTGGCAGGCTGCCAGAAGCCCCATGTCATGGACTTGGTGGCATCCTAACTAGTCCCTGCACACTGTTCTTAGACCACAGTAATATGATAGAATTAAGTTATTTTAAAGCATTCTAGATTTTTCCCTTCTAAAACCAAAATCTAAAAGAGATTAATTGCAGAGAAAATACAGATAAATCAATAGGCAGTTTTGGAGTTGCTATTTGTTGTAAATTAAATTCTGTAAATGAATGAAATGAAAATCACAGAAAAGGCCAACATGGCCTTTATGACCACTCTCTTAATTACGAATGCTTATTTTATTAAATGTGTCCATACATCCAACCTCAAAGCATAAAATAATGCACTTACAATTTTTTTTTTGCTGGTTCACAGCCTACTACCAGCAGAAGAAACAATTTCTGATAATTTCATCAAGCAACAGAATTTCTCTATTCCCAGATGACCTCTTGTTGGCCATCCGTTAGTATTTCACTTCCCACGTGTTTTTGCAATGAAAAGTGCCAGCGTAGAAAGAAAGAGGGACTTGAAACTGCTGTTTGCAATTTGTTACTGGCATCTCTCACAGCCACACATGTTGGGCTTTGAGATATTTAAGGGCTACATTGTAACACAAAGTACACAAAATATGACCACCATTTTTCATCAATTCTGCAACCAATAGCCAAATTTCTGTATGCATATTAAGCACTCACAATTACCAGCCAACAATTCCAGCAACCAGAAAACAAATGAGAACCCTCATCTTTTCAGGAATGGCACGTGTCCCTTTTCACTGTCACGTTACCAATTGAATAGGACAAATGTCTTAATTAAAAATACATTTGAAAATCTTCCGATCAAATGATAATACAAACAGTGGTTATTATAAAGACCTGGAAAAAGACAGTTTTTCTGTCACTCAGTCCAGAGAATTATATGTACTGATCTGGGAAGCCAATCTCTCATTTGAATAATATCTCAGCATTCATTATCCAAGAGCACAAGAAGAAAACACAGTTAACATTTTATCAGTAGTGAGTGATGCTGCACACTCAACTTCTGTTTGGTTTTAGTAGCATTCAAGTACACATCTGACATTTCTGCCTGTAAATAGTTCCCTGTAAGATCCCAGACTGTTCTGATCTGTAGAATGTTTACAGCATTCTGGTTTTCAGACTGTGCTCTTGCACCCAAGCTGGCTGACTGCAGCCTGACTACAGACAGGTCCTGGCTTATATGATGGCCACCATCTCTGCCAAACTGCCAACCCACCCACTGTGCACCTCTTAAAACTGAGCTCTCTCGTGAAGTTGTACCACTTATCTCTTCTGTGACTTGGCTGCAGAAAGAGACTGTAACGCAGAGACAGAAATACATGGACAATTTCAGTGCGAAGCTGAGAAAGGCATGCTGCTGGCAAACACTGATCCCACAGCATTCTCAATGCAAACTAGAGCTGCAAACTAAATGTCTGTTTATAGTACAGTCATAATATTTGGAAAAATATACGGTGTTCTTCGGGGAGGAAGCACCACTGAATTCCACTCAATTCTTGCTCTGCAGGGGAGAGTGTAGAATGTTGCAGGATGTGACACAGAACTAGCAGCTTTACCAAGAGCAACCTGAGACCCAAGGTACACCTGTCCTTTAGGAGACCATGTCTAATGAAATAAAAAGATAAGAAGACAAACTAATGATGAACATCCTCAAAGAATGAGCAAAGACTTGCTGCAGCTCAGTTCTGGTGAATAAAGGCTGGTAAATGTTTTCTTCTGTTAACCCATTCACAGCAATGTCTGTTGTTGCTACATCCCCTCTGTTTCACTTGCCTAAAATTTGTCCAGGCAGTCCATAGCAATGCTGCCTGTGAAACATTCCACAGGCATGCCCTGTGTCTATCAGAAAGCAAACCAGGGAGGTGTAAGCCTGTTCAAAAGCTATGCTTCTAGGACATCAGGAAAAGCAGAGACAGATCTTCTTATAGTGTCTTTTGCAGCAATGAGCTAGATGTAGCAATCTCATGTCACCTATTTTTCTCTTCACAGAAATGGTTTCCATCACAACTGAAAATGTTACACAGCTGTACAACACAATCACCCAGGAACGCAGAGTCAGTACACCAGATTTCCTCAATAATTCAGGAGTGCATCAGATAAAACAAAATGAATGTGTCAGTGCAGATGCATGGAAATGGCTACAGGATTTTCAGCCTGCATTCCTCTGGTTTATATTTATTCTGGGATCAATAGAAAATTCCTTTGTGCTCACCGTCCTGTGTTTCCACAAGAGTAGATGCACAGTGGCTGAAATTTACCTAGCAAACATGGCATTTGCTGACCTGATGTTAGTCTGTACTTTACCCTTCTGGGCCATTAATATTTCTAATAATTTTCATTGGCCTTTTGGCCTGTTTCTCTGTAAAGCCATCAACATTATGAGCTACATGAACTTATATTCTAGCATTTATTTCCTGACACTAGTGAGCATTGACCGCTACCTGGCCTTGGTGAAAACCATGTCTCTTGGACGGATGAGACGAACTGTCTGTGCCAAATGGTATTGTTTTGTAATCTGGACATGTGCATTGCTCATTTGTTCACCTACAATGGTGTTTCGAAATCTGAGTTATTTTAAAGAATACAACATCACAGCCTGCGCTCTTCTTTACCCATCCAGCTACTGGGAGCTCACAAACAACTGCTTGCTGAATATTGTGGGGTTTGTGTTCCCATTCTGTGTAATTACCTATTGCACTGTGCAAATCATCAAAGCCTTACGAAGCAGTGAGCTACGAAAAATGAACGTAGTCCAGACAGAAAGGAGAGCCACCATGCTGGTCCTTGCTGTGCTCTTGCTGTTCATCATTTGCTGGCTTCCATTCCAGATCAGTACGTTCACCGACACAATCCGTTACTTCTCACCCACACTCAAATGCCTGGAAGACATCAATGACATACTGACCCAGATAGCCACGTACTGTTCCTTTAGCAACAGCTGCCTGAACCCAATCTTGTATGTGATTGTTGGGAAAAACTTCCAGAAGAAGGCTGTGGAATTCTACAAGGACTTGTTCACAAGGAGGTGCAGAAAATTACAGTCTGTGCAGATGGAAAATTCCCTGGACACTTTAAGAACTTCCATTTCAAGCGAATACCCAAAGAAAATGTCTGTTTTGCCATTATCCCAATAGCATAATCTTAGGAAATCCTTACAGGAAGAATGCCTTCTAACATATCAGTCTCTGCTCCTATCCATCTGCTACAAGTCCACAGAGTAAACACGTACTAGTTCATTATATGAGGGAAAACAATGGTTTGATCTTTTTGGAAATTCCATAAAGAGACCTGCTTCTAATGTTATTGGATGTTTTTCATGACTGAATCCTGTTTTGTGGCTTACTTACATTTTCGTGGCTGAATAATATTTGGCTCATGTATCATTTGGAATGTTTCCATTTCTAAGGTGTACATACAATTCTCTGAACAGAGCCCCAGTAGAGAAGCTATTGTCAGGATTGTGCAGCTACTTATGGTACCCACAATAGTGTGTTAGATAAGATTTTTGATCTGGGAGGGGCTTGTGTTTGAGTAAGTTCCGTTAAGTGAATCCATTTTTAGATGTGTCCATCTTTTGGGTTTTTAATTTCTCTCTTCAATCATCCAAAAGTCTCCGATTTTTTCATTGACAAGCAGTGCATTTTTGCAACTGCTCCAGTTAGTTACAGATTTACATGAGCAAGTGTGTATGGAAAGTAGCTGGAAAAAAGGTAAAGCTGTAGTGGAAGGGAAGCTGCATCCAGCTGCATGCAGTTAGCTGAGTTTTCTTTGTAGAAGATTCTTTACCCCTTCTACCTTGGAGTGAAAGCATTAATTTACTCCTTTTGAGTGAGCGAATGCTATTTACATTCACGCTTACACTTCAGTTCAGACACTTGGGTTTTTAGTATTCACAAAGCATAATTAATGTTTTTTAACGGATATATAAAATCTCAGCACAATTGGTATAATCTCACAAGCGGAAGAAACTGAGAATATGAAGGAGAGCATCACCTAACTACATTAGAAATCTAACTGAAGATAACAGGGGTCTTGAAAGTTCAGAGTATTCAAGAATGGCCTTTTCAGATTCTAGTAATACCTACATTTTATTTGTAGAGTTAATCTGTGAGATTTTAATACAAGAGAGCTTTTCCCTAATTGGACTGTATTTTTGATCTAAGTTGATTATACACATAAGAAAGCTCATAGTGTACTGAATTGTCTGTATGCCCTTTAACCTCTAGGAACCTTGATCTAAATGGAGTGGAAGATGATCCAGTGTATGCTGAAACTAACAGTTTTTTTTCTTTTTAAAGCACTTAAGGTTACAGCTTTTAAAGCCGCCAAGGGAAATGAAGTTTGGTGACATAAGCAAACTCAGACTGCAACTACATGGTCTTTATTCATTAGAGCTTGAATGGAGAAATAAAGTTCATTTAAGATGGGAAATTTGTATTAAACCTTCAAATAACTGAACTGCTAATTAGAAGAGTGCAGACGTGCTTTAAAGACTACAGGATTTAGATCATCCTATGTGATTTATAGGCAATTTCCACAGCTTTTCTTTGATAACCTAGTATAATCTTATGTCATAAATACTTCTACTGCTCATCCTTTTTATTGTCTGAAGCAGGAGGGACAACTATGACAAAACACTGCAAGGCTTTCTGTTATATCCAGTGTTATCACATTGTCTCATCCATGAGCATGCTGTTCAAGCAACCATTACACAAAAGGAATTCCATGCAGAGGTTATTCAGGCAACAGAAGTTATTTCTGAATATTTGGTACTGAGTAGTAAAATATAAAAATGTTATTGTGTTAATATCACATTAATTTAAACAATGTAAATACATAGACATTTTTTGCTATGCAGTAAGCATGTACAAAAGAAAATAAAGTACTTTGAGAAATGAGACTTCCTGGCATTTTCTTCTCCAGCCTGTATCCTGTTACTAAGAAATGATTTGTCAGAAGTTCAACTGTTCCAGTTATTTACTTCACCTCCTGTTACACCAAAGGAAAGTGAGCTGAAACAACAGAATTTTAGCTGCTTTGAGATCTTTCTTTTCAGGGCCCATTTCTAACTGGTGCTGACCATCCTCAGTCCCTTTGGAAGTTAAAATCTGAATTAAGGCAGCTAAGGGTACTGAAATATTTTCGGAAGCTTTTCTCTGCCTGCTGATAATTCAAGGTCCCATGCAGGCACCAGCAACAATGGAAAGCCCCTGCAGCAGCTTCTGCACATCACAAAACAGAGACTGTCACAGACTGTTTAATTTACATTTTACTGACTTTTCAGTGTGATGGCATGTTTGTGGTATTCACATGCATCATTTATACAGGCAACAAAAAACCCCCAAGAAATAAAGTGTAACATCCAAGCTCTATCTGACCTACTGACAGTTTCCAGTCACACTTGGCTTGGTTCTGTTCTCAAAGAAACATGACAAAATATGAGAATAACTTTTGGTAAAATTAGGTCAGACTTTGTCCTGAGAATTTCAGAGCTGAAGATGCCAAAGAGTAATCATATAATCTTTTTATTCCTCTTCATCCTGTCCCCATTGTACATATGATCCCATCTTCTCTTTTACCTGAGACTGCCACAGCTGTTATCAAGACTTTTGCCATGCAAATGCCTGACTCCCGATTCAGCCTGACAGAAGTGGGGACCATCGCCAGAGGAATGGCCAGATGATATTTCTGGCCATCAGCATCTACAGGCAGGAATAATTCTCATTTCTCCACTCTCATTTTTTCAAGTGGATTATTGGCTTCACTTGAAATGAAAAATTAACAGTTTAAAAGCTGTTACACAAGCAGCTGGTTCTTGCTGCAGACAGAAGAAAGCTGCTCTTTTTTAGGCATTGGTTTCAGTGGAGAAGTTAGGATCTTGGTTCAGGTCTCCCAAATCCCTAAGCAGCCTTTAGCCATTGAACCATCCTTACACTCCTTTCTTCCATCAGTGCATTGCTGGTTTTCCAACCTATGTTGGCTCCTTCCTACTTTGCTGTTTCAAGCTCTGTAAACTGTAGTTAGTAGGGCTTGATTATTACCACACTGTGATGGTACCATGATCATTCTTTGGGAATTTTAAATAACTGCACCAGAGTTTAAGCTCTCCTTAGCAATCACTGTAGAACACGTGAAGAAATCCAACTAAGCTGGACAAAGAGTTTTACATCAAAAGGTCATATCAAAAACTTTTTCTGCTGCTCCAGAACAGATGAACAGTTATAGCAGATAACTAAGCTGATTTGCAAACCATTTCAGTAAAGAAAATCAAACTGTTTAAACATGCTGATCCAAAAAGATAATTTGGCCCAACCATTAAAGGTTCCAGCTATCTTAAGAAGATGATTTTTAATAGCTGAACTGGACTAAGAGACAGAACTCTGGAGACCTTTGGGATTTTTGACATTTGTCTACCTTGTAATGTGTGTAATAATCAAGCAAAGAGTCTTACCTCCAAGTTCACCAACATATTTGTTTAATCGTTATGATCAGAGAGGCTCACTTAGCATTTGTAAATTTTTATGCAGCTCTAGAGAATGTTTGCTTTCTGCAGGAAAGTTTGCCTAGACAGTGTGACTGAAGATCATGTAAGCTTAAAACATAAACCAACATGCTGTGAGTATCCTGATCTAAAGGTGCCAATAGACAGATAAGTTTTTTACTATAACTATGGACTCTTATAGATGTTTTCAAACTAATCCTTCACATTCCTTCAATTCATGGTCCATTACATCTGTGCAACTAATCCTTCACATTCCTTCAATTCATGGTCCATTACATCTGTGCAAACTGTGAAATGTTGTCAGATTTTTACATACTTTCTATAGGTTGAGAAGAATGAAGTTGTAAAGAAATAGTAAATTAAATCCCCTTTCTGTATAAAGTTACATCTTCTTCTGTAGACTTGTTCTAAGATCTTTAAATGCTGGAGCTACTGCAGTGCCTATTCATTTCACTATTTCTACTAAATGCATAGACTTCCAATTTTGAATCTCTCTCCATTACTGAAAAATGTTCCAAATATAGCAATGAAAAACAACAGAAAATAAGAAACTAGATTTACAAAGAGGAGTTGGATTTGCAAAACCAGAATTTTGATCCCATTTTGATGTGACAAGTTTTGTAAGACTATGTTATTTATCATATAAATTTTAGACACAGCTGCAGTTTTTTATTCAGTCTGTGAGTAAATGTGGAACTTGGCAGCTCCTAGAGATGCATGTCCAAGCAAGGAAAAATTCCAAGCTTCTTGTTATTGCTTAAATGTTCTTAATTATGGAAAAAGTAACTTAAACACGGAAATGCAGTCGTGTAAGCAAAGAGGAGGCTTTGGAAAGTCTGTGACGAAGATCTCCTGACATATTGCACTTACCTTCATGAGTCAGTGTGAGATGGGTTGTTTCAAGATTTTCCTCCTGTGATTTATTAGGATTCCTTACATAATGTGTAATTCAAAAATTCAAGTCTTTGCCAAAAATAAAAATTTTACAAGTTATTAAAAAAAGCCCCAAATATTAAATCTTGAGCCATTTAGAGTTTTCTCCATTGTAGTGGTGTTAACTGGAACTTTTTTCATTTATCAATTTTAGCACTGCTTGCATAACTATTATCTTTTAATTAATAAAAATTTGGAATAAAAGTATTTTTCATGATAAGGAAGTTCATTACAAGGTATCACCATTCAGCCTCCCCTGCCTTTTCATTTTAACTTACTTATCAAACGAATGGACATAATGGCATAAGAATTGAGAGAAATGGTGCATGTGTTGGTTAAGTAGCCAATGGGAAGAATATTTTCCTATAAGTAAATAGCATTCCAGTCCCTTGATAATTTCTCATTGTTTTGGTTTTTTTAATTGAAAACCCATATTTTTTGCATGGATATACTTAAAAGAGATTTGCATTTAAAGTCTGAGATGCAATAGATATTATCTTTTTCTAATATTCCTCTAATCAGAGGACAATCAGAATGAAAAAGATAAAAATAATTTATAAACAATCACTATCAGGCTTCATGGTACCAGCAAGTAATTAAAAAAAAAAAAAAAAAAGAAACTTATGTGGGTGCAAGCCTGAGAAAATACAGGAGTCATCATGCACTACTGAGAAGTCATATTCACAGAGATTCATGCCCTGGACACCTATAGAGGGGTGCAAAAAGCAAAGCTTTTCAAAAACAGTGGAAGGGGGGTTTAGCAAGGTTCATGTTTCAGCAGCCATTCCCCCTATCTGTCCTGCTTTATCCCCTGCTCTTTGGCATGGTTTCCCCTCAAGTCTAGCAGGAAAAGGAGCTCCTACCACAACAAAAACCTAGTTCTAAGCTTCTCCCTGTGTGCATTGACACTGAGAAGGCAATTCAGAGCTGTTAATGAAGTTATTGTTGGTACAAACATAGCTATTCACACAAAGGAACTTTTAATTGCCAAAGACAATTTGAAAGCTTTCATTAGAGGTCACAGGATGACAAGAGTCATGACATATGGACTGTATTATTTCACAATGAGAATGAAATATTTCACATGTCTTGAAAATTACTACAGCTGACATGCGGGGAAGTTAAAAAAAAATTCCTGGGGCTTTCTTCCAAGATGTAACATCACGCTCGTGGTGTATGGCCAACAAAACATTCAGGACAGCCCTCAGTCACTCAGTTGTGCCTCAGGATGCATCTTTGAATTCTCTCAGTAACCTCTCTACTGCTGTTTATCAACTGTTTCTGAATTTGAAACTTTGCCTGAATTGCCAGGAAGGACCAGGAGTAGGTATGCCTATCTTTTTAAATGTATTTTCTTTACTAAAATAATTTCTATATTTTATCTAAAAAATAATCTTTTGTGCTCTCAGTTCTGATCTGTGCAGTCTAGTAAGACTTACCCTTTCTTTTTCACCTTGAAAGTAATTCTGAAAGTCAGTATTAGTTTATGTATAAAGCCATGATCCATTTTACCTAATTGCTCTAACTTGCTGATGAGTATTAATAGTAAAAAGGGTGATAGATGCACTGTGCATGGAAATTCATCAGAAATCAGTTCAAAGTAAGAAAAATATGTCATTATTTGTATAAAAGATGACCGGAATGTGTTAAGTACAGAAGCTGAAAACCATTCATGTGGTTAATTGTCCATTAGCACTAAATACTTAAAAATACTTACAGAAATTACTGAAAATAAAGTGCATTTTCTGTCAAGAGAACATTTTGAGCTCTAAATTATTAAAAGGCTTGTGGCTTGTGGTAGCACTCAGACACTGACTAGTAGACTCTGAAGAAATTTTTGAAATTAAAAACTCTACAGAATCCTCAGGTACCATTGAGAGCTGAACAAGAATTCAGATTTAGCTGAGACTAAACTCAAAGTTTCAATGAAAAATAAAGCTTCCTGGTGTTTTTAGCTGAGGCCATCATGAATGAATCTGTGGCTTCAGCTGAGAGATCACATCTGAAGGGCGCAGAGTGACTGGCATAAGCTGATAGCAAGAAGTTGGGCTGATAGCAAGAAGTCATCAGGAAAAGGACAAGCAAGGACAATAAACAGTTCTTTTTCTTCTACATTTATTAAAATAAATAATTCTGTTAGGTTTAACTGTTATCTTTCTTCTACACTATTTTTGAAATATGAAGTTATAGATTTTCTGCCATTGCTCTCTCATGCCTTAGCCTGCTGTAACAGGGTTAGATTTCTGCTGTCTCATGAAAAGCCTCTTTGATGCTAATCAGCCATTTATTTGTTATATATTTTATCTGTAGTTTTAGATCCTCTCAAGTTATCTTATTTTGCATGAGATGTCTGTGAACTAGGTAACATTCAGATTGTTCTGAGGGAAGTCCAGGGAGCTGTGTTGAGTTGTAGCTCAGTTCCCAGTCAAGACTGCCAGCTTGAGTGAGTTTATGAACTCAGATACAACTTTGCTGCTCACCTGGTTCTGCAGTGATGAAAAATGTTCTGTGCATTAGTACCAGATAGCCTGATGTGGAATATTATTACTTAACTTATTCCTAGAGGCATCCCAGAAATAAGTGACGCAAGCTGCTCATATAGAGACATCACTGAGGTTGTACCTATATGTAAAAGAGATGAATGATCGTCCTAAATTGTCTCTTCAGAAACCCCATACTTAGCTGTCTCCGTGGTGTAAAATACAGAAGTTGAAAGAACAGAGTTAAATAGCTGCAGCAGAAAGCTGATATTTAGAATGACTGATTGTAAATTACTGATTTTTTCAAATACATTCTTTTTTATCGATTGTCATGCTCCACTTGCATATGAAATACTGAAATGTCAGATGGCAGCACAGGCTCAATAATAACTTGACTATCATAATGATTCTGTGGCTGAATGCCTGTAAAAACCAGGATCCAGGCACTAGCATCAAGCATGGCAGCACCAGAAGAATGAAGCAGGACGCAGCCCTGAGAGTGGATCTGTGACAGAAAATCCAGTGGATTTTCATGGGAGGATAAGGTTTTACCCATGTTCTTACTCCTGCACAATCTCACATGGGGTTACCAGAAAGAAAGATTGTGCCAATGCTTTGATGGACTAAACACTTGGGAGGCTGCACAGCCTCTCTCCAGCTGAGCTCAAATGAAATTTTTGAACTAGAGAAGAATGCTGTAAATTTAGAGCTGCAGAGGCCTTCCCTCCAGGCAAGATTTTTAGTGTAATGTTTTGAAGGAGTCTGTGTTTTGTTATTCCAACTGCTGACATTTGAAGGCAATAAGCTGTCTAATCTAACAGCAATTTTGAACCCGAAGTTCAGGATGGGAGGAAAGGAGAAGGAACAAAAGAATGCAAAGTTCAGGCAGCAAGTAGTTCATACAGAGAGTGAGCAGCTTTCCCGGTTCTGGGAAACAGGCAGGATCCTGCTTCAGCAGGATAACAGAATATAATAATATATTAATGTATATATAATATACTATATAATACAGTAATATAATAATGCACATAGCTTGGTAAATAAGAGTAAGAGAAAGGGCAGGGAAGGATGCAAAGCTGGCTTTGTGTCACCAGCGTGGCTCCCACTACTCTCGGGGAGATGGAATTCTCCCATATCTGTGTCTGTCATCAGTCTGGAGGAGACATACGGAACTACTTCCTCTAATTTGTCATGCTCCTTCCTCTGTGTCACTTTAAACAATGGAAGCAAGGAGAGGAAACTTCATAGGATGTAGAGGAAGTTCTATCCTTGCTAATACTGGCAACATTTCTCACCATTGCACATATCACGTATGGAGTGATCTAGCCTATATTAATCAGTAAGGACTAATAAAGAATTTGCAGCAGTTAAATGTTTATTATACCACTCATGGGAGGCAACTTTAGCATTTTTATGCTTCTTTTTTGCAGTCATTTTCTCTCATTTCAAAGACATCTTCTGTTCATTTCAGAATTTTTTCAAAAATGACTGAAACTCCTCTACTGGATATTCCCTCCTCAAACCAGAGTGAAAACCAGAGCAACTCAACTGTTTGCCCAGAATTGGATGACTGGTGGGACATCGTATACTGTATAGTTCCCAAGTACATCAACACTGTCTGTGTCATTGGTATGCTTGGAAATGTATTTGTTCTCTTCACTTATTCACTGCACAAAGGCCCCCTGAAGATAGCTGAAATCTACCTTATGAACCTAGCCATTGCTGATCTTATCTTCCTCATGTGGCTCCCTTTCTGGGCAGAGAACATCAATAATGAGTTTAACTGGCCGTTTGGCAGTTTCCTGTGCCGCAGCATCAGCGCGTCCATCACCTTGAACATGTACACCAGCATCTACTTGCTCGTGGCCGTCAGCATGGATCGCTACTTGACTTTTGTCCATACCTTGAACCACAGAGAGATATGGAGCAAAACTATGACCAGAGGGATCTGCTTGCTCATCTGGTTCTTTTGCATCCTTCTCAGCATCCCAGCTTTCACGTTCCGGACTGTGGAAGACCTTCCCCAGTGGAATATTTCAGCGTGCGTTTTGGATTTCCCCACCCCATCGTGGAGAACAGCTGAAAGCCTGGTACGTAACATAGTGGGGTTTCTGTTGCCGTCCACAGCAATCATCTTTCTCAATTTCTCCACCATTAGGTCCCTACAAAAAACAGCAAGAGAACGAAGAGCACTCAGAGCAAAGGGCTGTAAAAGGCACAAAGGCACAAAGGCAACCAGGCTTATCTTCACCGTGGTACTGATGTTTCTTTTCTGCTGGACTCCTCACCATATTTTTTTATTCCTTGATACATTACACCGTGCAAATGTGCTCAAAGGCTGTTTCTGGGAGGAACTGATCAACTTTGGGGAGCAGTTTGCTTATACACTGGCTACCACCAATAGCTGCATTAACCCTGTGATTTATGTCTTTGTTGGGAAATACTTCAGGCAAAAGGCTTTAGAAGTTTTTTCACAGTTTATTCCCTGTGGATTTCCTTTGAAATGGGTATCTTTCAAAGAAATGTCATCGAATTTCAACATGTTTCCAGTCAGGAGTAGTTTAACATAATGGTTCTTGGTTCCATCTTCATTGATATTACAACTTATTTTATGCCATTGCAAATGGCATTAAAAATTAATATGAAATGCAGTGATCTGGCCTTCACAGACTAAGCTAATTATCTATTAAAGTAAATCACTTGATTGATTGCATATTTGTTCCCAGGTTTGCTTTTTTATTTCTGTGTTATCCATCCAAATGCATAACATGTGATATCAGAATTTTATACCAAATGATCTAACCTGTCTTACCCATTAACAGTGGCTTGAAAGAAAAGCTTCTTTACAAAATACCAGAAATCTGGTTTCTTTGCAGAAAGCCATAAGCCACCTGAATATTTGCTGCATTGTGTCTGTGATGACAGCTACTATACCACTTATAAGACTATTCATAAAATTGCAACAGGTATTACAGAGCAAATATGAGCTTCATCTTTGACTGATAGATGCATTTGAGTAGGTATAGAATAACTTTGGTTATTTTGAACCAGATTTTAACTGGTTTGCATTTTCACAGTAAGATATTGAAAATTTTACATTTTTTTGTGCATTTCAATTATATGCAGTGCATAACTATTGTACAAGATGATGCAACACAAAGAAAGTTTACATAAATTGTAAAAAAAGCACAGTAATGCAGTAGGCTCCTCAAAACTTGACTTTTGTTGATCCAGTAAAATATTATAAAACTGCTCATTGAATACTGTAAAGATTCTTTTTATTTTCTATATGTGAAAATATCCATGATGACCATTGACACTTATATTATTTTGAGGCAAATCCTTAGATACGTATTTATATTTTTATGAATCAAAATTAATAAACTGCATAACATCTTATTTTACTTCATCGGCTTGTTTTTTCCTATATTTATTTTTATATTTTGGTTTTTTTCCCCTGTTCCTTTTGGGAAGAGCAAATATATAGTCCTGTGATTAAAAATCCTTGTTGCTACCAGAATACAAACTCTGGAAGTAGAAGAAAACTTCTTTTCTGTCACATCCACAGTGGCAGAGTAAATATAAGGCAACTGATATCTGTTTCCATAACACTAAAATTATGTGTATATACAGATATGGAAGAAGATAGTGCAGCCTGTTCAGCCAGAAAGATATTGATGCAGAAGGGACCATACAGACACATCATTGTATAAAAATTCATTTAACTACTCATTGTAAAGCCTGTTCAGTCTTGTACTTGCTGTAACAGCACTGCATTTTCTGTGGTTCTTTTTAGTGTTTCCATTTTGAATATGTAATAAATCTCTGATTATAGAAATCTATCTGTTCAACCTCATTGCAATAAGATTAGTGTTAATTTTTAATGGTTCTCTCAAACTTTTTGAATTTGAACAGTGGAAGCCTTTTGAAGACTTAAAAGCCTATCTTCCTGCAATGATGGCTTAAGAATTAAGGGTGGATTAAGGGATCAGGGAGGAAGAATCTCTCACAGATTTATTACTTCCACTCCTTCTGTGACATGTGTTTTTAAAATAAATATCAGGCTTCGACACCAGTAGTAACAACAGCATGTGAAGTCCCCTGACTCATCTGAAATCAAATTCCTAACTCCCATCTATTGTAAACTGTTGAAAACTGCATCTATTTAATACATCTCCAGCTGAATCTTTAATTCAAAAAACTTCCAAGCAGAAAGAAAAGAAAAGAAAAGAAAAGAAAAGAAAAGAAAAGAAAAGAAAAGAAAAGAAAAGAAAAGAAAA
>NW_024582054.1:22573371-22650469 GCF_017639235.1 Corvus kubaryi
AAGAAAAGAAAAGAAAAGAAAAGAAAAGAAAAGAAAAGAAAAGAAAAAAGAAAAGAAAAGGAAAGAAAAGAAAAAAAAAAGAAAAGGAAAAGAGAAAAGAGAATGCAGAAACAGAAGTTCTATCTTCCCACTACAGATGAGGACCTTAAAAGGGAAAAATATCTTGTCTCGTCTGACTAACCCTTGTCCATGTTATGCAATGTACACAAATAAAGCAAAAAAACACTTCTTGAGTGTGGTGGCATATTTAAGCTATGATATAGCAGATGGAAAATCAGTATGAAATCTGATTTTAATGGAAAACCTCCTGAACAAGTCACAAGGGCTTTTATGAAATTGCTGCTTCTTTTACAATTGCACAACTGTCAGGAAAAACATCTGTAGTTTAAACACTGCTTTAAACCACTTAACAGGGTCTTGCAAATCAATGTATTTACTCTGCAGTATGAATGTATGCAAATGTATGCATTTCTGACTGTATGTTAGGGCTCTTAGTGGCCGCTTTTTGCTGTGGTGCTGCGCTGTGTTCCTCACTGACTTGTGCCTGGGAAGGTTCTGGTGATAGCCATGGTGATGTTCCTGGGCTGGCAGGTGGCCTGGGCATTGCTGCTGTTTCTGTGCTGCTGTACTGGACAGGCTGGAACGCCAGTGGGAACTTGAGTTGAAGGGATGTGGATGAGACCATGATGGAGCAGAGATCCACCTGCAGCCCATGGTGGACCCCAGGCTGGGGTGGATGCAAGGTGGATGCCTGAAGGAGAATGTGACGTGGCCCTGTGAGAAGCCTCTGCTGGAGTAGGTTTTATGGCAGGACCTATGACCTCATGAGGGACCCACACTGGAGCAGTTCATGATAAACTGCAGCCCTTGGAAAGGTCCCACACTGGAGAAGTTCAAGGAGGACTGTCTCCTGTGGGTGGGAACTGCTGCTGGAGCAGGGGAAGAAGAGATTCCCTTCCAGCCCATGGTGAAGACCATGGTGAAGAGGTGTGCCTCTGCAGCCCATGGAGGAGGACAGTGATGTAGACTATATTAATGATGAACTTCAGGAGGAACCCCTTGCTGCAGGCAGGCTGGGAGCAAGGGGAGAAGTTCACTGCAATGTTAAACCAGATAATCTGGCCTGAAAAGGGCCAGGGGTGGAGACTGTAATGGATGTGCCTCTAAATTGTTGTAAGCCATGATTTGAGTTGCATATTACAGGAATTAGTGCAGCAGAAACCACCCAAATCCATGGAGGAGAAGCCTTACAAGGAAGTTTAAGTGCATCAGTGACCAGACCTGAGCTGACTTTGGTGCCCAGTAACTCCAAGAAACACAACACCACTCCTGTCCTGAGTGACCCCCAGAAGAGATGGAGCATAAAGTCATGGACTAAATGAACTCGAAGGACATTTCGTAAACATTTGTGGACATTTTATAAGTATTTTGTAGGTGTCATCCATTGACTAAAGAAATTACTTCAAAGTAATTTCTTAGGAAGGGAAAGGATGTCAAAGGATGGGAAGAAGCGTAGTGGTTAATGAAGTTGTATCAAATAGTGTGGGACCTGGGCATGATGTAAATGGTATGGAATAAGGGGTGGAATGTGCTGGTTTGGGCTGGAGTAGAATTAATTCTCTTTGCAGTGGCTGGCATAGGGCTGTGTTTTGGATTTGTGCTGAGCCCAGGGTTGATAACATAGACGTGTTTTTGTTATTGCTGAGCAGGGCTTACACAGAGCCAAGGCCTTTTCTGCTTTTTGTACTGCCGTGCTAAGAAGGAGACTGGGGGTGCATGGGAGACTGGTGGGATACACAGCCAGGACAGGTGACCCAAACTGACCAAAGGGATATTCCAGACCATGTGGCATCATGCTCGGTATATAAAGTTGGGGGAAGAAGGAAGAAAAAGGAGGGGACATTTGGAGTGATGGCATTTGCTTTCCAAGTCACTGTCACACGTGATAGAGCTCTGCTCTCCTGGAGATGGCTGAACACCTGCCTGCCCATGGGAAGCAGTGAATTAATTCCTTGTTTTGCTTTGTTTGTGTGTATGGCTTTTGCTTTCCCTATTAAACTGTCTTTATCTCAACACATGAGTTTTCCAGCTTTGACCCTTCCTATTCTCTCCCAGATCCCTCTGGTGGGGGAAGGAGCAAGTGGCTGAGTGGGGCTTGGCAGCTGGCTGGAGTTAAATTTTTACGAACGTGACCCAGGACTGCCTTGTTTCTCTCTTGTTTCAGAAGAAAGGCTGTTTCTGCCTCGGAGGTGTATATGAAAGCAGGGAATGAACTTGAATTGCAGCAAGGGAAATTCAGAACGTTAATAAAAACTTCCTGGTAAAGCCAGTGACAGGTTGCTTTGGAGAGAATCCAGCATGGCATCCGAGCCCACTTTAGACAGCCATTGTTGGGGAAAATATCAACACAGCTGGTTCTCTTCCAGCACAGGGGAGGAGTTTTTATGGTGTGTACCCCTCCACTGATTCCTTCTCTTGTGGTCATTAAATAAAGTTTCCTTGTTTACCCTTTCAGGGCTCTTCACTGATCACCTCTCAATCAGTACTGACATGTTAGCTCTGGTAGCCAGTAGACCAATACTACAAGACTCCACCTCCCATGGATTGTTCTTTTGAATAAGCATCATTTTTACCTTCTCTCATGTTACTTTTCACACTCCTGATAAACATTGTCAAGCATTAATCGTTAAAAGACTCTGCTGCAAAACTAATCTTTTATAGGTGAGATCCTTGCACCTTAAGAGCTTGCAAGTATAATTTAACTTGTTCTCCTCATCTGACTATATTGAATTTATATTTTATTATTAATTTCTCTAGGACAGGGACTATCTTTCTGTTATTTGTCCAGGCCATGCTTAATGCCCAGCCTGGTCTCAGTTTATCATACAGCCCTCCTAGCACTAACATAATAAAAGTGACATTTACAATTCACTGAAACCCATCTCAAGGAATAATACAGCCTGGACTTACATTTGTAATATCAAAACATTTTGACAAGCCATTTCAATATTAAAAACTCTAACTGTAAATATAGGCAGTTCTCATATCAGACAACCTTCACCTTTAACAACAACAAAAAAATACGCTACCAAACCCAGCTGATCAATTTCTAAACTGAAAATAGAAGAAAATACATTGATCACTAAAAATGAAGACATAACCTTTTTCAGAGATCTATAGCCACATGGACTTCCAACATGCCAGGAGTCATCTTCCTGGGAAAAGTGCTGTTTGTCATCCCTGTCAAATCGTACCACATCAAGTAAAACTGTTGAGTCTTGGACGGAAAAAAGCAATTTGCTCACAGGTCAGATGGACTGCAGCTTTCAGCAGCCAGCTCCTCACAGAGGTGCTTAAACCTCTGCACTAGCCTGTGACAGAGTTTCACAGGAGACCTGGTCACAGAGCAACAGGACCCACTTCACTACCCATGGGTCAAGGGCAGAGGGTGTCAAAGAAACTGCTCATCCATTGTCCCAGTGAGGTCTTGGTGCACTCCCAGCAGCAGGACAGGAACAAGTGACAAAAGCTGCACCAAGGTGGCAGGACCAGAATCATACTGGGGAAATGGGTGGAGTTAAATGGAGAACAGAGAAACATCTGATTGGAGACTAGGAGTTAAGAATCAGAAGAAAAGGTTGAGGGTAGAGAAGAAATATCCCTCCAGTGCCTCTGTCAGAATCTCCCTAATGCCAGAATGTGGGGACAAGCAGTAAGGTCACAGTGACCAAAGGAAAACATTGAGAGAGGAGGAGACAGGGACTGGCTGGACCTGGCTGACCAGGGGACAACAATATGCATGTGAAATGGAAATTACTTTGACAATGAACTGGAACAGAGTTGGGACCTGATGGCAAGGAGGTCAGACCAAAGTGTAAAAAATGGGAAGAAATAGCAGATATCTCAGGATGGGACTTGGAATATTGTATTCCCTTAAAAAAAAACCCTGTCAAGACTGAAAACACTAAAAGTTATAGAAATTTGAGTTTACGAAATCCAAGGAAATATTTGACCTAAGACTGTCCCAGAAATCTCAGTGTGGTCTCCTTCAGGGTATGAGTTATAATATGGTCTTATGGTCTTATGACTAAGCTTTGAATTTCCAACATTGCAATTTATCCACTTCTGATTTAGCCTTTTGTCACTCTGCCTTATGTGGGAGAGGAACACACTTACATAAACCAAACAATACACTCAAGAAACTAAATCATCTATACTACATATTAAATAAAAACAATTGTATTGATAACACACATCCTGCCTTGAATTTTACACAAAGAAATCTTTGAGACAACATGTAATTAAACTGAAAATTTATTTCAGTAAGGTTATATAGGGGGAAATGAATCAAATAATCATGTTTGATCATAACTGAAAAGATTAGAAGACATGGTAAAATAAGAGAAAATAGGAAGAATATTGTCATCGGCACAAATGTAGGAAGAAACATCCCCCATTCCTTGTAGCACAGTAGGACTCCTGACAAACAGGAGACACCACTTTTGGTCACTGGAAAGGAGATGGCAAACCACTTTCATCACAGAAGAGCAGGGCAGGGCTTTGGGTCTGTTGGGAGGGCAGATGAAGAGAAAAACTGGAGTTTCAAAAGAAATCCATCTCTGTCAGCTCAAAGAACAGATGGAAACACACATCCCGGGACTGGACCATGCAAGAGCAGTTTGGCTTGGGTTTGTGCTTTCTTTTTCGTAAGGGCATTTTAAACTCTCATGCAAAACAAGCCCAACTGAATAAGACAGTTTATTTTAGTATTTTAGCTGGTTTTTCCTTTGAGTTTTTAGTAGTTGCTGTTCATTGCCAAGATTTTACTTCAAACATGACTCAGAGTAAAATTCTGGGTATCTTTCCCAGCCTGCTGGGCTCAATGAGGAACCTTGTCCCCACTTTCCTCAGCCTCAAACCACAGAGAGCCCTTGCAACCAGTGTGTTTATCCTTGATGGAGAATGGCCATGGACCCATTTGGTCACAATTGCCATGTCCCATTTGAAATCTCCAGAGGACACTGCACCCCAAATACCCATCACAGTGACCAACAGAAAATGTTAGCAAAGCTCATCCTTGAGTTTCAGCTTGGTCAGTAAGCACAGCTTGAACAGATCCCTCTGCCTCTCAAGCTCAATACATGGGCAGAGATGCATCTGTCCTGATTTTGTCTGGGATAGAGTCAGTTTTCTTCTCAGCAGCTGGCACAGCGCTGTGTTTAGCATTAAGAATAGTATTGATTTCAAATTGATTGCAGCCAGGGGACAGGCTGGGCATTGGTCAATGAGTTGTGAGCAACTTATTGTGCATCATTTGTTTCGCTTGGGGTTTATTTCTCTCTCTCCCCCCTTCCCATTACTGTTATTATTATTCATATTGTTATATTTTACTTTGCTTCAATTATCAAACTGTTTTTGTCTCAACCCATGAGTTTTATCTTTTCTTTCCCGATTGTCCTCCCCCTCACACTGTCAGTAGTGTCAAGTTGCCTGCTGGGATTAAACTGCAACATCATCATACTATCTTGTGTGAATAGCAAGAGGGAAGAAGCCTGCTTTAGCAGTGCTCCTCAGCTTCTGACAGGAGAACTTTGTCCACGCAACCTACTTTGGCCATGCAATTGCCACAAATTCAGTAAGCCTCTTGTGCTATGAAGCACTAGTCATGGGGAGTTATTAAATGACATGACACAGTATGAATTCAAATCTTCCTAGTTTTATGCATATATGTGGCTAGTTGCAGTGCATTCTACAGGAAAGCACATTAGGAAGAAAACATGAAGCAACTGCTGTAGAAAACCCTCTGCTGCCATCTTAACCTCGTGTACTTCAGGTTTGTTCCAGCAAAATCTTCACTGTCTGCTAGTGATATTTTCTTTCAGGAGCCAAGGCTTATTTTCCATTATCACTCTAATGTACAGCTACAGCTGGAAGAGATGTTCTCCCCTGGGAAGTAATTCACACATAGAAAAGTTCACATTTGGTTTTCAGCTCCTGCACAACAAATCTCCAGGCACACATTAGGAATTAAACCAGACGCCACCTTTTCCCACAGGAAGAGCTGGAATAAGTCTCACATCCATCACACAAGACTAACTCAATAGATAAACTTCAAGGTCCAAATGCTGAAAAAACTTTTCAAACTGTCCCATTTTTGGTGTATGGATAAATGTATGTGCCACGTAGCTCTGGAATATCATGGAGTGAGAAATGCTTCTCAGCACTGGAAGAAGGATAAGTAGTGTCTTTGCACTAGACAAAGGGCTAGTCCTGAACTGAGATAGTGACCCTGAGGCCTATCATTATACCATAATAAAGTTATTATAATTTTTTCAGAATCAAAGAAATTACATCTCCTTACAGTTATAACATAATAAGCAATAGTCTGTGTCTATTTTTTTTCTGCTATGCTTTTTAGCTATTAAGCTTCTGATAAGAATATTTTTCATGGGACAAAAGTGCTCATGCACACTGTGGAAGTTGTCGGGGGTGATGAGGATTTACCCTGGACAAATCATGGCAAGAAAGATCAGCCTCCAATGATAATGTGAGAAGACATTCTGTAAACTCAGATTTGAAAAAGATAAGCAAATTTAAAAAAAAAAGTCAAGACACTATATTTAACAAATTAAAAAGCAGCTAAGACATTTTCAAAACATGAGAAACCCAAGAAAAGTTAAAGATCAGGCTGCCTATTCTGCAAAGCTTTAGTCAGTCTCTTATGAATCACAAGAAGCACTGAGCCCCTGAGCGAGGCCTCTTGCCGGCATTGCTCCACTCTTATCTGCTGGTTGCATGCCAGCTCTCCAGCATGGATGCCAGTAATTCATAAGGCAAATCACCCACAGCCAGAACACTGAATGTCTCTGACATGGCAAGTGGTTGTCAGAGAATGGATGATGGTACATCTGATGGGGCTTAAGACCCTGCAAATATCCTTCTGTCTAAGGCATTATTGCAGATAAATGGTAATTTACTGAAATAACCAAAATTATTTGTGAGAAGGTGTTATGATGTCATTTGTCTCCTTCCTTGCCTCAGACATTTGGGTGTGAAGGGCTGCAAAGCACCACTGGGTCAGCCAAATACAGTTTGCAGCTGTCAGAAAACTGTCAGCAAACTTTCTTCTTCCCATGGAGTGGGAGAAAAATGTTCTGCTTCATTTGGTAACAACTGCAGAGCTGTTAAATAAACCATCACTGTCAGGTTATCATGGAAATGGTTATCATTGCCCAGTTTAGAGAACAGAGAACTAATGATGGCAGAAGATTAATGCAGCAAACTGACTTGCAGGTGTGTGGAACATGGGGAACATACCGTTTCTCAACGGTATTAAAACCCCTACAGCCAGCCCTGGTATGCTCTTCATGACTGGATCATAAAGGAGGAAGAGAAACAAATTCAAGCTAATGGGAAAATACTTAACAGAAGCAAATTCCAGAAAAGAAAAAGTATTACTTTTCTAAAAGGACTCCTAGGTGTGCAGACTACTGAGACTTCGCACATCCTGAAGTTCAAGGCAATTCTCTGCTAAATTGTCACTGAAGATCAAGAGTAACATTCAAGTGCTCAGTGATGCATTAAAGACACTTTCCTTCACACATGGCCCTGTTCAAACCAAGACTTGTTATCTTTCAAAGGCCAATTCACACACTTGGTAGTCCAAATTAGTGGTCTAACTAGCAATTGTACATCCAGTATCTCAGTTCCCTAAAACTGCAGTGCACCAGCTCTGGTGCCACCTTTACCTACTCAGCCCTTTGGTTTTCTGCAGCAGCTGTATTAGCAGTTCTCAGCTGCCCTTGAGGGCTGGCTTTCAGCAGCAAGATTGTGGTCAAAAGTATTCCATTGACAAGGGCACAAGGGTTTTTTCTGAGAGACAGTTTCAGTTCTCCCCCCTTCCATAGCCTTTTTTTTAAATCAGCAGATGGGACAGTTGGGGCTATAACTGCAGCCTTGTAGGCTGCTCCAAGCTCTGTGTGCAGACCTGGGTTTGCTCCTAAATGTGCCAGTAGCCAACCCAGAGGTGAACCCTAGACCAAACAGTGTAGCCAAAAAAGTACTTTTGTTTAGAGGCTGCTGCGATCCACCCTGTACATAGCAGGATCACTGCCACCAATATGTGTCAGGTAACCACCAACATAGTGAGGCTTCCAAATTTCACAGGTGTCTTGATCTCTTGTGACATCTCAAAATAAAATAGGTATATGATCACAGAATCATAGAATGTGATGAGTAGGAAGGGACCCATCAGGATCGTCAGGTCCAAATCTGACCTTGACCAGGATACCCCAAGAATCACAGCATGTGTGTGAGGGCATTGTCTGATATCAGATACTATAACAACAGAGATTAACAAGTGCTTCATCTAGACAATAAAAGGTAAATTACACCTGTTGTCTGTGGGTATATGGCACTTACTTTAAATGTGGAACACTTGCCCAAAATTTTCCCACGATACCTCCCTTGCTGGTTGTTGCATCCTCAGAGGTGGCTGCATCATTGTTGTTTTCCTCCCCATGTTCGAGATAAAGGTGTAGGTTTGTATTTGCTAGTAAAATATTATCTATAGAAGAATCATCCTATGTTTCACTGTGAGAATAACCACTACTTGGAACAGCAGGACAAAAACTAGCTTTCTTAGAATTATTCATATTTCATCTTTCATGCTCTGGCAAAAGTCAAATATCCTACAAGTACACTGCACATTGTCCAAAGCATAAGAAGTCCTCTAAACAGCACTTGATGTCCCTGAGAAACTGCACAAAAGTACCACTGACTGATCACATTAAAAGGAGTAGTCCATGGAGAAAACATGTAAAGCAAGGGCACAGTTTCAGCAGAATAAAATTAGACGTGTGATGTTAGACATGCATTGTTCTTCCTGCCCCTGCTCTGCTTCACTTCCAGGCATTCTACACAACCCATCCTGTTTATTCGGATGAGGTGTGAAGGGTCTGGAAGAGTTATTTTGGGATACTGTCCCAGACTTCTGGCATACTGATGTGAAATACAACTCCCTTCATGCATTGGATTCTTTGTCTGCTTTTTAGTCAAATTCTAGCTACTCAGACTAATACTAGTGGAGTTATCCTATGTCCTGATTTTAGTGAAACATTTCCGTTTTCAGTTCAATATGTCATTTTCTGATGCACTGGGCAATACTGTATCCACTCATGTTGTGGGAGGCTTATCTGAAGTCCCTGGTCACCAGTGGTAATCAGTAGATAATGGCATATGGTGTCCTCCAGAGGGGCCCCACTGCCTCTCTCCATGCACAGCCAGTATCCAGAGCAGGCTGGTCCGGAGCAGGAAAGCCCCTGCAGCTCTGTAGTAAGGGACTACTCTGAGGGCAGAGATCTGGGAGACAGGAGCCAACAGTATGAGACACATGTGATGGATCAGATAAGCCATCTTCCTGTTAGGAATCACCAGCAGTATCTTCCTAGACATCCAAAATAACTTTTCTTTTTCACGTGGACCAATAGGGAAGTCCCTTTATTTGTCCAAGGCTATTGCTATATGAAGTGATGCCTTCTGTACATCTTTCAGGAACAAACAAGATAGCAAGGCACACTCGGTTCTCTGAACTGAGACACACATTGTTCTGTGAACATTCTTCTGAGGTATGAGGAGAAAGACTGAACAGCTCTGATGCTATTAGTCCAAATTAGAGTAAGGGTAATAACACTTAATGAATATTAGTGCTAAACTCATTGCAAGGACAGCAAGACAGTTCAATGTGTGGGAAAAAATGTCATGGAAGGGCAAGTTAAATGTTTCATAACTTGACTGTGACAGGGGTCTTGGTAGCGGGCAAATGAGCTGCTGCATCTGACATTGGGTTTACGACTGCATTTCCTTGTTGATAGAAGCTAAAGAATAAACAGCAAGAGTCAGAAAACCAGAGGATTTGCCCCCTCTTGTCAGTCTAGGCCCTGAGAGTGACAGCAGGAAATAGACTGTGGCAATAATTATTTACAGTCATGTGAACAGAGATCATCTCACAGCACAAGCCCATTAAGGAAGGTAAATGAAGGTAGGGCAGACAGTGGAGGCTGTTGCATTTGGTTGCATTCTGCCATTTGTCTTGTCATTTTTGTTTGCATTATTTTGCTATAAATAGTTTCTGTATATTTGTATACATATGGAACCAGGACTAAAATACCTTTTAGTGTTTAATAATCCATTTCTACTTCTACAGAAAAATGGGGAGAAGCTACCGTGCTCTGCAAGGCAAATATTTTCTAATTCATGAAAATACATCAGTTTACCATTTGCAATATTCTGGGGCATTAATTCTTCCTCCACATACACATTACAATAAGTACCCTAAATTTCACTTTCAGAAAATTTGTTTGTAGCGTCTGCTAACATAACTGACTGTAATTACTGTCTGACACTGAGTTATAAGAAGATAGATGGGTTTGATTAGAGTTGGTGAACTGTTTCTAGACAAACATTTTATTTGAAAAATACAGCCACATTTTTTCCTTACCAAATATCTAGAGAATGAGCATGTGTTCATTTATGTGTTTTAAATGCTAATTGTTTGGAATTTTGCAGTAAATGGTATATATTGCAGCATACTGAAGAATGATTAACTCTTTAATCTTGCTGCTGGATGTTTCAGATGCTGATTTTCAGTGTGGACAGCCATCCAAGGCACCTACTTTGTTTTCTTTTCCATCAGTCGTGATACTTTCAGACCCATGAAGCAGAGTCTCCTTTGACAGGAGCATCCTCCCACAGGAGTACTCAAGTCACTTTGTTCAGACTGGCATGTGACAGAAGTGTTGGGGAGTGGGGAAGGAATATGGGAATACGGGAAAGAAGAAAAGATGGCTCTTTTGCTTTGCTGGATTAGTAGCAGCCCATAAAACTGCCTCTGTGGTTCAGCTGGACAGTCCTATCCGGGTTTCTTCCACCAGACCTCTTTGAAGCAACTTCTGTATCTCCACTCAGTCTACATACATGGAAGTGAATTCAGAGTTTAAGCCTGTTTTTGCAGCAGCACTTACCAAGCTGGAAGAGACCAACAGACCAGCAAAAACAGCGGCAAGCTGCACACACAGTGCTGTGTTGTGTCCCAGAGGACATTCAACATAGTTTTACCAGCAGCTGTTAACCTGAGCTATTGAAATATTGACAGATATTAGGGGTTTTTGTTGAGATGCATCTCTCCAGTCTCAAGGACAGGCCATGTTGCATGTTCTGCTTGCTGCTCTATGCAGCTTACAGTGCTGCCTGCCAAGTGTGTCTCTGAAAGACTAATGATATTTACAGTGCTTCATTCACATTTGAACACAATATTTTCATGATAATCTCATCTAGAATTCAGACCACCCCATGAGATGGTCTTCTCTGAGTAAAAAAAAAAAGAATATCTCCTAGTGAATATGATTGGTAAAGCAATATAGAGTTTCATGAATGCCTAATTTCCCTAAAGCTTTTAATATTGCAGTTGTAACTTACACAAGTTTACAACTGCAATTTATAACACATAGACAATTTTAAAAGCTATCACAGCAGGTCTCTTGTGTTGCAGCCTAGACCATTGCTGCAGAACTCTGTGCAAGGAGCATTGACCCATAGCCACTTTTGACCTATGTGAATTGACAAGTTAGACATCCACTGTGTGCACTGCGACTGTGTGCATGCTCTTACTGGAAGTCTCTGTGAGCTGTATCGTGCCTCTCACTCCTGCCCAGTCCTCCCAAACACCAGCTCTGCCCACCCAGCATACCTTGTGTCACTGAATTAAAGGGTGCAGCAATGCTGACATGGCTTCCTTGTCTGATCCCAATCCTTCTGCACATCTTCACATCAATCACAGAACACACAGGCTGTCACTGCAGCAACTCGGACAGCTTAGATTAGATGCTACCAGTAGGAGACATGACAATGACACAGGGCGAGCCAGGTCCCCAGCTGTGCCCACACTGATAGAACCATGACCAGAACTGCCTATTTCAGCAGTGAAACCACCAAGAGATTATATAAATAGAGAATTTCATTAGAGAAAGAAAGAAAAATGAAGGAAAATTGCACTTAAAAAGCAAAGTAGGGGGAGCAGAAATGTGATTCAGGAGCAGCCATATGAAGCTGCATCTCCCTGATTCATTCCAACCTTAAAATGCTTTGCTCACCTTGATGACCTGTATTAGAGGAAAACACTGGAACATCAGGCAGCTCCCAGTGTCACCTGCTTTGTTAGATGGTCCTTGTCTTAGAGGTCCTCTGGCCTGCTTGCTCACCCATCTCTCATTTGCATTGAAGGAGGATTGAAGGACAAGATAAAGAAGCTTTCCTGAAAGGTGAGTTAAAGCGCAGAGGCAGTTGCTGGCAATGGGTATAGCCATGTTGGGGAAGCACAACATCCATATTTTTCTTTAAGATTAGATGAAAACTCCTACTCCTCCTCTTCTCAGCTGTTGCAAATCCCTTTCTGATTACAATCTGTTTTGGGCTGATGTGATTGTCCTGAAGGACTTGACCTAGTAGTCAGGCAGTAGCAAGGCAGTAAACACCTGCATTCCATCTCTGTCCTCTGAAGAATATCCCTATTCCCCCTTTATCTCTCTCTCTGCTCCTTCAGAAACTTCTGGTATTATTACTTAGGCCCACAAATGGAGAACAGGTCTCTGTTAAAAGACAAAAATCAAAATTGAAAGCAGAAGCTTGTGATTCAAAGCAAGGTGCTATCTCACAACTACTCCCTGAACAACCCCTGCTCTTTTCAAAGGCATGATAGAGATCTACTTATCACATATGGTCAGTAAACAATCTCCTAAGACTTGTGAATTTTAGGAGATCCTCAGTACACCCATTTCTTTCCACCAGTGCAGCGGTCAATGACATTGCTCTGTGCCAGTAAATTCTTGTGCCACATGGCGCTGAAATTCAAACAACTGGTGCAAGATGACTTGAATGGATGCCAGGTAACTGAGGTTATTATTGCCTTCCCAGGGGTAAAGTGACAATGTTGTCACCTCCTCAGAAAAGAGGAACATGTGTCATTCATCAGCCACATTTGAGCTGCTTCAGGGACAACATCAGCATACCACAGTGGAAATCGTGTTTTTTACAGGAGATGTGCATCTAAGTCCTCAAGAAATGGGAGAGAGGGAAGCAGAAAGACTGGGTGCATGAGTGTACATGAGAGAGGAGCTGGGAAATTGAAAACTTCTGAAGATATATGCTTAGCTCACATGGTAACAGGTAACAGTTAATGTCCTTCCTGCAGAAACACAGTCAGAAATGCTGTTGCCAAGAAAGAGATGGGAAGGCCTCCAAAAAACTGAAGAAGTCTGAAGAAGCTCCTAAGGATGCTTATACAGAATTTTGTGGTAACCTAAATTGTTTTACATTACTTTTGCTGAGTGCATATTTTGTATGAAGCAAATCCTTTAAATTGTTTAGTTTAAGTATCTTTAAGTATTTTCTCTCTGTTCACAGATAAAAGATGAAGAAAGAACACTGCCAAATGTAATGTTAGTAATCTCCTGAGATTTTAGCATCCTGCCTTATAAATATTCTGTAACCATAGGCAGATCACTTCCAAGGAATGTGTACCTAGGGCTAAAGCTCACATTATGAAATCACAGAATCGTTTATGTTGGAAGGGACCTCCTGAGATCACCTAGTTTAGGTTTCCAATCTGTCTTAGCTGAAGAAGACATGAATATGTGCCGCACCTAACCCAAGAGCTAGCAGGAAGAAGAGCCCTTTCCTTGGGCACTGAACACATGCCACTCTGAGTGGGCTCCTGACCTCCTGCACAGGTAGGAAACTCCTATCCTGTGGTTCCCAGCAGAATTTAGGTTCAAGTTAGCCACCAAAAAGTTAGGCTCTGCCAAGGGTTGTGTGACTCTGTGAGTTTGCTGACAAGAGTCACCAATTCCCATGGGAATTTTAGGAGCAGAAGTTTAAAGACTGGTATGATTAGCCAGCAAAGCAACATGAGTGACAGTGGTGAATATACATTGATACAATGAACCTAAAGGCCAAATTATCCCTGTGGATGGTCTGTTCTCTAGCCAATATCATTGCTTTAACCTCAGCTGTAAATACTGCATAGCCCATTCAAAGAAAACTGGTACAGACCTAAGGTGATGGTGAGCAGCTTGCTTAAGTCACTTAACTGGAATGTGGTTTGCACCCTTGCTCAGCTCTGGAAGACCCTGGGGCAGAATGCCATGGCATTTTTAAAGTTCTCTTGGCAGAAACACAGGTTCCCCAGGCAACAGTGAGGTACCACAAAAACACTTCTAAAGCATTGCTGCCCATTAACTGCCTTCTCAAAGGGATGATCTCTTACAGACTCATTTCTAACTAAAGTCAGCGTCAGGTGTGAGCATGGAAAACTTGAAGGCTACAGAGGGAGTCTCCAACAGCACAGATCCTTTGTCTGCAAAAAGGCCAGTCTGGTTTATATCTCTGTGAGGACACAGAGAATTAATCATGTAACTTAGATGTTAGTGGAAGGATTCTTTCTGCCTTGTCCTTTTGTGTACTACATTTTTAATGCATATTACCTGTGTTGTTGCTTAGTTACTCTCAAAAAATCCAATCCAGTTTTTGGAAATACATTTATTGCCTTGACATCCGCTCTTTCCTCAAAAAGAGGCACTCAAGGAAGCAGTGCTTGGCAACACAGATCTGGATGCTGATAGTTTCTAACACTGTGCAGAACTGCCTGACCTGCTTCCCAAGCCTTTAGCTGCCATATCTCCTATGTAAGAACAGCAGAAGAGACTACTCTGTCCTGTCTGAACAGCCCTAGAATTATTCCAAAGCATGTCTGATGAGAAAAGACCTATTATGCTCTCAGAATTGGCAGTGTCTACACGGATGGAAAAATAAACTATGAAGCAGGAACTCTGGAATAAAACACCATGAAACATTATCAGAACACTAATGACTGCATTTCCCTTCCATTTTCACTGTTGCCAACAAGTCCTCCAAATGTAAATGGATATGCAAATACATGCAAAGGATTCTAAAATAATCAGTGCAGAACTGAGTGTGGTAGTCTATTTACCCAGTGGTTTTCTTATTCCACATTGTTCCCCGCTGCTTTCCCCTGCCCCTAGCCCTGGCCACTCCCTCGGGCTCTCCCTATCGGTTCCTGTACCCCAACTCTGCCCGTGTGCCGCCCCTGAGCAAACCCCCCTGCTCCCTGACCACGAGGTCTCTCTGCCTCTGGGGGTTGCTGGTACAAGATGTAACCATTAAAAGTCCTCTGAAACTCTCATGGGGAGACCCTTCTTGCCTCGTTTGCCATCACTGGGCTGTAGAGCTGAGAGCTACCGGAGCAAGAGTGAGGAGCCGTCCGAAATCGACTATGGGAGGGTGAAAATGGTCGCACTGCCCTAAGCAGCTCTGCTGAGCTCCCAGGGAAAGCCGCAGCTTGCTAAACTAAATCTAGCACTACAACACTCAGAACTGCAAGATCAACACTAAACATGAGTTTACATGGTGTGAAACAGCCTGTGGAAAGCACATCTCTGTAAGGAGGAGGATGGTGGTAGCTATTTGTCTGATTTTCATGTGAATCAAGTGTGCTCAGATGTTTCTGGACCAGCATCCAGACTGATTTTCACATCCACACAACACTGTATGGATTGCAAACCCTGAACTGAACACTGACCCAGTCTCTTTGATGGTTGGTAACTGAGGACTAGACACCCATTTAAAGAAATCTGGAAGCTTTTGCAGGTGGCTTGGAGGTTAAGGCACCATTTGGAGTTGGAAAAAAAGCTGTCGTGTACACACAGCCTTCACCTCTGTAGCTGAAGGGGAGTAAGAGAGATCTGGGACTGGTGAAGATGCTCATCTTTAACGCACTTACAAAGTGTAAGCTCAAAACCAAAGCACTGATTTTCTGTGAGAAACGTCTGAGAATAAAAAATTGAAGCTTAGACTTCTGTATCTTGTGCTTAGTCTTGTCTCAAGTGGGAGTGATCATGGAGGGCAGTAAACAGAAGTCTTACAGACAAAGAGCCAGGTGTCCTGGAAAGAAAAGATCCCTGAGGTAAAAAAAACCCCAACACAACAAAACCCAAATATAAAAGGGTCTGTAGCTAAAAAGGGGAATACAAAAGGATGAAAGCTACATCATTTTTCTATGCAGCCAGAGAGTAATGTACATTTTTTGCTCAGAAGTTTCGAAGCCAGCCAGGCCCAGATCCCTGGTGACACAGAGAATTTTTTTCACTAGTGTGTTCTAGTTTGCATTCATTAAAGACAGTGACTGGATGAACAGAATTGCCTCATTTATAACTCATGGCATGTGGACACCCAAGACTCCTCTACCTTATATGCTTTGACAGTGTAAATCAAAATCATCTCCCCTCAAGAGCATAAGTTTAACACCTTGGCCAGTCAAATTCCTTCCTGCTGTGTGTGGACAAATAGCAACCACTAAACCTGCACATAAGCAGAGCTCTGGAGTGTTACAACTACCCTTTTTTCTAATGCTTTGCACCTCTGACTCTGTCAAGAAGGAACCAATTCCCTGCTCAGTCACAAATCTTGTCTACAGCTTTGGCAAGAGGGTAATCCTCAAAGCCAGCTGTCATCACTGCCTCCAGACCAGGCTGCTCACAGAGG
The DNA here is from genome assembly GCF_017639235.1 of Corvus kubaryi. NCBI lineage: Eukaryota > Metazoa > Chordata > Aves > Passeriformes > Corvidae > Corvus > Corvus kubaryi. The sequence continues at coordinate 22,589,986 of NW_024582054.1, forward strand.
GTTGCCTCCTGTCCTGCGCTCGAGAGTCTGGGCACAGACACTCTCCATGGACTCCTGTCACTGACACTTCGTGAAGGGTCTCCCTCAGTGTGAACCTATGGCCCCAGGACAAGTCTGCAGACCTGAGAGTCCTCCAAGAATGTAGTAGAGGCAAGTGTGACTGAGAAGTGGTTTGTGTTGGGTACAGCTGCAGCAGGGTAGGACAAAGTGGAGAGAGCTACTGCTCTCCTCTGTGCCACAAGGGAGAACACAGGGCACCAGGTGACACAGGCTGTGTTCAGCAGGGACCAAAAGTTGCCATTGACCTGCATCCCCTTCTGCCTAGCTCTCCCACAAAACCTCACCATCTCTCTCTTCCATTTGCCCAGTCCTTGATTGGAGACCAGACAGCCATGGCCTGCAGAGGCACAGCTCTCCCAGTCTCATTAGGCTTCAGAAGCTGAGTGTCTTGCTCCAACTGACCAGACACATCACAGGGAGGGAGTCACAGTGGCTGCTCAGGGCCATACAACAAAGAATACCTAGAAGACACCATCCAAGATAATTGTGCAAGAATAAAAAATTTATTCTGTCTTGAAGAGCACAGCTAGAAATCCTTTACCAAAGAAGTTCCCGGACAGAGATGATGCCTAACTCCACCCATATGTGAGGGCATCTGTTCCTGGGTGCTGAGGAGCTGTGTTGCCAGGAGCTGGCTGCAGCCATGATCAACAGCTTTGAAGAGCAAGTGGCCATGCAGGGGCCTTGGCTGGCCCAGCCTGGCAGATGAGGAGGCTCAGGTTGCTTTGGAGCGCAATCAAAAATATCAGAGCAGACTCTGTGAACAAACCTAAGAAAGCCAAGAAGTCTGACAACATTTCAAAGACCACTGTTACGGATATACAAGCTTTGGCTTCAGTGTTTCAAGAGTAAGGCAAACTCTGGTACACAAATAGGACAGTGTGAAGCAAAAACGGCATGAAGTATTTTGCAGTATTGCAATGCCTTGAATTTTCACTTCCTCTTCTTGCCAAAACTATAAATCACTCAGTGTAATAAGAAGAGCCATAATGGTATGAAAAGTGGGTTTCTTTAAAACATTATTTTATTTATTATAATAATAATAATACTTCAAAAGATTTGTTTATTATTGAGCTTTATTATTATTTAGATTAATGAAAGCTGAGGCACAGAGGCATGAAGACCCAAATCAGACCCATTGCTATTATTGAGTGAAAGACTCTACCCTATGACTGATGTTTCAGAGCATCTTAAGAGGCTTGATGAGGGTGTGCACATGCACACACACACAACAGGGAGGGAACCTGTCCAACAAGCTGTCTGAAATTTGGGAGGCACATGTGAGCATCTGACATGTGCAGATCTGCAGCCCAGCTAGGCTTTTTTTCTTGGACTGGTTTTGTGACCAAGGAACAGTTGCTGAGCAGCCCCTCCTGGTAGAAATGAATTACTGCTTTTCCAGAGGAATTTGAATTCAAAGCATTTAATTCCAGCTACAGTCATTGCAACTAAGTTATTCTCTAACACTCTACCATGCTGTCAGTGAAAGTCTGAAGGGATTGAAAAATACACTCTAGAAAATCATCTGTTAAGCTGAATTCTGGTTAGGATCCAAAAGTGCCACTTAATAAAACAGGTATCTGAGAAGATGAATCATCCATTGCTTTAAACAGTTCACGACCTTCAATGTGTCACACACCACACACTGCTGTGAATTTCAGTAATTTGTATAGAAATTGAAACCCATTTTCAAGCAAACACTTAAGGACATTTTCCCTTATTACGAAAACCACTTATGTGCTTACATGTATTGCTAACTTCCATTGACTTCTGTTTAACTGTTCTGCTAAATCTAAACATCAGATAAGATTACTCACAGTCAAGCTTAATAGTTTAGGAGTTTAACCATGTAGAAATAATAATAGCACATAAAATGCACTTTCTAAGTCACCTGTGGTGTAGGTAAAGCAAGTTACATATTCTAATGTTATTGAGTGTTTACCAGTCTCCACACTACCCCTTAAGCTACTGGCAGAATCTGACATTTAGACCAATTAGACCACTATCACAATTGGCATAAAAACTGCATTGGTGTCATCTCACCGAGACAGCACAGCATTATTTATCCCAGCACAAATGGAGATGCAGGCAGAATAAAAAGCATTGTTGTGAGATGCTGAGTATCAAGACTTTTTCTACTAAACTATTGTAGCAGAAGAAATACAAAGAAAAGAGATCATATCATGCAAGATTTTTGTCAAGGCCAATTCATGTACTTTAACACAAATAAACACACGCATATCAGTGTTGACTTGTAAACACCACAATTAGAGAACAGCAAGATAATGAGAGGTCTTACATTTCATAAAAAGAGAAGAAAGGGAGGAAAAGAGATTTTTTAATTGTGCTTTGGTGAACAGAGAATTCACATCTGAGAATGTTTGATAAACAAATGTCAGACTGTACTATCAAAAGCAGTAGTAAGTCATATCCTTATAACAACAGATCCAAGTGTCCATAGGCAGTCTGCTTACAAGTTGGTAAATTCTCTTTAATTTCTCCTAGAGAGCAAATTAATAGATAAAGGTAACTGATCTCTGCTGAAGCCACAGTTTCCCACATATTTTTTTCAAGGACTCTGTTGGTTTATCCTTCCCCAGATGAACTTTTTCTCCACTCGTTTGTTCTTTCTCCTTTAGCTGAGTCAGGACAGAGGGATCTGTAGATGTGTGATGAACTGAATCAGGAAAGTGATCCAGATTAAAACCCATTAATTATCCAGTTCTAATGCACCATGTAAGCACAAAACCAGGTATCCTGGCACAGCTTAGGAGGCAAAGTAGAACATGGATGGAGTAGCTACTGGAAAGAGGGATGAAGGAGAGCTTAAGCCACTCTGTGTCCTAAATATAATGCATAAAAAAATACAGTACAATTTCACAGGAATTTCATAGGTATAACTTGCTCTTCTTCTCTGGTAAAATCATGACTCCTGCCTCTTTCTTAGAGATGGTATTTTTCTGGAAATAACTGTTTTATCATCAATTCAAAGTATTTGTATACATCATTAAGATTATTAACACGTTTTTGCCAATTATAGATGTGGACAATAACATTTGTTTCTAGTAGAACAGCATCCCAACAAAAACATAATATTTATAAAACAACCCCCCATTTCTTCACTTGCTGGGTAAAAATGAACTGCAACATCTCTTCAAATTAAGAACTGAAAAGTATCCAGAGAAAGCACAAACTTGCTGTAATATTATCTTTTTGGGGTAGGAACTTCAGTGCAGGACTCAACTCTGACATAAAGGCCATAAAACAAGGTGGTTCTTTGACTAGACCAAAAGCTGGTGAGCAGGAGAAATATTTTTCTCATATTTCCTCATATTTCCCATTTTCACCATCTTCCTCTTTGACCCAGTGTCCTCTGATGAAAAATGAATTCACTAAGGGAAACCATCTCCTGAACTGTCCAAATGGCACACAAGCTTTTTAGCAGCATCACACCACATGAGTGGGACTCAGGCCACTAAACTGCATCATGATAATGTGTTCCATTATTGGACAGAGTAACATCTCCCAAAGTTAATGTGGCACTGCACCATCATGATTCAAGTTATTTGACTGTAATAGAATTTTCAGTTCTCAAATATTCTTAGTGCAGTTTTCAGAGTCTCTTCATCCTAAACAATGCATATAGCTATTTTTAACATTGCAATACAAAGCAATTATCACTGTTCTTTGAGAGGCCATTAAGATACATACATATTTTCTAAATAAGCATTTAGTCATTTTCTGTGTTGTAAGAGGAGCTAATTTACTGTCAGTAATTAATGCAGCGTTGGTTAAGATACATCACTTAGTTGTGAATGGTTTGGGAGACAGCACTACTTAATTTGCTGTGACTTTCCCTGGCTTCTGTGTATGACTATGACTAAGGCACTTAATTTTCTTCTGTAGCAGCCATTTCCTTGTTAGTATTTTCTGTCACTACGATCAGTTTCTTCTGAAGTCATAACCTCAGCATTTCAATATGAACAACTAAAAACTTCCCCTCTGAAAATGAGAAAATTTGGGGAAATTATTGATAAGCCTTATAAAACATTTCCTTTATCATTGCATGAAGAGCAATGTCTGTTGCTCTTTCACACATATCTTGACTTCCTAGAATATTATTGTCATAATCACAATTATAATCCAGGTAAGCATGTAAATTTTCTCAGCTAAAGGTACACATAATACTCCTAAAATTGACCTTAGCATCAACCATAGATCTCAGCAGTAATTATCCAGCACATTATGTCCTGAGTGACTAGAGCTCCTGCGTTGTCCTCTACACAAGTAGTTTCTGTCCCACAATAGATACATGGGATAAAGTTCGATTTATAAAAGACAACATTAATTGCTGATTTTTATGTAAACAAGAACTATTCTGAAAATACATTTCAAACAGGTTTTTTGCCCCATAGTGACAGCTGTTATTGATGGAAACACTCTGTAGACAAATTCAAGATTTTGAAATGTCTGAGGAATGTAAATTGGAACCTAACACAGTGGACTTGGTCTTAAACAGAAAAGTGATGTGAAGAAGGAAACAGCTTTCAGCAAAGCAGACTCAGTCATGTGAAAGTTCCCCTGGAGACTAACCAAACTCTGTCAAAAAGCTCCCAGTTCTTTGCCTTACTCTAAGCAGGTCCTTCAATTTTCAAACAGTAAAGAACTTGAAGCAGTCTTCTCTTTCAGTTCTCTTCAAGTTCTCACTTTAGCCTTGCTATAAATAGGCAGGGACACAGTTTCAGTTTTTCAGTTCTGCTATGGGTATCTAAAAGATTTTTCAGCAACTGAGAACACAGGAGAAGGGAAGAGCAGCCTGCCACCTGCCTCCATGGACACTGGTGCAAAATCAGAGTCCCAGCATCACCACATTTATTTATTTGTGCAATGCAAGATTGAAACAGATTTATATATATATATTTTAAACAAGAATAGGACAAAACCAATTTGGATTTTGCAGTAAAACCAAGGTGTACTGAGAAGCTGGTTTTGCTTAGCTTTCTCTGACAGTTTAGACTTTCCCTTACACACACCTCAAAGGGGCTGAAACAGAATCTCCTCGGAAAAGGGGGTGATAAGAAAGGAAGGAGGAATCCGCATGCCTGTGACTCCCTGCACCTGATGGCCCTGCCCCAGGACCCGCTGCAGAGTCCTCAGGGTTGGTTCCCTAAAACACAGGTGAAGCTCAGAAAGGCTCTGTTTTCTCACCAACAGAGAAAGACACTGGCGGCTTTTGAAACAAACATCTCTGACCTTCCTCGGGTTGGCTGGATGCTTACACCCAGCTTTCTCCTCAGCTTGCAGGCTCTGTTCAGGCAGGTGAACTCACTTCACTGTCCTTTCTCTACATTAATTTCACTGCAGAGATGAGTTTTGCAAAATCAACAAGTATCAAGAGCTGTAACTCAGCAACGCAAAGACGACACCAGTGAACCTATTTGTATAGCTACCCCTAAAATGTATAGTGAGAAAAAAACCAAACTCCAAACATTTTTCAGATATTCAATGTTACTCCGAAAAATCTATTGTCTCTTTATCCTGTCTGCATGGCAAGCTTAAATTCAAGTGATTGCCCCTGAAGTAGCCGGATTGATCAAGAAATTCCGACACAAAAGCATTTACCAGCAAATCTCAGGGGTGGCAGAAATAACAACACTGCTCAACTTTATTCATCAACCTTCCTAGCTTTTTCTGCATCTTTACAAATATCTCCTAAAACTATTCTTAGGGCTTCACGCTTAATAGGAAGCAGCATCAGTAAAAATTCAGGTCGAGGACAACAAGGCAAGATGGTTATGATGAAAATTGCATCTGAAAACCTTCTCTCTTAACGTCAGTGTGGATCTTCGCATTAAATTATACGAGAGGCTTAGGGCAACGATGTAGAGACATTAATGGTTAATGTAGTGGGACACGCTCCCTTGTAATTACCTCCTGTCATTGCTGCAGTGCCTGTGAGATATTGTGAAGAGACAGAGCTCAGTTTACAATCCCACATCAATGGATCTTCTCAAAGTCAGAGGTAATTTTTCTTTTTGAATGAATTGTCAAACTCCATTGTATTAACAAATTTACCTGGAGGGGCATCACCTCTGGTTGGGAAAAGGAAAAAGGGCCTTCTTGCCAATAAGTTGCAGCTCTTAGAAAAGAACAGTAGCAAAAACAGAAAGCTGTGACCTGGGACAATACTTTTGGCTGCTGTAAACAGAATTCAGCTATCAAGTAAGAGGGCTTTCCTCTAATGGAATCAGTATAATTGCTCCCACTCATTTATATTTGTTGTGTTTGGTCTATCAGCTATTCTGAGGGAAATAAGCACTCAGAGACAGAAGGAACATGGAAAAGAAGAAACAGAGCAAACACTATTAAAAGAAAGTAATTGAAAGGCCAAGAGAAAATGGAACCTGAGCCAACAATGGAAACCTCATGTCTAAAAGAAATACTTTTAGCACTCTAAAAGACAGTTCTGGCACTGAGTACACAGAAACAGGCCCTAACGAAGGTGAAGCATTTTATTTTATTCAGTAATTCCAGGCAACGTTTCAGATCTGTTAAATATTACTGAAGAGATAAATGATACCGGGAATTGTATCTTAAAAACTTGTATCGGTATGAATAACCTGCTTATAAAACTGAGCACTACTTTTTCCATCCTCTCATGGCATACTTTGCTATTCTATCACTTTTCCATCCACAGTACCAAGGGTTGTGCACATGCCTCTATTGATCATTCCCAGGTCTGTGCTATCTGGCTTTCCATCGGCTGCAATGAATCCAGATCTGTACAATACTCAGCATAGCATAGCATATACCCATGCTGTGGTCTTATCAGCACTCTCAGAGTACAATTTAATTTTCTGTGGTTCAGCTCACTCTGCCTGCACCTCCCATTCGGCCAAGGACTGCCAGTGTTGTGATGACAGTGCAGAACTGTCAAACATCCTCAAACTCACAACCCTAAGTCTCCCTCAGACTGTGTTGTACACACAGTAGGAAGTATTTTCAAACTCATCCGGGAGAAGAAGGGAAAGAGAGAAAGTCATCCTGGGAGATTCATGAAGTTGTTGGGGCCACCAACGAATCCTCAGTACCTAACAACAACCAAGCGTTGAAGTCTAAAGGTGCAAGTTAAAGGTTTCTAATGGAAACAGCTCATATTTATTTTATCTTTGTGCTCATGAGCTACAGTGGACCAAGCTCCATCTTGTTGAGGTCTGTGCCATATCTCCAAAACTGAAGTAAGCTTCCTCCTGCTCTAATGGTTTCACATCTTTTTTCCTCCTTGGAGGCTTCCTTCCAGTCTTCAACCTACAAGAGCCAAATTTAACACCCATGCTCTTAATAAAGACAGAAATCAACAACAGAGCAAATAATTACACACACAAATAAAAGCCTGAAAACAGAATTGCACTACAGATATCTCACAGATCCTCATGACAAACACCTAAGAAGCTCGAACGGCTTCCTTGCCTGTGGGGCCATGAATACTTCACTGTTGCCCTTCAGTAAGTTCTGCTTTCATATAATCACTCTGTTTCAGAACGAAACAGCTCTGAAACCTCAGTTATCTGTCACAAAAAGGCAGCTTTATTACTTTTATAATCTCTGATAATAGAGATGGTTTAAGATACTATTTCATAGAAATATGAATTGGCAGAAAATACCCCTCTATTTAATATCACATTTCAAAGGATGCTAATAAAAATTACTAACGGGGAAAAAAAAGGAACACTTGTGCCTGGGTCATCCTCAATTAGGGATAGACATTAAGGATACCAGCTCATGTTGCTCTGGGTCGGTATGACTTACTGGTGACTTTCCATAAATTCTCAGTTAGCTGGAGTGTCATCAGTGGAGTGTTAGTCTCCTCTGCTCATCTGGGGACTAAACTGGACACATGAAGATTACCCCTGGTATGCCTTAGTATTGCAAAGAGATAAAGAACTAGGATACTTTCCTTTAATCCACTATGAGGTCTTGCAAAAAAAAAAAGGGGTTGGGGGAAGAGGAGCTACACAGGCTGGGAGTCAGCTTCCTTCTTAAATGAAGGGTTGCTGTTTGACAGAATATTTATCCAGCCTTATACAGTGACCACCCCTCATCCCCCAAATTATAACATCATTACAAAACACAGGAGAAAATTGTTTACACCTGTCACATTCTTCTGGGATCTGGCACTGGCACCAGCACTTAATATTGACCAGTACTCAGAATTCTAAGATCTCTTTTCAGATGCTTGTAACTAAACACATATGGGCATCAGAGAAGCATCCTGAAGGTAATTACTTTGCATTCTTCACAGGGTTGGGAAGCTAATAAAGCTTTAAAAGTCTCCGCTAAATGCAGAGATAAGAAATACATTCTTAGTAACTAAATGCAGCAACAGGCCTCTGGGGGACACAACATCTGATCATTCAGGTAGAGAGCTTTGCTGATGCACAACAGAAGTGGTTTCAGGTTATATCAGCCAGCTTAATTAATTTCCTACCTCTTGACCTCCATGCAATTTTAAAACTTTCTCTTTTTTAGTCAGTGTAATTTTTTTTGAGGTACAACTCTTAGCTTTAACAGTTAATTCTGATACTTTGGGAGACTGTTTTCTGTGTCGGTTATATTCACAGGTAGAGAAAACCAACTCAAGGAACAAATTAAGATATTTATTTTTGTATTGTTACAAATTTGTGGGGGGATTTTCCATTAAATGTATTTAACAGACAACCTATTTGCACTCAGGCCTTTCAGCATTTTAATACGGTAAAATATATACTTTTGGTGCCATACAAATTATGGTTAAAAATAATTCTCAAGGACATACTGAGGGGACAAGAACTTTAAGCAAAATAACTCAAGTTGAAATAGTCAATTCCCTTCAACAGTGGTTTCTATTTCATGACATTATATTCTTTACACTAGCAAACTATATACAAACAATACCACAAAACTACCGTAAGTGCAAAAATGTAAAAAATATACATAAACATATACACAAATTGCTGTGTGTCTGTCTGAGCTACCTTACAATTAAGAAATCCAGTACAAATGCATGGTTTGTATTTATGTATTTGACTTGTAAGTATCTAATATTTAATTGTAAACAAGATTCAGCATGTAGAGCAACTTAAAACAGTTGTCAGAAGCTTAAATCATGAGGCCTGGAGACTGAAGAACTGTACACACTAGGATCCAAACTGACATACATACCCACACATTTTCTGACTTATATTGCAGGGGCATTTCAGGTATTTAAAAGATTTAGAAGTATTTATCTACTCTAAACAAATTCTTGGATTTCATTGTTTTACAAAATGCATACATTTCAATATTTAAAGGAAAATCAGTATCACATTTGCAGGTGTTTGGATCATGTTTGGTAAGTGTCTTGCTCATAACCATTGAACAGCTTTTTGGTTTATTAAGAAACCTTTCTTGGCAACTCAATTAAGGAACAGTAAATGAAAGCAAGCAATGGATGTTCACAATCAACCACTTAGTGAGCAAACAGAAGCAGTCACGTCCCTTAAGCACAGATGAACTCACGGGGGATTATCCAGTGAGTCACTGACAATGCTGACCATTAGGCAAGTACACACAGGGTACACTGCACTGCTAAAAATCTGCAGGATTTAGAAGAGATAGTGGGAAGAAAATGGAAGCTGCCTTTGCATGGACGTGTTGATTTGCTGCTCTCAGTCACTGCTAAGATTCTTAGCAAGAATGGTTTGTTTGTTTTACAAAAGATGGCTGACTTTTTTTCAGGTATTTCCGAGGCACTCATCAATGTATTATTTGAAACACCTGGATATTTAAGAAAACCCAGGATGACAGTTCTATTAGGATGGTGTTGGGCTAAGTAACAGGAATAGCACTAGTACTGTTAGAGTATTTGGAGAGAATTAAACATAGTCGATGCCAGTTTACAGCCTCTACAAATATGAAAACTGCCCATATCTATAGCAACTAATTTCAGTGGAAAATTCAAGTACAACAGTATTTTTGCCAATCTCCTTGTGCTAATGGAGAATACAGTAATGTTATCCATAAGCTTACCTTTCCAGGAAATATGTCCAGAGTCAAATGTCATCTTGTGTATTTTTTTAAGTGCTTGAAAACCCTTACAGTATTGAGCAGAGCATTTGATGAATCCCTTCTCATACATGACACTTTTTGATTTAAAACACAAGCCATGCCCTACAAGACACATTCTGCAAACTGGTCTTAATGTAAAGACTAATTTGCTAAGTTTTGTGATTTTTTTTGGTTTTTTTTAAACATTTCAAACACTGCAACAATGCAGAATATACACCCAAAAATTAAAAAACTATTTCCAAAATAAAATGTTGAAAAAAATTTAGAATCAGTTTCACTGAAAAGGCTCAATAAAGTGCAAGCAGTAAATGAGAGGGTTTACATAGTGAAAAGTGAAGTTTAATAAATTTGTACAATCTGTATTGCTGACAATGAGAGACACGCTATAAAAATGTTTTACCTTGACATCATGCCCTCATATAAAAATATATTCTAATTGCCTTGCTGTACAATCAGATCTTGACAGAATTGAAAAAGAAAAGAACACTGAAATGCCACCACTCCTTTTAAACAGTGTCTGAAAGGAAGAAAATATGTAGATTTATGCTACTGCAGTGTATTCTAATTAAGTGGATAAACTGGATTAGCTATTTACTAGTACTAGCTAATTACTAGTATAGTAATTGCCAATGAAAAAGAGGCATTGCTACTTACTTGCATTGATTCACCACCACTTCTTGAGAAGGCATTCAGGAGGTGCCACACTGCAAACATGAAACTCATTCCTGTGCAAAATGCTCATGCTTTGAGCTCTCACTAAAGCAGAGCTCTCTAATTACTGAACAGAAGTATGCACTACAGCAAGTACTTTTACATCAAAAAATATTTTATGTTATTAAATCTGCAGGTATTTTTGCTCTAAAAAGCATCTCCTCCTGCTTGCAGCAAGTCATTTAACTGAAATAACCAGGTCTTCAGAGTGTACCACGACTTCAACGATTCCAATGAATTGAAACAAAACTTTATAATATCACCTGTCACCCTATACAGCAATTTGTTTTTACCTGGAGCTTTGTTTTCTGAAAAATAATAAAGCAGACTGCAGAAGTCTTCCCAACAGAGAGGACATTTTCAAATCATTTACTGCTGAGCCAGATTCTTTGGTGCTCAGGAATAGCTATTGTAGTATCATGAACAAGCATGCAGTAGCATAACAAGCAGCGATTATTTTCCTTCATACACTCCTGTTTGTCCTGTAAGGCCCATCAGCAAAGTTTCTGCTAGTGGCAGGTACTAAACAAAGGGAGGGAAAATACTTCCTCATGACCCTTTGAGACTGGTATCTGATCAATAGTATCTGATGTCCCCCTTTCAGTGGGGATTTTCCACATGGCATATGGGCAGGATTTCCACTTATGACTAGCACAGAATTATGACAAACTTACTTACTGGCTAGTCATTCAAAGTTTAATCTACTGAAATTCAAAAGGAGTATTTTTCTATTCAAAAGAATCTTTACTTTTTATTCTCCAGTTTTTGCTAATACAAGACAAAAGAAGTTCATTATTGCACATCTATCGCCAAGACTTTTAACTGCCCCAAGATGGTGCAATGTCAGGTGCTTAATAAAGCTCTGTGGAGACCCTGGTCACCTACTAAACAGTAAATAATGTCAGTACCAACTTTGATTTTTGAAGTTTTGCTGTCCTTTTTTTAAAACCTCTCACCCATTCCCAGTTGCAACTAAAGGACCCCAAATACTCACTGTCAAATTATGATGACACACAACCTAAATTAAGAATACCTTGTGAGAGCAGCAACTTTGCAACAATATGAACTTTAAATAAAAGCAGATTACTGAAATAAAGTCTGTATAGCCTTTTAACTATGAAATTATGAAATAACGTTTTTACTTATGATTTTTCATTCTTACAAAGAACTGTTGGCAACAATTATAATTAATTGTTTTCCTGAAGAGTAGGCATTTTTAGCATTGTAATTAGTGTAACAGTAGACAAAAATGTTTTTACATATAATGAGTTTAAATAAATTTAAGACACTTTTCTGTAGGATCATCATCAAATGATGCTCTTTTCAATAATTTGTGTAAGATTCTAAACCACATAAACGATAATGCACATTACATTTTATTCACACTATAAAAAAAGCACAATATACAGGCCATATCCTTTAAAGTGCAACACAACAGAACATTTCTGTAACATTCAGGTTCTTCAAAAACCCACAAAAGTAGGTATTTAATATTTAGGAACAAATTCTCTCTGTAGGTGTATTGACACTGAATCTAAACCCTGAATGGTTATCAAGCTTGTCCTTGCTGTAAGTGCCACGCTAAAAGCGATGCTTATGACCACTAAACAATATTATCTTATCTGCTTCCATATTAGACAGCCTCATGTCTCATGTCCACAATGAAAGCTTTTATCCTCTAGTCAGTGAAGAACATCTGCAGAGCCCTTTACTGAAGACAGTTCTTTGACTATGGTCAGAAAACCTCTTTTAAGTCCACTTAGCTTCACCGTACAGGCTACTGCTTCAGATGTCAAATCTACCAAGAAAAATATGGTAAATGGAACAGAGCAAGCATGTCTCTGAGTTGGCAGCGCATGCTTCACTATGTTTGGCACTATCTACCAAATGTATTGGTAACACACAGTATAAGCACGTACCAATTTGCTTTTCACTTCATAAATCTTTTTTGGTTGGATGTTTTGCTAATAACAGTTGGAAAACCTCATTTGTTCCTGAGATGAACATGACAAAACAAAGTGAGCTCCATCTAAAGCTGCCAACAGGACATTCTTCTTCATTTCCAGCCTTGCTACCTGCCTGCTGAGCCAGATTTACAACCTCAATCCTCCCCAAGGCGCCATTTCTGAGACTCTTCTTGACGCACATCTGGCCTGATCTGGTTTCTCATTCCACCCAGAACGTTTGAGGTTGCCTCTGTTGCAACGATGAAAGGTTTCACCACAGTTGGTGGAATTTGGCGGAGGACTCCTCCTACTGCTCCAGTGACTCCTCTGTTCTCATGCTCACGAGCAGCAGTCTCATAGATGGTTTGGGCTGTGTCCGTAATCCCCTTTCAGAAAATAAAGGAAATCAGTTACACCGAAAAAGAAAAAGCATCCTCTTCTAGTTTTAGGGGAAATTTTAAACTGCACAGCATTTTTCTCCTTGGAGATTTGTATTATAACTGTACTAAATCAATACTGATATAAATATGATTTAGTTCTTCTAATGAGGCTTAAAATAACACTCCTATGAACTTACAGATGCAAATATTTCAGGCAACTTCTGGTGGCACATCTTGCACATAAGGGAAGAAGCTGCGGGGTACTGTGAACTATTGAAAAACTCAGTTGACACCTTACTTCATAGACACTACATAAGGTGCAACCAACAAAGTAAAACACAAAATACAATAAAATCAGGTCAGCATTCTAATTTAAAATACACTGTCATAGTAGAGGAAGGTTTCACTTCTCTTAAATCCTGCACTATGCTTAAACACTACCTCCCTCAGAATTAACAGTAACTGCAAAGGTGGTCAAGCAGAAAGGGAAGGGAAGGATGGATGACACAGCACAGGAAATCAAGTGGCTCAGAATAATTGTAAACCATCCCAATGGAAAAGCACTCAAGTCTTGTTCACACTCATCTGCATGACATCTTAGCTTTTTTCTGCTTTATCCATTCCAGATTTCTGTTAGTTTATGATTATTGATGACGTCTTGTTCAAAGCTGAAATCTCCTCCTCCGTTTGGCCAGCCTAAACTAACATCTGTTATTTTATTCGCTGTTTTAGGAAATAATTCTTAATTTTGGTTCCCAACAATTGCTTCTGCACTCACCTCTTTCACAACACTGTACGCTTTGGCTACACCCTCCCGCAGGTCGACCGGCTGATGAGCCAAGCGATGGCGAGGGAACCGTTTGATCTTTTTCGCTTCAGTAAAGGTAGGCCCTGGTGATACCATGTCATAAGCAGTTTCTGCAGCTGCCTGCACATGAGGAGCAAATGCAAAACACCTGTTATAGCACCCAACCACAAATTTAAGCTACTAATAGGGTGATGTCATTGAAATAAAGAATTCTTATTCCACAAATAATATTCATTTGCATCAGATTAAGGTTTTGTCCAAGAACTTCTGGAATGTGCAGCTCTAACTATACATTAATTCCATAATGAAAGAATGAATGTTGTAGGTTTGGTTTTGTTGTCTCTTCAAAGGCATGCTCTAAACTGAATAAAATGCTCAAGAGAGAAACTGAACATTTGATCAATGGTATTTCTTACAAACACACAAGCACACATATAATCCCACCTGTGATTAATATCACTGTTTTTTTGACTATATATGTTCAAGCTTAGGCGCATATACTATTTTTGCAAGATTAGGTGGTAAAAGTGCATTTTCATTATATTTCCATATACTTTATATTAAGAAACATAAATTATTAACACTTTAATCCAAGATTACCTTAGGGTTAAATCCAGGAAGCTCTATAGACTTTGTGTAGATCTACAGAAAAAATACTTGCTTGGGTGTTTTAAAAAAAGGTACGAATCTACTACTGGGTAATACACATGCACAAAGAACTCATCTTTCTCAATATCAGTGATTTTTTAGTGAGGCTGAACATTTTTGTATTAAACTGTACATTATAATATATTAAATATATTAAGAAACAAGCAGCACCTTGGGTCTTCAGAAGTATTTTAACACAATTTTCTAACCATTGTATTTGATGCCATAGTTCTCACCTCACAGACTGGTGCAAGCTCTACCCAGTCTCTGCTCTCCGATTTATACAGCTGTCCTTATTTTTTTTTTTTTTTTATTACATGCTTCCAAACTTAAATCTACAGCATTAAGATATTAGCTTAACCTAGAGCACTTACTGGTCACACCTCTCATTTTACATCTAACTTCAGGAGTAATATGCTTTACCTGTATAGTCTGAACCATTCTGTTTGTTAGCTCCAGTGCTGCCATCGCAGTGGAAGTACCAAAGGAAGCTGCTCCTCTTTGAAAGCCTCTGACAATACGACCATCCTTGCGGTACTGCTCTATTGGCAACCACACCAGGTCTTTCAGACCTTGCACTGAAAATGAAGGCATAACACCAGAGTCAGAATGTTCTCTTAGATAAGCAGAATGCCTTGAAAGGAAGTGAAAACAAGAGTCAACATGGTTTGTGGTGGTTTTTTGAGGGGGAGAGGTGTTGTTTGGTTTTTAAAGAAACACATTCATATGTAGCTGAATAGTAGCAAGAATTAACTTACCTAACTGCACAAGTGAATGCATAGGCCCTACTCCTCCCAAAATTCCCGGTAGCTGGTTTTTCTTTATATCGTTAAGCCATTCACTGATGGCATAGGAGAACAATTTATCCACACCTAATAAACTAAAGTAAATAGAATTATTAATTTTTTTAAAACAGACAATTCCTAATAAAATATATACATTTATTATTCATCAAAGTAAAAGATGCCATTTAAACAAAAGGAAAGCTTTTTCAAGTGTCATCTTTTGCTGCTGTTGGCTAAGCCAAGCATTTCAAATGCATATGCTTCATAAAACAAACTCAAAACTGTATAATCACATCCAGTTCCATAGGAAGTGAATATAAAACTAAAATTAAGAGTTGATCACCAAGACTAGCACATACATTAAATTCTGTTCTGAATTAGAAGTTCTTCTTCAATTATATATGTATTTCAAAAAACCCTAGAATCAAGAAATATTTGTATGGTCAAAAAGCATTTTGGATTTTAGACGGGCATCTTAACAGAAAATTTGCTTTGCATTTGCAATGCTCAGTTATTCCCCATAAACTTGTTCAATTTGCAATAGCAATGTTGATCTACATTCTGATAAACTTACCCGTGTCTGTAACAAAGCCTCTTCAGCTTTAATTCTGAGCAGTTCAACTGAGCAAGCCCAATAAGAATCCCAGCTAGTGTTCCCTGTAAGTGAAATATTTTGTTATCACATAAATTTACTCAACCCATACAACCTGTGAGAAATAATTTCATTATCTCAAGTCTTACTCACAGGTATTCTGTCTAAACATTCTCCCCCAATCTCCCCAAATGCTATTTGTTACAATGCTATGAATCATGTCATACGGAAACTTGCAAAAAAGGAAACTTGGCTTAACCTGCCACTGCAAGAAAAACATCTGGATACGAGAGGGCTTCTTCAGAAATAAGAAGCTGTAATAAATTATGTAAACATAGCTCTGGCTTTAGTGTGTTCCAGTGATTCTAAAGCTACCATATTTCATGTTTTGACTTCTGATAGCCAGGCAAATTCAAGAAGTTGCTGCTTTCACTTTCCCATATTTTCTTACTGATTTCCCATGACAAAGTACAACTCTTGTTGTGCAAACAGGATTTTTTGATGTCTGCTTCTAAACTCAGTGTGATAAAGAATGCATATCTTAACAAGAACCATGAACATTTTTTTCATCTGTAATAGATTCTGCCATTGCCACAGACGCCCATATGCTACTAGACTGCAAGGAAAGCAAACAAGGACAACAAACAACAATATTTTATTCTGGCATTAATGAAGAAAAAGTAAAATAAAATGCACGATTCTGGCATCAGACAGTGGTGTCATACTTTGAGGGGCACTGCAGCTCTATGCTAAGATTTCAAGCCAATCACTGAGCTCATAAATGTGACAATCAAGTTCCAGCCTGAGTTAATCATATGTGGGGGATCCGTGCCCAAATTTTCCAATTAAAAGTGAAGCAAAGCTTTACTGAAACTAAAGGGGAAAAAAAGTGTTCTAGATTTTATCATTATCACATCCTTAATGAGTAGTGACCATAAAAATATACCCTAAATAATGGGGAGCAGGGAGGGGAAAGCAAAACAAGCAACATCAAATTTTTGTTCTAGAGCATCAGCATTATACACACACCTGATCCATTGACACATGCTTGCCATGGTAATCGAGACGTATTGGAACTTCTGAGGTAAAGCGAAATTCTCTGGGACATACAAAGAAAATATTATAGTGAGAAACATGAAAAGGAAATAAAATTATTCTTCCAAAAAGAAACTCATGGCTCCCCATCCTCCTGGAATAAGATGTCACACCTTTTTTTGTAAACCATAAATTCTTTAGTTACTGTGTTAGTACTTCAGAACAAATTTACAAAATACAGTGGCAAATTCAGCTTTTCTCGGTTTATTCACATCTAGTTCAGATTAGCATTTCTAATAAATTTAACAGTCCTGCAAATGTGCTACTAATCCTGCAAGTGAGCATCTCTATGTTCAAACACACACCCACAAAATGATGGTTCTGTGGGCAAAATTTAGTCCTGCAAGTGGAACTTGATAAAAAATTCTGTTGGTAATGTATGTGGTGAAATAGAACCACAGCCATGCTAATGCAATTTAGCTCTGCACTGCGTACCACAGCACACATCTATTGTTAGAGGCACTTATGATCTGAATGCACATGAAAAAACTTCTGTATAACAAGCTACAATTTTCATAGTCACTTCTCAGTCAGGGCTACATTAGACTTCCTCTTGTGATATTTTAATTCCATACCTCTCTTCCATGACATCCTTATATGCTCTTCCTTTATATACTCGCATCTCTGATTACGTTAGATCTAATTTATAGTTAGACATAAGAGTACAAACACTGCTCTTTTTATGCATTTGTAAAATGTATCATTACTGGTTCTGTATGTGGTGAAGATTTAATTTTTATTTCCTTGTGCACAGTAGTGTGCAAAAGTTAATAAAAATCACTGATGAACTTCCAGTGATAGAAACAAATATATATGCTTTCACAACCAGCCAATAAGCAACAACAAAAAAATGCACCTTGCCCTAAGGTCTGATAGTTTATCACCACACTTTCTTAAAACATTCAGCAGAACAGCTATGTGTCACTTGAAATTTTGTAACAAAAGTTTACCTGAAAAATACTGGCTGATCATTGTATGATGTCGTTTCTTGTGAGAAATGATCATCATCTCCATTAACCACATCCATAGAATCAATGCTGCCATTTTCATTCGCTTGCTTGTGTGATGAAAAAGAAATGACTGGACTTGGTTCCTTAAGGCTGCTGACATGCCTAGGCAAACTACACGTAACTTCAGCACCAGGAGACTTTTTAACTAAGAAAAGAAGTTATACACAGTTAAGTGACTCATATTTTTCACAGTGATTTCAGAAAGATTGTATTTATACAATTACTGTGTCCTTAGTAAGTTCTAATGCTCATTAGTAGGAATTACTAGCAGGGCAATATTTAAATTCTCTTAGTTATTAATAAAAGCTATTACATGCAGCTTATGTTGAGGTTTGTGCATCAGCATAAATAATGCATCTGGATCTAATGGCAGTATTGCACAGGGCTTCATCACCTATGCATTTCAGCATGACATCTCAACAGAAATAGGCAAAGTATAGCTTCTAACAAATGCCCAAATATAGTTAATAGTGGAAACGTGCTTTCCAATATATACTGCTTTTGCATCAGATAGTATAATTGATTAGAAGTACTGCTTCAACTGCATACATACATCATTTAATACCTCTGGCATAAAACAGTATGTTTGTCTAACAGCTTGAAGATGTCTAACAGAGTTCAAGTTTATAAACAAGCAGCACAATGTATTTGTTTTATCTACTAATAACTCCCAATAGCATATACACAGTCCTCAACTTTTTTAAAAGCTCTTATTAAATATGCTCCAATTTTGGTTAAACCTTCTATAGAATTAAGATTCCAGGTGTTGAAGACCTTTGTTCACATTTATAAAATAAAAAGCTTAAATACCTAAAGCTTCTGTGTTCTAAAGAACCAGTCATTAATGTTAGTGCTCAAATCCCCAAACAAGTTTTTATATACACAAGATTCACATGTGAATTTATAGACACATACAAAAATTAAAGGAGAAGGAAGTGGCACTATTATGTTAGGTTTTTTTTAGAAATATACCTTCAGGATCTGGAGTAACTAAGAGTTCTACTTCTGTAGAAAGGCTAGTGAAAAAGTCCTTCAGGAAAAACAAGGCATCCTAATGGCAAAAATGAAAATACAATCAGGTTAAAATAAATACAAAGACACAACTCTCTAAAAACATTACCTACTATTCCAGCTCTATTTCTATGCAGATATGAAACAAAAAATTTTTTTTGTTTTTGAACCTTTAACATATGCACAAACCACACAGAAATGTAGGACAGAAACCAGGAAGACCCTCTTGGCCAATGCACCTTGCTCCATATAATAGGATTTCATGATCTGTCTAGCTCTGTCTTAAAAATTCAGGGTTATTTTTGTCATTTCTACTCTCATTTTGGAGACTGGTCCAGAACACAGGTGTTTTAATGGCTATAAACCTTTCCCTGATTTGCAGTAGAAGGTATTTAAGTATAGTTTATATTCTACTCTAATACCGTCAAAGTCAATCAAATAATTACAAATCAAGTCTCATCACTGCTTCATTAAAAGTCATTAATATCTACGGTATTAATGTCTTAATGATGTCTTAAAGGTATTACATCCCAGTTTCTTTTTTGGACAGATGCATCACACTGGTGCCTTATTCATCCTATCATTGATGATACCTGGACTTTTTTTTCCATTTTTACTTCCAGCTGGTAAGAATGACAGCTTAAGTAGTAATAACAAATATTTCTAATATGACTGCATGCAGCCCTGTGCTTCCAAAGAGCTGTGGTTAATTTCATAGAAGTCGTAAAGGTGAATTTTGTTTATGGTTTAAAGGATGAAAGACTTGAAAAAGTAACCAAGAGGGAACACATTTCCTTCCTAGATGGCAGTATTTCCAGGCTACTTTTTCCTAGATGAAATTATTGCAAACTAGATAGAGTTCAATTTTGCTAATAGCAAAAGGTAAACCTGGTCTCCGATGTGTGTTGAAAGAAAGAAAAAGTAGGTAACGGAAATCCTAATTATGTTCTTAAAAAACCTAAACCCCACGTATCTCTCTGCAGATGACAAATTAAGGAAGAAATGCCTCAACAGAGTAATAACTGCACTTTACATTTGCCTGCACAAACATATATAGCTCTTACTGGTTTAGAAAAAACCCAAATATTTCTTGAATATATCAAAAATACCTTGCACAAAGGCCTGCTAAAGAAAGTAAACCAATTTCTGTTCTTCCTGCCACTGCAGTTGATAGCAAGACAAAGCCTTCAAGTTATTAGAAGCATTTCCTGAGTGCCAAGCGCCCTTGACTAACATGTTGTGAACCACTTCTAGATTAATTATTAACCTTTTTCAATTAAAAACAATGAAGTCGCTTCATGAACAAACAAAACCAGACCACTCAAGAATAAGTAGTTTAAGTGATTTCAAACCCTTTGAGATTATCAGAAGTTTCAGGAGGAAAACTTACTGAGAAAACAGCTTTGCCTAAAGATATTCTTAGTTTTTAAATAAAAAATCTAGTCTTTGTATTAGCTGGAGCAGAAAGGAAAGGAAAGGAAGTTCTAGCATGGATATAAATGGAACAACAGAGATTCAAAGATTAAATAAAAAAGGTATCACACCAAGAAAATGTAAAACATAAAATATGTATGATGGCTAGAAGTATCTGGGTTAAAAGAAACCCCAAGTATAATTAAATAAAGAAAAAAATTTGCTTTTTTTTGCACTGGCACAACCCACCTGGTCAATATTGAGGCGAAGTGGCATTAGTGAAACACGTAAACAACATTCCTGTGGGGATCTGCCAGACTCTGGACGGACATGCAATGCTTTAACTGTCAACTGAAAAAAACCCAACACAATTATTAAATCTCAGAACACCAGCCAAGAAAAGCTTTTACTGCAAAACCTCAGTACTAGTATGATTCCACTTAGCAATTACAGTATTGAATAAAAACTTACTCTGAATGTTATAAAAAAATAAAGTTAAAAGAAACTCCCCAAAAAATTAATAAATCCTTTTTAGAACCAGTAAGACTACTGTATACCATAAAAATACAAATCTGCATGTGTAGTGAAAAGTGAATGTCTGCTTGTATCATTACTGATACAAGCAGACATTTGCTCAAAACCAAATTGTGAAAGCTACCAAAATAGTCCTGACAGTCTCAAACCCATTAATACCTGACGTGCTAACATTCAAACTGACTTTTGAATTAGTTTTAATATCCACAAAGAGTCAAGCAAATAACTATCAACAAATGATATTGCTTCAGTGTTCCACGAACTCACGTTTCTGCTTCTGCAAGATTAAGTGTACATGGCCCCCAAAATGATAGTTCAACCATTGTAATTGTAATGAATTAACATATTTCATAGCTATACCATGTTTGAATGTGCTTTTCTGGGCATCTCCTTACTGCAGTAGAGATAGAGAAATTTATTCATCTGTGATGTCGCTAAGCGATCTCTGATCTCCAGGTCCTGAACAATAAAAACTTGTCGTGACACTGGCTGCTCCAACAGACAGGATTCACCTTCTGCACCACCTGGAGGATACACCTCATGCTGGAATTTCACCTTTTAAAATGGAAAGCCAGCATAATCAGTTTCATTGAAAAACAACATTTAACAGCAGAATACTTCTTTAAAAAATAAACAAAAAACCAGGAAAGCACACCACACATAAGAACTTTTAAAGCTGTCTACTGTTTTAAATTTACAGAAATGATATTAAGATTTCTGAAACTATTCAGGTTTTTACATATCTAGCACTAGAAATCTTCCAATTTCTAGTTGTGCAGATGTTCGTATTTTAGTGTGCAAATTCAAGCAAAACCAAAAAGTCTGTATAAGATAAGGAACTAATTTCACTTTTTTTTAACATTCACTCAACTTTTTCTTCTCAATCCTGGTATCTTTCTCACCTCAAGGTGAAGCCTGTACCAGGCAATCTTGCAAGTCTTGAATCCTGCACCCTCTAACACTTAAGAAAAAAATGTTGCTTCCCTACCAACTGACTTCTCAAGTGGCTTCTTGTGGTCGTTTCCTTCTTTTTACTCACTTTACTCCATTAATATTCTAATTCAGTATTTTTCTTAAATTCTAAGTTATCTTCATCGGGTGACCCCTTGATGAGGCTCGCATTTCCAGCCGTGGTGACCTACAAACCATCCCCTGTCCCCCCCGCGCACGCCGCATCCCGGCCGGCAGTGGAACGCTGCTGAGCGCACGCAGCGAGCGCGGCAGCGGCCTCTGCCGGCACGGCGCCGAGATCCAAGGCAACACCGTTCGTGACCCCTTCTGTTCTCCTTCATTTCTTTAAACACTACTATTAAGCCTTGTACCAAGTATGAGGAAGTAGAGAAAAAAACCTTTATACCACTTCATGCTAACACCAACCCTCATTAAATATCTGCAAACTAAGAGATGGCTATAATTCTACACAGGAAGTTTTCCAGGTGGAATATTAAATGCTTCCCTTTTTCTTCTTTTTTACTGCAATGTCACGTTTTTTTCTAGAAAAGGCTACCTTAAGTATCACATTTCTGGCAAGCTTAAAGTGCTAATGGGATGAATTTTAAGTTTTGGAAATGCACATAGACTACAAAAGGCCTTTATTTTTATGTAGAGCCTTTCATTCTTATGAAAACATTTGAAAAAAATCTTATTTTAAAAAGATTCTGTTATCGGTCCATTTGACATGAAATATGTTTAACTCCTCACCAATACTATTCACAGCACCAGTAAAAGAGCATCTAGTTCCTATGTTAGAGCTAAGCACAGCTTTAAAAAAACCAGTAAGATACTTATGCCTGAAGGGTGATAAATATGTTAGGGGAAACAAAGGAACAATACTCTGATACAACTAGATGTTATTTCATATCCAGTTACCAAACTGATACACTGAGTATTCTCAACAGATCTACATCTTGCTTATTTGGTGAGAATACGTAATTCCATAACAGGTGTATCTATTCAGAATGGAACCGAAGAGAGAAAAACAAAACAGCAGTTGTAAAACTTGTTTATAATGAACAAAAACTTTTAAGAATATTGCAATGGATATCCTTCATCTTTAGAAACAAGCTTATTCAGCAAGTAAGTATTATGCTAATGCTAACAGTTTTGTTAAACAAATTCTACCTTCATCACCATCAAAGTGATTGCTTAGATGTAGATACTGTTGAAAGATATAATACTGAATTCTAAGGAGTATAACACATAAAGACATCCACACACAGAGAGTCATGGCTGTTTCTGTCATTCACCTTGCTTAACTGTATTTCCATTAGGAAGTCTGGGTTTCTTCCTCTTCCTCCACATGCTGTATTCCGTCCATGCCTTGTTGGTGTATGAGAAGGAGAACTATGGGGACTTCTGGGGAAATAAAAAGGAAAAATAGGCTTTTGCAGATCAAAGTTATCCCACTGTTAATATAAAATGAAATGCACTGGATGTAACTTATTACTATTTTAATGATATTCAAAAAAACATGGAAACTGTGTTACTGTTAACCAAATTTCTTTTTGTTCAAGTAATATATACCTAAACAGAATGCTAGGTGTATGTATCCCACCAAATTAACATTCATAAAACATTTCCTTAATTTTGGCTGTGATAATTTTACTCTTTAGTTTACATGACATCCTGTAAATCTGACTCTTATGCTCCTTAAGCCCTGACCTCTTTAGGAAAATTTGACTTCTAATACTACCCTAAAACAAAATGCATCCTTCCATTCCCCCCAGAAAAATCAGCAAAATCAAACCCAGTTTGTCCAGGTTAAGACATGGGAGAAATACACCCTGATTTGTGAAGTTAAACTGAATAAGATTCTAGATGATCTTTAAAATCCCTTCCAACCCAAACCATTCTATGATTGATTCCTTGTGAGAAGGGAGCCAAGAAGCAAGCAAGGGAGACTTGAGACTGAACAATAAGATTACTCCAAATCAAAAGAAAATTAAGTATTTCTAAATCTTCTAATCCACATAATTAGATCAAACACTTACATGAAACTTTTAGCTGGAGAAGTTGATGGTGCAGTTCCAAAATCCCTTCCACCATAAAGATGCCAAATAAGAGATATTTCCTTTACAACATAGCGTACAAGAGGAACAGGAAAATGAAGGGGAGCTTTGCTTGTATCCGTTTTTTTTATAGGTTGGCTGAAATGATTTTCCTTTATAACAATTGCATCATCAACCATTATTTTTATAACTGGCTCTTCCTCTTTTTCCTAATTTAAAAAAAAAAGCATATAGCACTGAGAAGGTGATAGCATTGAGAAGGTGGAATCTTTCTTTATTGAGATGTCTAAATCTTTCCTATGAAAAGGAAAACTTTACTGTCTTCTAAAGCTTATACAACACATGATTGGTTTAGAAGTGTTTTTTATAAAGACAAAAGCATATGAAAGAAAAGTAGAAGCTCCAAAGTAGTTAAAAACAACAATAAAAAAACCCAAACCAAAACAAAAAACTTCCCCACCCAAACTATAAACAAAACAAAGTTCTAGTTGAAAGCAAACAGAAAACCACAGAAGAGCCCAGGCTACCCTATTAGCACTTTTGGAAACAAACAAGCTCAACTATAACTGGCAAAGTACAGCCTCTAATCAGAGACCCAGGAACTGCTTCTGTCAATTAAGAAGAATACCACCAGAAAACATGAACCCAGTGCAGAGGACAGACAGTGGTGTAAAGTGACACACAAGCTTTTCTCTGAGGTTTGGCAAGGACCTTGGGTCCTTAGAAACATTGAGAGCTTGGATTAAGAGAGAAATGAACAAAAGACAAGAAGACGTGCAAAGCTGCTGTTTTGATAAATGCTGGTTTTTGCTTAACACATTTTTTTCCTAACTATGCCATTATTGTAAGTCAAAAATGACAATGATTAAACATGACTAAAACGTAGGAAAACTGCCAATACAGCTTAATGTAACATTCAGATCAGAGAACAATTACATAGTGCTGAGATACAGAAAAATCTTATCTATTTGAAAGTACTTGCACTCATTCCTAACGGTAACAACGCGTAAATTCCTTTCAATCAGAAAAACTTCACTAAGCAACCACGGAAATCTATAAAATCTAATTTGTCCAAGTTTTACATAGGCTTTTCTCTAATTCAGTTTATATATGGATTTTTTTTTTTAGTAATTTTCAAAGGAACTTACAGCAACAGCAACTTTAGGTGCAAAAAGAATGCAGAAATCATCACTTTCTGCTGGAACATCTCCCATGGCCTCACTTAACAGGTGATGAGTAAATGAAGCATAAGTGGGACTTGGCTCTTGTGAGACATTTCCACTTTCATCTGGAAACAGGAAGAGATCTGAGCAAGATGGTTCCTGAGTTTGAGATTTGTCATCCAAAACCCCTGGGAGTTGAAGGAGGGTTGAGAAAAAACATGTTTCAGTGGAAAAACCCTTACAAAATATGAAAATTAAGTAAGAGTTAATTAATGTTTGTTACTTCAATTATATCAAGGAAATTTGCTTATTATATCTTGAATCAATTCCTACTATGAATAAAATACAATTCTCAAGTTTCTCATTCTAGTAGTAAGACCACAGCATCAAAAACTTTCAGTACTACAGTGACTGCTCACTTTCCACCACAGAAAACACCACCAGACATTATGGAAATAGTAATGGAATAGAAATCTATTTGCAGTACAAGATCTTATTAAATTTAAACCTGAATTACACTCCAGCCATGATACAGAAGCCATAATCCTATGATAAAATCAACTCTCTTCTTCTATCTGCTAATTCAAAAAAATGTTCATAGCTTGAAGTTCTTCCTGTGACTCGGAACTGCACCATCTTCCTGGACTACCTTCATACACAGAAGAGAGGTCTTTGATTCCGTCACACTAACTTATACTCCTACAGAATTTGGGGTCTGGACAGAGTCCCAGAGTCAGATTTCTTCCTTGCCGCTTTCAGTACCTCAGTAAAGTGTATTTGACTAGAATCTCAAAGTACTTCTGCATTATTATTATTATTAGAAGCAAGAATCCCTTCCAAAGTTTTGTGCTAGTTTGAAGACTTCAGACATCCTAAGTACATGCTCCCATTCTTATTGCAGCATCTCAACATACACAAAACTTTCAATCCCACTTTCTTTCCAGAGAAGCTGTACTTTAAATGTAGGTAGGCCTTCAGAGGATTCCTACCATTAGACTCTTGCTTCATGGCAGAAGCAGTCTGTTGAGTCTCAATTTCTTCCATTGCATCACTCATCAAATCCCGTAAAATCTGCTGCTCTGATTCAGCGAGGCCTGGTCCGTGGGAAGATGGTTGGCTAAAGGTCTCTACCTGTAGGAGAGGAACTATACATAGTTACATCTCAAAGACAACAAATGCCAAAAAAGATTTTGATAGAACAGCTTGATTCACAGCCCTTCAACTGTGAGAAAAAACACTAACTTGTTAAATAGTCAAGTGATCTGAAACACCAAGCTGGATGATTCATAAAGTAGGTTAGAACATTATGGTTCAGGGTACTTAGATCATCACAGTACATGGACACCTCGTATTTGTCCTGGAATTTTCTTCTTTAGATAAGAATAAAGTACAAGAGGTAAACAGCATAAAATATTTTACAATATTTAGTGACCAAAGTAGAAAAAACTCCAAAACTTTATTTTAACTCTGAAATATATTTTAAATTAGATACAATCTGTTTATTTCTTTGCAGGAAACCTCACATTATTTGTAAATAGAACGAGGATTAAAATTAAAATATATCACCAAGAAGCAGAAAGTTAAGTTGCTATCATTTTGCCATTCTATACCTTCATTTTTGGCTTGCTAACTCCACGTTTAACTTCTGTCTTAGTGGGTGGATGTAAATCACCATAACTTGCAATATATTGTATGAGATTCATTAGTGCAGCACACGAATCAGAGCAGGTACGAATATGGATTACATCACTGGAACAGTGCAGCTCAAAACGTGGCTTAGTCTAGACAGCAACAATGAAAAGACAAGAATACACTTCAAATTACCCTAAAGTTCCATAAAAATAGCACATACAGAGATGTTTTTAAATTATTTTACCTAACTAGTCAGAAAAGGAGTTTAAAAAAAAATACAAGTAAACTGAAAAACCTTCCTTGATTTTAAGTATAATAAAGTAATTTTCAAATTACAATCTCTCATGAAGATTTTACATTTTATTTTGTTTGTGATTAAATACTTACTCTTTCTCCATCAGAATCAGATTTCACTGCTGTAATGGTTAGTTCCAGCAGTCCCATATCCATAACACGAACATAATCTGAAATATGATGATTTAAAAAATACTAAGACAATAACAAACACCATATACCTATCACTATAAAACCATTAAAAGCAGCATGAGCTGTAAAGGAATCTTTTTTATCAAAACCTTTTGTATCTCTGCATTTCCTTCTTTTATGAGAATTACTTTCAGATTTCAAGTTTCAGCTACTCAAATCAAGAACTTGAATCTTTTCAATCCAAAATATCACTCCCACTACCACCATCTGTGTGCAGTGTAATCTTTTAAGATATTTATCCTCATTCCATCTGTGGGAGTTAAGAGAAACCAAGGCACACAGAAGCTGAATGACTAAACATTCAATCAATTTTTTAATTGAAGTGAGAGAGAACACATGTTCATATTGTACTAATCTTTCAGTGTCATGAATAACTTATTTGCCCTCTTTTGTTGTTTAAATAGAACAGGCATACCTTTACTGTGCCCCCTACTAGAGATCTTTTACCTAAGCTAAATACATATGTTTGTGGGCACAAGGTTTTATTATTTCTCCAATTCATTTGTTAAATATTGATTCAAGTTCCTCAGTCCTTAAAGGCTCTTACTATTTGAATGAGAGCAACCCAGTTGGTATGATTCTTTTGAGAACCTAGAACTTTGTGCCATATAGCACCTTTCAAGTTCAACTATTTAGAACATATATCTCATGAGATCTCGTACCTATGGAAATTTCTTTCTGCGAAACTCCGGATTTTTAAAAATATGCTTTTTCAAATACCTGTTATTAAACTGTAACAAGATACTAGAGGAATTGCAAGATGCTTTTCTCTGACATACTTCTGGATCCACAAATCCAAATCCAGGCACTCAGATTTTTATCAACATTTCACTATTCTCTCATAGTCAACTTGCTGCTCCTTATCTCCTCAAACCTCTTCTTCAATAACCTTTATATATGCAGAATACACCTGTAATTTTGTTTCTTTAGGCTCTGCAATTGATTAGTCATATGTAAAGCATCCTTACCTCTATGGAGGTTCACCGTAACAGTGTTGCACTTGTCAGACAAATGCAAAGCAGCTTCATCTAAAATTATCCTAAGAGACAAAAACAAGATGAAATAAAAATGCTAGAGAAATGCTGTGTAATTAGTAAGTCAAAAGAAATTAGTATATAAAAAATATTCAAAAACACAAATATGCCTAACATATCTTAAATCCAAACTCTTCACTTTAACCTTTCATAATTTTCAAATCCACTGGCAATTAACCACTGTAAGATATTTTCCCCATTGTTAATTATGTATTTCTTACATTTCAATTTCTATATTTGATCCTTCCTAGAATAAGAAATAATGGCTTAACCCTTAACACTTATTTCTATTTTTGTCTTTTTCTCTTCTTTGAAACATTTATTTCAAGGGTCACTTAAAAGGTTTTATTAATAAAAACAATCAACTTGGTAGATATTTCACTACAGAACAGGTATAACAGAATGAGTATTCAATGGAAGTTGCAAGGAAAATTATTAGAAGTTACAGATATCTTCATTAGTCACTAAATATTCAATTAATTAATATACTGTCTCCAAGTAACAAATTATAAGAAATCTTAAGGTTTTACTAATTCATAAAATAGACATAACTTCATTTCAGAACATTCCACTCTTATCAAAAATGCAGAATTGCTTGTTGTTAAAGGAAGCAATCCAACAAAAAAGTATAAATAAACAAAATTATTTAACCTAATAAAACAGAAGGACTACACATTAGCAAAGTCTCTTTCAAAAGACAGAAACCAGTGTGATCATTTACACAACATCAGTGCTTCTGAGGTGAAAAAAGCAGACAGGCACTACAAGTTTTACAGGAGCTTACATGATTCACAATCATTTAAATCATACCTGAGAGTAGAAGAGGATTTATCTACTGCAACACTGCTGGAAATGCTGAAAGTTTCAACAGTAAGTAGAGATCTGACTGGCAAAAACAAGGGCCTAATAACAAATAGGAAAAACAAATCAGTACTCTGTACCTATCTGGAAGTTCACTCAAAGCCTTATATATTACCTAACTCCATCTTCCCAGACCTAGGCAAGTCATATCCTACTATAAATAGCTTCCAGTTCGAGGGATTTCTGTTAAGTACTTTTTCCAAGAGAGCCTAAATAAGTATTATTCACAGTATGTAAACTCAAACATTCCTGAAGAATAAGTATATAGCTGCAGTGCCAAGCAACACACTTGCAATTTTACTTACCTATAATCAAGAGCACAACTCCACAGATGTACATGAAAAGTTGTAATTGTAGCTGGAGGATTATATCCCAGAACAGGCTCATCAGAAATATTCAAAAAATATAAAATCTAAAAATCACAAACATATTAATACTTCAATATCTGTTAAATTAACAAACAACTACACATCACAAAAGAGAAAATCTGTAACAGGTATGACAATAAAATGCTAGATTAGTAGAAGGAAAAGGTGTGAACAGTCTCAGATATTTAAAGATGCTTACTCAATATCTTTATAGAGAGAAGCATGGAATGTAAACAAGACAAAAAAACCCCATAAAAACTGCAGCTTCAAAGGTATGAAAAAGACCAGTCCACAGACACTCAAGTGGCTCCTTATACAAAGCCTCACAATGCATTTTTAAAACACTGCCCAAATACAGTCTTATTCATCCCTCTTTGTACCTGTTATTACAGTGTTTGCATTTTCTTTGCTCTCTCTCTGAAAAGTTAACTTTTCTTGTAATGCTCAAGTTATCTTCAAGTTATTGTTCAAGTTATCTTCAAGTCTTTCTTGGGGGGTGGGCATGGGAAATATGCTCAGAACCATGTGCACATTCATTGTATAAACAGCTTTTTGATGTACTACCACATAAAACTAACTCCTATCCTCCTCTATAAGATCTGTCATAGCTCCCTCTCAAATATGTTACACTATAAAATTCTTCTTAAAATATTCCAAACTTGGGGCATACCATCACTGCTAGTCTTTAATTTTTTTCTTCTCTCTACCTCTTTGGACAATTTTTTATTTGATCCCTTCCCCTCCAAAAAAGATTGCCTGTGATGCACTTGGTAAAGCTACTTCAGAAAAACTTCATAGAGCAAAGAAGCAACATGGTGTAAAGCAGGCTACACAAACCCACAGGAATATAATGCTGAGGAGAAAATAACTCCACAGCAGAGTCCAAAGCCCCCAGTTCAGCTCCACACAGTTATACAGTAACAATGCATGTGAAAATAAGCATATCATACAGACTGGAGGATAAACAGGAGAAGCTTGAGTGCCAAGGGTTACTATCTGTAATCCAGTATGGGGCAGGTACATGCAACTACACTGCTCCTGTGCTAATGGCATGTCTTGCCTCATGGCTTCACACACAGATCAAGGGGCTCCAGCCCTGCCTGCTATACTGTACCTCTGCATCCACACCTATGAGTACAACCCTTCTCATTCACAAGTGTTTCTGTAAACTGCTGCTCACTACCTCCCCGAAGTCCTCCAGTACTGCTATTTCAGCAATACCAAACAGGAAATGTACAAGTGAGAAATGAGACTTGAGGGATAAAGTGAGCAGAAGGGAAAAATACAGAAATGCTTTCAGTACTGCAAATAACACATTTGCTTGTTTTGAGGGTATTTTTAACTTAAGGATTATTTATGTATTTGAATAGTATTGCACTACTGACATTTTTCATCTGAATTTTAAACAAAACCCAACAGAACAGAGTAAACCTACCCCGAGCCTCCCTGACATGTTATGGGCAGAAAGTTAGGATGATGAGAGGAACAGTACTAAATTAATAGACATGAAATAATTTAAAAGTAAGATTGTCATCTGTCAATGGTCTCAAAGAGAAACAAGAAAGAAAGAATAACACTTTCAATAGCAGAGTATGATAACAAGGAACAGCCTAACATCAAGATTTTCAATCAAGATTTAGTTTGACAGTTAAAGCAATGAGACAAATTGAAGATGTCACCAAGAACTGTAGCAACCTGACCTGTTCATGCCAGCTTAAACCTGAAGGCAGCACTCGGTGCTGAAGGGTGGCTCCTCGTAGTCCAACAGCAACCAGAAATTCCTGCACAACAATGTTGGATGACTTGGCTTACATGAAACACATGTAACTATGTCACATCTAGATTATGAAACAGTGTCATCCTTCTGCTCCCAAAAATCTCCTGGTGTCTAGAAAAACCCTGCTTCCCAATACAGAAACCCTGGATAATACAGTATCACCCTTTTTGCAACAGGATAGTTTAGAAATGGCAGCTTTGTGGTGGCAGTAGGAAGGAAGGCTGCCTCTACATTCACTCTGGGATTCAGCAAAAATTACCAGGAATAGCAACCCAATGTAGTTCACATGTGAGACAGTTGAACCCCCATAACATTTTGCTGGTCTACAGAACCCTTCTTTAGACAACTCAACCAACCTGTTTGACACCACTATGCCAGCTAAGAGGTCATCCTTCAGCCACACTAATGAATGCTACTGTCATTTACCAGTGCCATTCCAAATAGGTAAGCAAGGGCTGCCTATTAGATGACACTGCTAGTTAACTGCAGTGTAACTCTATATTTGTTCTTGCCCATTTTGACACCAGAGAAAATCAACAAAAATAAAAAAGGTCAACTGTCCAAAAAATGCATTCAATAAAGAAACAGTGTGATTGGCAAAGTGAAGCATTGGAAGAATTAGTAAATTAAGCTGCTGCTTAATTTTTGTAATCCACCCAAAAGTTTCTAACAGAAAATTATAGTTTGAAAATTAATGTCTCAGAACTATATGGTTTCTTCATCTATAACCCTTCTAACTCCATGTCTAGATGCTTTCATACAAACTGAGATAACTATAATTTATAAAAGTACAAATAACACAAACCTTTGTATTGCTCTCTATTTTATCTGATTGGATTTTGACTGCAACAGTCAGCATACTTGGACTATCCACTCCTACACCATCTGAAGTAGTCCTACTAAGACCATCTTCTTCAGAAAAACAAATAGTAGGCTCTAACCAATGGGGACGTATTGTGCTGGGCAGTCGTACTTCAGAGGAAGGGACGACTCCATCTACTAAACCTGCAGAGAGATTTTGGAATGAATTACCAAAGCTGTTACTGATGAAGCGTTACAGAAAATGGCTTTTGTGCTTAATGCCTAAAAAGTTATTTTAATTACCAAAGTTAGTCACGCACGCTGACAACCAAAAACTGTGAAGGGAAGGTTATGGGTGATCCAGTATTTAAAACCAGGGTTCTAGCTATAATCTTCAATGTCACTATTAGAGATTGCGTTTTTTTATGTGCCCAAAAAAATGGCAAAGTTGAAGTAACAGACAGAAATCTCCTACAGATTGCATGGAGAGATAGGAACATGTATCTCCTCTTTGTTTTATGAGATAGTGCCAGGCTAACTTCTAAACACACAATGACTAAGCCTTGCACTGAAACATGACTACCACTGATCCAGAGGTATCTGAGGGGGAAACCTTAAAAGGTTTAACTACATGGGGGTTTCCAGACATACACAAACTACACAGTCACCTGTGGACTACAACTAACTACTCAGGAAAACACAGCAGCCACTGATAACCCATAGCTTTTTTAATTAAACAACCAGTAACATGTAGGAAGTGTGTATTGTCATGGTAAAGAATAGACTGTACGGCTAATTTGCCAGAGGATCACAATATCTCTAAAGACCAGCAGTTGTCAAGCAAAGTTAGAGCTAAACTGTAACTAAATACAGTTATCATGAAGTTGCATTACTGTAGCATTTAGAAACATTAGCCATAAATTATATCTATTGTGCCAAATGATACACTATGAGAGAAAAGAGAAAAAAATACAGCCTTTTTCCTAAAAGGCTTCAAGCTTATTTCATTTCAAATTTAGTCCCAAAGACACCTAAATCTCACCCCCACCTTGATGATATAAGTTGAGGCTGCTAGAATGGAGACAGACATAGTGTCTGTCCTCAAAGCCTTCATATTTAGTCACACTGAAGAGGGAGCCACTGTTGAACTCAACCCAAAATTCGCCGTACTTTCCTTCGAGTGTATTTCCATCATCCTGCTGAAGGAAGAATAGAAATGATGAAATTATTGTTTGCTCACAGTTTGCAGCACTTAGACAGTCTAAACTAACACAACACTTGCTACCAATACATGTTTTCCTGCTTGCATTTCATTATTCTCATGTGAAGCAAAGCAAACAGAATTTGCAAAATACTGTGTTGCATTACTGCCTAGTTATAGTAGTATAAAGATTACAGAATTACTGTTAACAACACTAGCTCCTTCCAGATAAGTACATACAGCATGAAAGGGATCCATGGTCAAAACAAGAAAAAACTTGTTCCAGCCCCAGTGCCTCACCTTCACATCTGTGAATACTGACACTAATCCATGTGTCACATTTAGCAGAACAGACAGAAAGCTTTGTGAGTTCTTATTCTGTGAGTCAAGCTTTTTCCTTCTGCGTGAACGATAGTTTGGATCAACAGTGGAATAATATTGCAGTGTTTCTTCCTCAGATCCACTTTCATCATCTAATAGATAAAACGGAGAACAACTCATTCTCTAGCTAGTACACATATCATGCCAACAACTCACTGTTTCTCCATTGGTAATGCAATTCAATTTCACACTTATTTTACTCAATTAAACAGTAATCTACCTTTTTTTTGTCTTGGTTTAAGTTCTCATAAGTTTACAAAATCTTTCCACTAACAGCTTAATCACTTCAGCCAATTATGCTTCTAAAACACTATAGTTCTAGATGATTTATTAAGTGTATTACCATAATTAACTGCAGATTTAAATTGACTAAAGCTGTCTTTACTGAAAGTGTTGATGAGCTGGCTGGCCACAGAGAGTCCAACACCATAAGAAAGGTTTTCAAATGTTTCTACAGGAGATGGAGCTGTGGGTTCCCACAACAATAAATCATTGCTGATCCTAGGAAGAAATACATTATCATTACATAAAATACGTGTCTGTATTCCCACTCTGTATTAAGTCAGTCAAGCATAATTCCTTTGCAGACTTTATGTAACAGATTCCAGATTCCATAAACAAGATAGAGAAAATAAAGTTCAAGAGCACAAGAAACAATAATATATTCATGAGCAAAAGCAAAAAATAATGGAAGTAACTTTTATTCTGTAATTATGGTAGGCACATATCCAAGTCTAACACATGATAGTGACACAAAATCCTCTATAACTAGGTATCTATTAGCTCAGTAGGTTGGAGGGGGAGTTGAGAAACCCCTATTTTGATCACATCAATTCTCAACTAAGTTGCAGGAAACATTCATTCTTTTGGTTTCAAGTGAGTGTGTCTGTCAGGGTAAAGACAGATGTGACATTCAGTACAGAAGTATTACAACAAAATATTCAGTGGAAGGTTCTGCCTTGCCACTTTGGAAGTGAAAATACTCTGGAAGTAAAGTAATACCTATCACAGACTAAAATAGATCAGCATCTCTTGCATATTGCATAGCATAGTACCAATCTAGTAGTATTTTGTTGGTTTTTGGACAGCAAACTAACAGAAATAAACAGTGAACACCCATCTGTAAGCTGGGTTCGCTTTCTCTACATTTTTATAAACTTTTGCGAGGCTTACAAAACTGGGTTAGGGTTTTTTCTCTGACTGCCTTGCAAATTCTAGATTTTTAGATAGAAAGAATAAAATTGAGCACAACTGTTTTTTAAGTATAATAATCTGTTTAAAGAAGAGATCAGAAAGATTAGAGCAAAATGAAACATTGCACAGGGATCTGAACAAAGAATTCACCGAGAGCTAAAGACTACTTAGCTTCACCCTTTCTTCACAAAATCTGCCAAACACTTTTTATCAGACAGCTGCCATGGCATGAATCAGATGCATGACACAACGGTGTCATATGAGCTTGGAAAAATATTTATATAGCACTTTATGGTTTTATATAAACTATACAAATGAGTTCCTGCTATACCTGCTTAGACAATTGTTTTTGTCAACAGTGAACACAGAACTGAATGTACAGGTCATGATAACCAAGCAAAACAATTATACTTGCCTGTTGTAAAGTTTTTCGTAAAAGCTTTTGTTTGGTAATGTTAAGTGAATGTTTGGTAACATGAGTTCCAGTACATAATGAGAATTGCTAATTGTTTTATCCTGAAACTCAGTCATTTCAACTACATCTCCTGGCATCACCATCTGAAAGAAAAAAGAAAAAAATTCTTAAGTGTAAAAAAAAAAAAAGAAAAAACCTCAAACCAAAACAAAACCAAAAGTGGAAACCAGAAGTTGCATGTAAAGTAGCGAGAATGTACTCTCACTATATTTTGTCTATCATAAGCACAAAGAAGTAACAAAACTTTATAGTACCTCTTCATTTTCAAACATGACCCTACGAGAAGAAAAAGGAGAAGGCTCTGGTCTTCTAATATCACAGACATCCTTCAAAGAATGAGACCCTCCTTCTTCTTCCTCTTGAAAGTTATTATCACCTTCTTCCTCCTCAGCTGCTATCCTTTCCAGAATAGAGTGCACAGCCAGAGGGTTTATTTTCAATACAATCCTGACATTGGAGAAGTTATGCAGAACAAGCCATTAGAGATGCTTATAATGTTTATATTTATGCTTTGTCACATGTCCCCTAGTTCTACTGGCTTGCCATTAAATACACCCAGACTAAATAGCTCAAAAGTCCAGGGACTTTTTTATTAGATAATAACATATTTTATTACCCAAAGCAATACTACTAAGAAAAAAAACTAACTTATACACACAAATGGAAAAGGTACCATCAGGTGAAAGAAAATGTTAAGCATCTGCTTTTTTCAACTCCATCACGTGACCATATAGGTAAGCTAAGAAAAACCTAGCACTCTCCCAAAATAATGCTTGTTTCACTAGACCATTAACAGCCATTAAGAAATGCTGTACTGCATGGTGTAGCTTATTACATGTAAATACTGTTAGAGAAAAATTTATTTGTGCCATTATAAAAGAAAAATTGTCCATATAAACTTGCAGTCGGAAAGCCACTAAATTTTGTGGCAAAAAATGTACACAGCAAATTCTGTAGCAAATCTAAAATTGCCTCTTTAAACATATTATTACACAATTCAGCTGCCTGATCCTTCACTTCAGTAAGTCTACAGTACTGTATTGCCTTGCATATGATATAAGCTGCAATAATTCAGTCATAATACAATTATTCTTACGGCTTATATTATTTTGAGGCAAAATTCAATTAGGATGGGTTATTTGGTATTCAGCCATGAACGCAGGAGAAAAGGTAAAGTAAAACAAAAAAAAGAGAAGAAGTCTCAAGTCTCTAATCATTTACCAAACTTTCACTGAAATTTACTCAAGTCCATGCAGAAGCCATTATACATTAAAAACCATATTGCATTATTATAAGCATAGAATTTTCAGGGGGGTTTTTTTATAAATTCTTGGGGTCTTTTCAATAGTTACATGCTCTTTCTTTGCAAATTATTTTCAAGCATTTACCACACAGGCATTCTGGATTAAAATTAGAAAAACAGTGCTTCATAAAAATCTAATCAATCCACATTAAAAACTTGAAACTTTATTTTACCGAGGCCAGTCAAAATTGTCTGATGATGATGTTATATCTCCATCTGTGCCACCAGACACTTGAAAAAATTTTACTGGTGTTTCTGCATTATCTTCTTCAAACGAACCTGAATAGAACAGAGATTTTTTAGAAATTAACAGAGGAATGACAACTGCTAACTTCAGGTTAGCCACTCCTCAGGTTGGAGTCTAACAAGACTAACTAGTCAATGCTACTTACTAAGCTACTTAGGCAGATTTTGTCTCTCTTCTTAACATTAATTAAAAAATTAATGTTAACTTTTAGAAACAAAAATTATTTCACATTATTTTCTAGTTAGAAAATCAGACGCTTCTAATGCATAGATATCTGCATTTACATTTATAGCATCACTATATTTTGCCACAGCCCTGAATAAGTACACAAAATGAGACAGCAGAGAAGATTGCAAATATAAACCAGTCTCATAGATTTATTACTTTGAAAGATACTAGAGGCATGAAATTATTAAAGTTTTTCAACGATAGTTATTTAGGGAATCAATCTCGGCATCATGGCACTATCAGGGTTGGAAAGGACCTCCGGATATGATCCAGCCCAACCCTCTGCCAAGGCAGGATTCACCTAGAGCAGGTTACACATCCAAGGTGGGTTCTGAATGTCTCCAGACAGGGAGACTCCATGACCTCCCTGGGCACCTGTTCCAGTCTCAGCCACCCTCAATGTATAGAAGTTCATCCTCATGTTAATGTGAAACTTCTTGTGTTTCAGTTTATGGCCACTGCTCCTCATGCTGTCACTGGGCACCACTGAAAAGAGCCTATCACCATCCTTTTGGTACATGTCTCTGAGACATATATACATTTATGAGATCCCCTCTCAGTCTTCTCATTTCCAGACTGAACAGGCCCAGCTCCCGCAGCCTCTCAACATATGAGAGATGCTCCAGACTGCTCATTATCTTTGTGGACTCTGCTGGGCCCACTCCAGTAGCTCCTTGTCTTTCTTGTACTGAGGAGCCCAGAACTGGACACAGCACTGTAGATGTGGCTTCACTAGCCCCAAGTAGAGGGGAAGGATCACCTCCCTTGATATCTACTCCAAAATTCAGGTGGAAAGATACTCCCTGAGTTACTTCATATGAGACGAGTTTTCTCTCAACTACATAGTACATAGGAAAATAAAAAAGGACTTTTGAATATAATATTAACATTCTTACCCGTTAGCTCTTTAAAGGTAAGCTCTAATTTAACTTGTTCTGGAGTTGACCCTCCTATAAATTCAGTTTTAAATTCCAGATCTGTATATTCAAGATGAAGAATCTCCTTCTGAAGTGATTTCTTAAACCATGGTCCTCTTTCCTGATCTGACCGTAGATCAGGTATTGGGAAACGAACAGAGAGATTTAATGCTGGGGCAGTGACTTGAACTGAAATTCTACAGTTTGCAGGAGCATGTGAATCATCCAGAAAAACTTCAGTAAATGCTTTATGCTGAAAAAAAACAAACAACAAAAGACAAAACACAAACCAGAGTGAATTAAAAAAATCTAAATTAGAGAAAATAGCATTGAAAGTGACTACGGAGAAAGCTTTTGATGATGTAATATCTAAACATGAAAAAGATTATTTATATAACGCAGGAAAAACACATTAAGACCAACTGCTATTGCTCTCAGGATATTTTCTATTATTGGTGTTGTAGAGATTCTACTTAGAAGTCAAGTATATCCAGAGATTAGCAACCTTGCAAAAAATCTGTTACTTTTACAATTTTTTTTCCTCTTAAATTGGAGAGTGAGAGTACTGAACAATACTCAGCTGCAATTAGGAAATACCGTGTCTCAGACACTTTTTTAAAAATTGCTGCTCTTGAAAAAGTAGGAATTACTATCGTGTATTTGTCCCTTTCAGGAAGTCATAGTGTCCAGCTCCTATCACTTTCATGTCCTTCAAATCCTCCCCTTTTTGTTGATCATTGAAAAGAATCAAATTCACAAGACAATTATAGAAATGACTGATGTCTTACAATTTTTTTAAATAAGGATTCTCCTAAATAATTTTGAAGGCTGATTTTTCTGTAATCAGTCAATGCAGCAATAAAATTACATGAAAGTTTCTGTTGCTGTGCAGAAAATCAATTAATTGCATTAATTATTCCTCAAGTATTTTAAGAAAAGTCATCATGCTTAATGCTATTGTA
Source organism: Corvus kubaryi (assembly GCF_017639235.1). Classification (NCBI taxonomy): domain Eukaryota; kingdom Metazoa; phylum Chordata; class Aves; order Passeriformes; family Corvidae; genus Corvus; species Corvus kubaryi. The sequence goes on from NW_024582054.1 coordinate 22,629,103, forward strand.
ACAACCCAAACCAAGAAAAATAAGCTTCAACTTCTTTCTGTTGGTCCCAAATCACTAGAATGCAATGCATATGCTCCCCATTCTCTCTGTCACCTACCCCAAAAGCAGGTTATGCACAGCAGAGGCAACTGGGCTCATTTTGACAACTGAAGATTTCAACATAGAAGTGGAATTGTTAGCAACACTTTATATCAGCTGCTGGAGAGCATGATGGGACAGATTAGGGATGAGAAGTCAGTCAAGATTCCTGTTTTTTGCCCAGTTCTCCCCGCTTCAAGAAGCTGAGAACTTAGGGAGTTTGTGAAGCATCTACCACTATCTTTAGGTCTGTTATCAAGTACACAATCACTGAATGTAAAATGAGACTGTGTCAGATGGCTACAGTTCTGTGTCAGAAGTTGGAAAAAAACCAAAAAAACCCCAGTCAACCAACCAACCAAAAAAACCTTTCACACTTAAAGAAACACCTCAGCCACCACAAATCAATCCGAAGTAGCAATCTCAGGCTTATTGCCACCCTGCCTTCCCCCTGTAAAAAACCCCAGCAAGTTTATTAATCAATTTCATTTTGAACTTACCAGACTTATGTGCTTATTGTAAGAAGCATACATGTGAGATGCCATCATCTCCACTGTAGTCAGTTTCTGGGGTTGAAGTAAGGAATTTAATCTGTCTACAATACTAATATCCAGCTCACAAAACACTGGACTTAACTTTATTTGTAATTCTGCTTTCTGTGGAACAGAACTGAGTCTCCCTTGACTACCCTGAAAAGAAAGAGAAAAAGCACTAAAATCTTCAACACAACACAGTGAAACAAATTATAGTAAGTTAGAGTTAAGAACTCTCTGTTGTACAGTTAGATTCCTATTCAAATAAACCAAATTAGACAAAGGTTATTATACAGAAACTTGGTCTTTTTAATCTCCCACCTTACCTGAGGTCCTCTATTATCTAAATGCTTATAATGCAGCTGAAGGCATGGCATAGAATGAGAATCATTTCTTTCTTCAGAATGAAATGTCAGCAGCTTCAGAAAAAAAAATTAAAAATACTTAGTAAATAAGAAGGAAAGAGAAGCCACAGGAAAATATACTTATGATATTTTTACCTAGGACAGACAGGTAACCCCACACTGAAGTCAGCAAACACAGCCCCAGCTCAACCGTTTACTCAATCCACATATTCAGCTCCCTTACTGGATGCTTCTGACCATTAAAACAGCTGGAAGAATAATCACCACCCCAAGAAACCTTTGCATTGCTCAACTCCATTGCTTAGTTCTGGAAAACATTTACTCTAATATCCAAACCCTGTTAAGCAAGGAAGACAAGTAATTAACAAAGTTTGGCTACTTGGTGCTGTTCCTGTCAGGTATGACAGAAGCTGGGTTCACTATTTGAGCTCAGAACTAAAATGTAAATTTTATCTTAAAACTGTAACATACTTAAAAACCAAAAAACTATTAAGAAACATTTAAATTACAACCATTTTAAAATCTGGCATTCTCAGTTATACAATTAACATTTCTTTTTTATGGACCTCTCTTTATTTTTTACATACCTCTGTATAGTGAGGCTGCATGGAATGAGAGTCAGTAGAAAAAAGGCATTCCAGGAACTCCATATTTCCAATGGATAAGTCAGTACTAAAACTTCGAGAGGCAGTCCTTTGTCTTTGTTCATAAGACACTTTCATGCCAGTACCTATAAACCTGAATTATTAAAATTATGAATTATTAGAAGTAGCATAAACAATAACAATTATGAAAAGTCATGACTTAAGTATGTAAAAAAAGGATCACTACAATCCTTTTAAAATCATTTAAAGCTCTGTAATTTCTCCAAAACTATGAAAATATCTAATTATTACAGATTTAGCAATAAAGACAATGGAGCTCATGTTACACATCAACAATGGTCAGCATAGAGAAATTTGTAAAGCACATTTTAGACATCTAACCTGAGGTGCAATTCACATAAAACTAGCATCCTTAGATTGACAAAGTCAAATGTCTCACAAAGTCTAAATTACATACATAGGGTAAAAAAAAGGGATATACACCCTTAAATATTTTACTTCATACACTGTACTGGGATGGTAAAAACTTCTGCAAAGGAAAGACTGTTGCCTGACTTTATTATCTTGTTCACACTTAGCCTTTATCCCTACTGATACAATATTTTGCACTAAGTAAAACCCTAAGCTCCTTCAAGCAGTAATCACTATATTGGGATAAAAATAGTCCAGTAAATCACAGCTATTTCTAAAGAAATAATTTACTTAATGATTCTTGACTCTTTAGACTTCTGTCATAGAAACTGTACCTAATTTAATTCATCTATTAAAAAGCTAGGTGATTTTAACGTTTATTCTCTTTTCTTCTTCTGTTTTAATTTAAAAAAAAGAAAAGTCTTGGACAACGGATGTCAAAATTCAAGACTATTTTGAAATTAATAAGGAAGTCTAATGCAATTCAAATATTAAGTAACACAATTCCTATGGAAATAAACTTACTTTATTCAACTTTACTTAAAATATATTTTTGTTAATTATATTTATTAATAAGCAAAGTTATACCTAAGGTGATCATGAGAACAAGCTTCTGCAAATACTTCTCGGAAGGACAGAAAATCTTCTGTTGAAAACTTAACTGGCTCAATCTTTTCTATTCGGGCAAAGAAATCCCGAGCCATTGGTGTCAATGGGTTAAGGTTCAGTGAACTTTCAGGAGGGGGTAAAGGGTCAATATGAAGTACAGACACTGAGAAAGTTCCAACTGCCACTCTAAAAAGTAGCTCAGGTCTGGATTCATCCACAGAAACAGATCTGGATGGAATAGCTGAAATACAAAATTAAGTTCACGTAATTTTTCAGCAATAATACATTTATAAAATCATCTTACTTTTGATTTTCATTTCTTTTTACCAAGTTGCTGCATAACAATTCATTTTCATAATTATCTAGGGAGAACTACCTATCTGTTGTTACTTACATGTCCTTCTTAAGGAAGTCTGGTGAACCATATTGGCTGTTAGTGAAGAACCTCTTGGAGGCTGTAATTCTTGTTTGTTACGATCAAGAAAATCACCCCAAGTCGGTTGCAGCTGAAACAAAAATATATATGACCTTAAATTTGCAAAGAGTTGTTAGACATTAGATCAAACATGAATAATAAGGTAAATGAACAAAAAACTCCAACATGCATAAACCAACAATAAACAATCAACAATCAATTCATGGAGAATTAATGCTCAACTTATCAATGTAGACATGCTTTACTTTGGGGTACACTTTTTAATTCCATGAGCATCTATAACCACATATTTTTAAAGCTGAAATTGCACTCCCCATGAGCATATATTGTCTAGTTCCACAACTATTCTCCACGGTTTTCATTAAGAAAAACATTAGGTACACAACAGATTTGGGAAAGATGGTCATTAACAACAGCACAGTTTTTATGTTGTTTGAGGAAAAATTTAATACAACAATTTCATACAACATTGCCTGTGTAATCTATATTAAAAGAAAACCAGGTGGCAAACATGCAGTAATTAAAAAGAAAATAAATCATAATGCATCCTATATAAGCTTCAAGACATTTGAAAACACATTTCCTAGCTTAGTAGGCAAATAAATGAGAATAATTACAATACCACTTCCATAGCAGAAAAGGAATACTATCAGCTGTAAACATTTCAACTGTTCTAGAATTTTGCAAGAGTTCCTGATGTTGTAAAGAATGCAGCAATTATGCAACAGTTCCTGACAGAAGTGTTAATTTCTAAAAGATTCCAAATGCAGTTAATACTATACCACTGTAGTGCTCAGTGGAGATCCTGCTGGCGTAGTTGTGTATGTACTAGTTAAAGACAAGTCTAGATCCATCGTTGGAGGGTCTCCAAGAGGTGGAAGAGAAGAAAGGCTGTGAGACATGTCCATTTCAGCCATTGAGAAGAAAACTTCTTCCTCTAATAAAAATCACAGATAGAAAAGAGTTATTTTCTAATTAAAAAAATAACTTTACTTCTAACAGAAATGAATTCCTAAGTCCAGAAATCTAACTGCTAGACAGAATAACCAGCTAAATACATCATTTACAGAAGTTCCAAGTTTTCTTGACATGAGACTAGTACTGTCTATGAAGAGATTTAAATAAAAATCAAAAGGCAAAAAACTCACTAATATTATATCAGTTAAATATCTCATTTTCATATTCAAGTTGGTATCATTTCTATAAATTCACACATTCTCATTTGATTTTGACAAATCGAAGTATTTCACATTAAAAATAACTAGCAAAAAAGTATTCACATAAAATCAGACAAACACAAGTATTATTCTAAATGTAATTTCCTCAACCACGCATTTGAAAAGATGTTACACTGTGGTTTTTTTAGCATGTTGCACATTATCATTAACTGAACAGTTTTAACGAAATACTGAATCAAGTCTACCCTGATACCTAAACTAGTTGCTAATTTTTTACTGAACTTTACAATTAATGGCATATTGTTACATTATGTCAAAGTTATTTTAATACATAAATTGGTAAGATTAAAAGATGAACAATCAATTTAAACAATCTTAACAACAGGTTATTTGCTATTTTGCATCATCTTTTATACTTGCCACGACTAGAAGGCGTTCTGGCACTCTCTGTCTCATAGAAGCTTTGTTCAGATGATGCTCCTGCAGATAAAGACTCTTTTCTTAAATAACGTTTCAACTCCATCTGAATCCGATACTCATCCTCCTGTTGCATTGGCCGGTTCTTCCTATCTTTATTTGACAATTCTATCCTGCTTAGACTCTCTAGATTCAAAAAAAGGACAGAAATCCTACTGTAATTTCCTTAACAGTATCCCTAAAAAAATTCAAAAATTAATCTGAAAATGAATCCTTTTTGTATATATATGCATCCATATTTATATATACATCTGTTATACATCAGATGTGTATATTTGTGCATTTTGTTGGTTTGAAGGTTTTACTTGTTCAGAACAGATTATTTTCTCCCTAACTTCATTAACTTCACATCTAATGAAAATATTTCAAGGTTATATATGCAGTGTGTTGGCTTATATTATGCATACATTTCTCTTCTCAGTCAGGATTAGGGACTAAGGCCTCTTAAAGGTTCTACTATTAAGGAATTATTAAAATTTCAGGTTTGAAGATGACACACATGGGAAACTGTATGTAATGCTCCTCCAATTGTCCAAAAACAATTAACATGTCCAATAAAACAAGTATATCAGTATTACAAGAATATTAAGCACCTACCCAGGATATGACAAATCTTTCAAAAAGATTAGCTACCCTAGCAAGTGTCGTTACATAAAATAGATGAGGGGAACAAACCAAAATACTCTCATACTTCTACTGCAGTAGTTGAAACACTGCTCTTAAATCTTCACAAATACAGACCAACAAACTCATCTACTGTCTGTTCTATATTTTCTGTGCCTGTCACTAAAACACAGGACAGAGAACCTAAGTTCCTCTTGTGAAACAGAAGCTACAAGAACCAGAATTGGTTTGGTCTCCTAATTTTCTTCACCTAGTGTGGATGCTAAAAAGCAGGAGCAGAGGAATTTTCCAGCTGCTGAAGCATTTGTGAAGTTTTTCCTTTCTCATGCTTTAGCTGAGAAACAGTGAAAGACCGCTCTGTAAACTAACTCTTTATATTGCACCTGGCAAGGTCTTGTTTTATCTTAGAAAATATTTTGAAATAGGTGTTGTAGCTTTCAGCCAATCACTCTGGGAGGTGTAGGGTCAAGCACCCAATAATGTAATTTCTCTTTTGAGATCCATGCTATAAAAAGATGGGTTTTGGCATTAAAGGGTCGGCTTCGACCATATTTCTCTGACCTGGAGTCATGTCGTTTTTTGCCGTCCCTGTGCGCAACAGTGACAACCTACAATTTCCTCATTTCTTGTACTATTATACAGTCATGTGTCAAGCCTTATTTGTTGGGGTTTTTATTGCTAGATGTACAATTTGCCACTGAAGACAATAAATTGATCACAGTCCTAACTCACAGCAGCTACAGAACATTTTATTGATATCAGATAAAAACTCATAGTAATGTACCACCACAATTTTTTTTCAACTGAGGAAACTTGTTTATCTTGCAAAGATTATTTTTTTGTTTCTTTTAATACATATTTAACTTCTACAGAATGCTCACTTGCCTGGTCCAGCAATAGCTGCTACCATGTCCAATAGAAGATGAACCTGCCTTGGCGACAGAAACAGATGTATAGAATCTACTTGTCCATCTATATCCAACTAAAAAGAAAAGGAAACAACACTGTCAAGAACACTCAAGGAACTTTTCTTTACATGACTTGAATCAATTATTTGGATGAATCAATTATTTGGATAATAGATTTTTATGCTGGAAAGAATACAGTCATTCCATCAGTATCTTCATCTTCTATAAAACAGCTAGAAACTTAATTTTCTGTTTCTTCCAACTGGTAGTTTGGCAGGATAGATGCAGATGTGTCATTGACTATTAGCTTAAAATAAATACACGATCTCATAATAGAAAAAATCAAGAATTCTATTAATCTGCTAATTGTTTTTTTTTTCCTTTAATAATTACCAAAGCAATAAAAAACATAGTTTTACTTACTAATTATGAGATATTCAAGTAAGCACCTTCTGAAATAGACCTTAAAACTATAAAGGTCTTCTGTTTAGTATATTTATACTTTTGAAATTGGCAGCATTTCTCTATTTCACACGAAGAAAAATATTATTTTACTTTTCAAGGACTCAACTGAATAAACAAGAACAGTTAAAGATTGACTAGAAATTGCTGGATGTAAAAAAAACCTCTTCTCTACTGCAGTAAAAACTTTATGCTTTCCATAAAATATGGTACACTATACAAGACAGGTCAACAGCCAATTTAAAAAGTGGAGAGAAGGGGAATATATTACACAATTTTACCTATATACTCACTTCTTTAGAAAAAATAGGGCTTTATTTTCAACTGCTTTGCTTCCTGTATCTTTATGTAAAAGTCAAATAAAATATTAATTTTAATAGTAGCATTTAAATATGGCATTTTTATTTGATTTACTATAGATTTCAACATAAAAATTTAGAAGTGGAAATGTTTGTGTTTTATAATGCTGCAGTCTAATCAATAATTTACAATTTACTTGTATTGTTGTAGAAAGTTATACCCTTTTAAAACCAAAGTGATTTTAAGCAACCACCAGTTAAACATTCCAAACTTTCTCAGAAGTAATACCAATACATAAATTCACAGAACAGAATCAGAGAGTCATTAAGGTTGGAAAAGACTTCTAAGACCATCAAGACCAACCTTCAACTGAAAACCACCATGTCTACTAAACCATATCAAAGTGTCACATCTACTTGTTTTTTGAACACTTAAATTCAGTCTCTCTCTAACATACAGAAATTCTCATTTAACAGATTTCAGTGTGCCCTGACTCACCTGGCTACCGTGAAGATGTCTTTTTAGACATTCTTATTTGTTTAGAATGCAAAGAATCTACGTAATGACTAAAGTGATCTGCTCCCTTGAGAATCCTACACCTTTTTCATATGTAATAGAAGAAAAAAATCCTACAGAACTACTCATTTAGTTAAAGACCAGGAAAGCATGACTAACCTTAGCTCCAGGAAGGACTTCATTTTGCTTTAATGTTAGGCTTAACTCCATTCTACCAATCAGCTTACAGATCTGTACAGGGTCAGAAGGAGTAATTTCTGGCAAGCTTCTTGTTAGTTGTGGATGGGGTTCATAAATGATTTTTGGATTCCAGCTAGGTGAAAGCTTTGGTTCAGTTGCCTTAAAAAGTTACAGATAAAGGAATAAGAATGTATCCCATTTCTTAAGAAATAAAAGCAAAACACAAGCATTTCAAATAAGCCTATCACACAAATAATCATTTTACAAACTAAAAATTTGACAATGACATTAAAAACATGTATTGATAATTGTGAAGAAACAAAGCACATAGAACGAGAAGCATTAGGCTTTTGGAAAAAGAAGAGCAAGTTTCCACAGAACAGTGAATTGCAGGGTTCTTAAATTTCTAGTTCCTAAAGTTGCAACCAGTACAATACATCCTAACTCCTACTCAGTCCTAAAGTCCATTTCCTTGCCTCTCCTCAAAATCAACAGGAACTGATTATAAAACTTACCAAACACAGATTCAAGTACAAGTTCAACTCCTGTACCCTTCAGAATTAATCTTATATATTAGTGTAACAATATATTCTTTCACCAATTTACATCCTTATATAATGTATTTATTTTTACCAGCTGTGTAGCTGAACACACTGGGGAGGACTTTGCTGATGCAGGAAACTCATCCCAAAAGAAAGAGACACCTGAGAGCTGCAGTAATTTGTGAGCAAAAGCTGTGGGCTGATGTACATTAATTCCGGAGCACTCATCTGCAGTTTCATCACAGTACATAGTTCTGGGAGACAAAAGAAAGGAAATAAACACAGTGGGTGCATGCAAATTGTTACTTCTCTTGTGCCTTTTAGCCTTTAAGTTTGTACATGGTCTCTCTCTTCATACTATTTACAGTGCTGCTCACTGTCATGAAAGGAGAACCCACCACTCTGTGGGAATTGGTGGAAATCTTAACTTTTCTATGGGACACCACAGGAAAACATGCTACCTGTGTGAACATACTTCAGAGAATACAACAACCTGAAGCTCATAAATGTTTAAAACCAAATATATTTCATTAGCAATTCTCAGTAAGCATCAATTTTATTCTATACTGATCTCAATACTTTCCAAGAAAGTATGATTACAGTCTCCCACAGGTTGAGAATAATCTACATTAAGAACATGTACAGTATTCATGTTCAAAGTAATTACAGAATTCACACGGGCTCTTTCAGAGTTTTGTTGGGTTTTTTTTTTCCAGGACTGTACCTTTTTTTCTGAAAACATTTAAAGTGTATTACTCGAAAGGGTCAGGTCCCTTTTCTAAATTGAAGAGATGGCCTGATTGGCCAACAATATACACTGGGTGTTGAACATCTGAGAAATGCTATTCATTAACTGAAGTTGATGAAAACATTTTTGTGGGAAAAACCACAACTCTTCCAATTTAATGCTTAAATATCTTTAGTATAAACATGTTAAGTGGAATCTGAGTGAGGAAGATGCTCACTGGCATTATAAAAGAGATGCTCAAGAGCTAGTGTCTAACTGTATACTAAGAACATGTGTGCATGAGTATAATGTACTTTACAGGAAGTGGCAAAAAGTGCCTTAGGAAAAAAAACCATCCACAGATTTTAAAAAAAATGTTTACCTTTCAACTCTGATTTCAAGCGCTGTTCCACTTTTAGAGTTTTCCGGCACATGTTCTATTCGCAACACAGTATCTAAAAAGGTAACTTTCACTCTTCTTAGAACTTCAAAGAAAAAACAAAAAAATACAGTGTAGTCAATTAAGTCAAGTTACTAAACAATTACTTTTGTAACCATATTAAAGAGTCTTTGATTTTGTTTAAGTTCTCAATATTTATTTCAGTGAAAAGAATCAATTGAGTTTAATAAGGTAACAAGGCTTCAAAAGACAATACAAACACCTGTTAAATGACCAATATGTACATCCATAGCATACAACTGCTCTTTAAGGCTCAGATATTTGAGCAAGTGACAGCTCAAACCATGTTTTTCTGTAGCTCAGTGTGGATGATCCTCAAAGAAAGTAACACCTTCATTGTGCACCATGTCTGAACTATTAAACATTGCTGCAGCAGAACACTGCCTGGACTGAGTGATTCCATCTCGAGATGGGATTTTAAGTATTTCCCTCAGCTCAGACATTTCTGCACTAGGTTTTCCACCGCATAATGTGGTCATAAGCCCTTAGTTTCTTTCACTTAGAAAAACCACCTCCTACAAAAACCAGTTTTTGAAGTACTTCTATCAACATGGTGTGATTATGGAGATGCATAAAACATAACAGGTCAGCTTTGGATAAAAACAGCTGAAAAAACATTCTCCATTTCTCCTTCAACAGCATCACTATTAGCAATTGATTAATTACACTGCCATCTCCAAAACTAAGATATGTCATCAATCCTTCAGGCACAGATTTAGCTGGATTTATTTTGGTGGAAACAAACACCAACTTGCCCTGAAACAGAGTTCAATCTGTCCACTGAGGGAAGTATACAAATATTTTAGTAGGTAAATGGGGCTGTTTTCCCCACTTCAAAAGCAAAATCAACTGTCCTGCCTTCCTCTTTAGATTTTACAAGCAATGCTAACAAGTGAAAATTTGTCAGGTAAGCTATGGAAATTGAGATGCCATTTTGTAAAACTGAGACACAACATAAACCAATTAAATCTCAGACATTAATTCAGATCTCAATAATTGATTCATACCTGTTTCAATAGTTTCTGCAAACTTCTCAAGTCCTTCAAAAGGCTGGGACCCTTCTCCTTGTTCATCTGTCAATTTTTGGTTAAGACACTCTTTTGCAAGCTGCATACTACTGGTCATAAAACTTGACCAATACATGGGCTCAGAACCAGATGCTGTGGAGTAAAATAAGTCTCAATAAACTAAACTATGAACATTATGAAACTATAAAGACAAAACAGAGCAATACATTTGGCACACCCAGAAAAGAGTTTCAACAGCTTAGTAAGAAGTCATACTTAAAAACAAATTTAGTTACAATCTCTCATTATAGACTTTACTAATTTAAAATTAATGTAATCTATTTAGACGGCATTGGTAAGATTTTGGTATTTGAAAACTCAGTATAAACAAGATGAAATCAGGTAATCAACAGTGTAATCAATTTTCAGCAGTGGTTTAAGTAATTTAAGCAATTAAATAATTTCTGGAGTTCTTTTACTATATTGGTATGTTTTTGAAGGCATAATTGGCAAAATGAAGTAAGTCCTATTTTTAAGAATTATTTCAAGGTTTCGTATTCCTCTTGGAACATATCCTACATGGAGAAACACTAAGCAAGGTTAAAGATGTTGTCTTAGCATATTAAAATGTGTTTTAAAAGCCTAACACAGACCTGACATAGTAAGTAAAATATAATAAAATCCAAGAGCACAGCAGGTGCTAAGCTGAACAAGTTTTTCATCAGCCAGATTAACTTAATTGACAGTGCATTCCTATCAGTTAATGCCAAGGCCATTCTGAGCAAATACTATTAAACTATGGATTAGAAAAGTTAATCAAATGCAACTAGCACACTCTAGTATAGGCAGACAAAAATAAAACTACAAATACAAACGTGTTAAATAGGCAAAACATTTCAGTTAAGCATTCAGGTCTGGAAACATCCATGTGGCTATAGATGTGTGATAAAACCAGCACCGTGGGGTTTTTTCTACACTGTTTGCTCTATTATAAAGCACTGTGCATCAAAGAGAACTAATTGGATGCAAGTGAAGCAATAATAGTTTCTTCCTAATACTACCATTCCTTCAAAAGCAATAATCTTACATCAGAAAGTAACATAGCTCAAAACTTAATTCCAGTTAAACAACTAAGGATGAAGTGTAGAGTACATGTAAGCAAATAAGTCATTTAAGGTAACTTGCAAAAGACAAGAAATAGGTTTTATGCATTTTTTTCTTCCTTATTTGTTTAAAAAAACGTTTTCTTCTATTTTCTCTATGCTACAAGAAGGAAACCAAACTAAAATCCTTCAGACATTCAAACAATTTTCACAACTAAAAATGCACTATGTGTTAAACAGAATTTATGGAAGTTTGATGACCAGTCACGAGAGCAATCTAAACTAGATCAGTAACAAACATCTGGATACAGACAAGCTAGAAGAACTCAGACAATCCTCTCAGCATTACAATAAAAGGTAGTATTTCAGTCATTATTTCAGACTGTGATAGCAATTAAACTGCATTTGTTGTTCTCTAAATATACAAGAAGAGGCATCTTTTAGCCTAAAGTAGTCAAAGAAAGCCAGAAGCTCCATAACCCCCCTCCCAGTCCTACACTATGGTGTTGTCCTGCTGCCACCCAACAGCCAGCTACCAACGCTGCCTCACAGCACTGCGCAAACAACACCCAAAAACACCAGCTGCAAAAACTCCTTCCCACACTTCCATATCTATAGTTCTTAAACAGCTTGGAAGACATACAACAGTAGGAACACTATAAGCATTTTAAGTTATTTAACAGAGCAACAACTAATTGAGTTGACAACCAACTGACGCACACCTGAGAGTTTCTTTATTAATTCTCAATCATTAAGGTATGGAAACTAAATGACATTTTAAATAAGGCTAAGAATGGACTAAAGCGAGGGTAGACTTTTGACTCTGAAAAACTGTAAAGAATCTTCTTTTTTAAAAAAAGAAAATAAGCCTACCAAGCCTTGGCCTTGGCCTGAAGACCATCTCTAATCCTTTTACTTCTAATGCACAGTTATCCTGCAGCAATGACCCCCACGGGACAGATAAAGAAATTGATTGGATAAATCCATCTGTGACTTCCAGAGGTGCATCAGCAGACTCCAGGATCTCATTAAGACACTAGAAGACAATAAAATTAAAATTAAAAATCACAATGTTTTTTAAAATCACATTCATAATTTTGCATCTAACAAATAAAACTCTTTGAGGCTACTAGAAAATTAATTACACTCCAACAAAAAAAAAAATAAGACACTTTCAAGTATTTCAATTCCATTGCAGTGTAATGCCATCCAAAGCATAAATAGCTTTCAGAATAACACAGATTGCTCTGTGGTAGCTGCATAATCTGTATTTCTGCATTATACAAAAAAAAAGTCTGCTAACTTACTCTGATAAATACTACAGTACTAACAAAAGTTAATCTGTTCTTTCTTTGGCAGTACTTGAAGAAAACTGTAAGCAGGCTGACAGTAAAAGCACAAAAAGTACTTGGTTTCTGTGATAGGAGTATTTCATAGCATGTAATTTCAGTGTAATGATTTCTCTGTGACAGTGGAACAATGGACCCAAACAGTCCTCTCTTGCTGTGTAATATATTTGCCTTTTCTAAATCATGTCTTTTATAGTGGCATTATTAACACTACTACCATCAAGTTGCCCAAAGTATCAGACCAGTTCTAATGTAGTAACTTAGAATTTTCAAGTTTTCCACAATCCTTAGAAGACTCCCTTGTTTCTCTATATAGGTTTCATTACAACCATATAGATGAAACATATTCTTCACATTTATGCTAAAAAAGGGGAGTTCCTGCCTGTGCTTTGATTTAAAAATGCAGTTAAAACTGAAGTTCTTAGACAAGAAGTACCCAGGCTTTAATAAAACAAATCCCAATCCTATTCACATACCGAATTCATTAAGTGCGACTTTCCAATATAAACAGGACCTTACTAAAGACTGGGGTTGTAATAATAGGACATAGGACAGAATCTTCAACTGGCAAGAAAAAGTGTGGTTTTGACCTTCCTGAGTTGAACAAGGCCATTGACTTTACCTGAGAAAATGCGTAAGTTCGACATCACAACTTTTGAAAAAAATAAGGATTTAAAAGTTGTTTTCCATTTTAATTGTATTTAAAATGTTGTTCCAATTATACAGAAAAAATTAAAAATAAAGAAAATAAGTTTTCAGAAAATTACATTTTTAATTCTTATGTGTCCAGGACCAACTTTCCCATCGTATTAACTTGTTGCTCTCCTTATGCTCTTAATAACTTTGCTTTTAGCATTTTGTTTGCCTTGCATGTTCAGCTTTTCTAGTTTCTGTTCCAAAGTCCACTCAAGCAGCAGGAAAAGACATCAACTTCAAAGAAACAGAACCTGAACAGCCCTATTGGGAAATTAAAATTTTATAAAATAAATAATATAAAAGCTCAAACATATTTGAACTTATATTTAAGAATTATACATGTGGCAATAGCATAAGATAGGGCAAAAATAATTATTAGAGATGAAAACCGTATTTTAAAATACCACAGGTTCATTTAAATTACTTGAACAAATTTACAAAGTAATTTGCTATAGCAGAAAGTAAGCTAGCTACCATATTTTGAATAAATCTGACTCGGATGTCTTTTTGCTACCCATGTGCATGGTGATAAAAATAAGTGTATTTTAGTACACTGCTTATTATTTTGAAATAGAAATTTACTATCTAAAAGTAAAAAAATCGAAGTACTCTTGAGCTAAATTGCTTCATATGCCCATGCCAGCTGTTCCTAGAAGGAAGTAATTAGAGCATTCCAAGCGAAATTTTAAAACTGGAGCATAGCCTTCACATCAGGACTTATTTCCACATTATTGACCAACAGTCCACAAAAGTAGTATTTAATGTATACTAAAATTCAACTACAAACACCATGCATTACATTTTGATTCTTCTAAACAGCCCAGGCCCCAAAAGGCAAAGGCATTACATTAACAGCCCCAGGAATTCCTACATATCTCTACAATCTAGAAACACACAACGTTAGCTAAAATATCTACAGTGCTGGGATGAAGAGAAGTATCCACAAAAATGGATACCATGTACAAAATCCAGTCATCCTGGTGATTCACTGAGAACAAGGTTACAATGACTAGGGGGAAAAAAGAGCTGTAGTACTTCCGCGAAATCTGCTTTTGCAATCTGTCATACATGCGAGTCACGTGCAGAGAACCTCAAACGTGACATTGTTTACAAGAGGAACAGAAAAATGCTGATCCACAAACGGGGAGGATCACCGAAGCATTACTGCATATTCACTTAATCACTGTGCATACGTGATGAACACTTCATTTAGTACCGCCCCGTAAATGCTTTGTTACAAAGTATTTTACACTTTAAATAGCATCACTTCGACTCGCAGAGCGCTCGATACCCACTAGAGGGCATAGCAACTCCACTAAAGCGAGGCAGCCTCACTGCAAGCCTGCCACAGAAAACAAGCTGCGGACACAGCCAGAAAAGAAGGAAACAAACCAGCGAACAACAAAGTCCACACTCAAACACTGATAACACTGATCATTTCCGCAAGCGTCCGTCCCCTACCACTTTCAAACATATTTTCACACAAACAACTGGAAAAGCATTACTTGAAAACTCACATATTGCCAAGTATTTTAAAATGTACCCTCTGTGACCTAATACCAACCAGTACATACTCTAACAAAAATGTGTTTTGGAAAACAACAAAGCAAAGGACCTAGCTCATTATCTATGCTACGCTGGAAGTCAGTGACTGATATACTGCAGTGCTAAAGGTTCCTCATGACACACACTCGATTGACAGGTATAATTCAGTGACATTGGCAATTAAACCAAGAACCTTTACAAAATATTACAAACACGGTAATCCAAAGGTCTGCCTTTACAGTAGGCTGGAAAGATACATATCTGCGTATAGACGCATACATGTAAAAAAACATACATGTGAGGACTGGAGCGTGACAGGCCACCTGCTAAGCAAACTCCAGCTAAAATCAGCTTTCTTTTTGTCAACAAGTACTTTCACCACTACAGGACTAGAGAACAGTCTTTAGAGATCTACACAGACTAAGGTCAGCATAATACTATCATTAAGAACCAAGATGTCTCCAAGACAAAGACAAAGCATAGGTACCACAGGGATTACTTTGTTTTCACCATCTCTAGTAGTCAGTAAAAATACTTCTCAGTAACTACAGGGATTTCTGGTAGTTTGGGCTACATTAGCTCATTTTCTCTGAAATATCAGCAGCTATTGCCTTCTTTCAGTTTTTGTTTCCTTTCTCATAATTAAAAATTATGCAATCGAAGCGTAGCTAGAAAAACATATCTGTAACAAATGTCCAGATTTTTTTTTTTTTCCTTAAGTGCTGGCATATCAAACAACAGTTCCCTGGAATAAATGCTAATTATGGTTATAACTTTTTGCATAAAGGAGGCTGGGTATTGAAAATAAAGTGGGTGGCAGCCGGGGGCAGAGAATCAGCTGGTCCCTTAGACGCAGCAGGAGCCGAGGGGGTGAAGCGCCAGCATCTCTTACCCACTTATCCAGAGGGACCTGCGTCAAGGAGCCAGTGCCCTGGTAGAGATCCAGGCTGAGTTGTTCCAGGCTGAGCTTCTCCTGCAAGAAGTGGCCCAGGTACCTCTGCAGCAGGTACCTGCAGGCTCTCTTCTTGATAGACTCCGAGAAAGGCCACGGCATGGCGGCTGCACGCCGGGGGCCGCGAGGCCGGGCGGCAGGATGGGGCTGGGGCCGGGCGGCGGGCGGAGAGCGGAGGCGCGAGGGAGCTGAGCGGGGGCCACCAGGCCAAGCCTCGCCCCTTGGCGCGGGCTACGGCGGGGGCTCCCCGCTGCCAGGCGACACCACCGCCGCCCCTCACGCCCCGGCGGGCGACACTGCCCGCCCTAGGGCGAAGAGGCGCTGACAAGCAGCTCCATCCTCACTCGGACACCGCCGCCATCTTCCCGGCGGCCGCGGGCGCGGAGGGGCCGCCGCAGCCGCGCTGCGCGGGGAAGGGGCCGGGGTCCAGCGGGCGGGCAGCCCCTCCCCGTCAGCTCTGCGCCGCCGGCGAGGGCGGCCGGGCCGATCGCGACTGTTCGTCTCCTTCCTCCCGGCGCCCCCTCGCCGACCACCGGCACCGTGACGTGCGGGAAGTGGCGTCGCCAAGCGGAGGAGGCGGGGGCGGAAGCGGCCGCGGGAGGGGGCGGCGGGGCCGGAAGGCGTCGCGCGGCTGGTGGCGGCGGGGCCGCCTCTCCGGGGAGCGGCCCGGGAAGCAGCGGGGTGGGCGCTGTCCGCCGAGCGGTGCGGTGCGGTGCGGTGCGTGCGTCCGGAGCCGGGCGGGGTCGGGCGGCAGGGCCTCGGCCGCCTGCTGGCGCTGGTGGGTGCGCTCCGGGGCGCGGCGGGGGTGTGGTCCCTGGGAGCGGGAGGCTGCGCAGCGTGGTATCCAGCTCCGCTGTTGCCTTCAGCTTCTTCGAAATTTGTTTGTAGGTCCAAGGTGGGATTTGGCAGTAAGCCGTGGATCTCGTGGAGTGAATGTCCCGCATGTTGCGATCGGTGATTGGCAGCCCCCATTTCCTCCTGGCAGCAGTGCTCAGCTACCAGAGCTCTCGGGGCAGCGTCCCAAGGGGCATTCCCTGCTGTCTCAGCCTGGTTCCACGGGTGTCAGCTGAAGCCTCCTGGCGACGCTGGCATCCGCGGTGCCACTGCAGGAGCCGTGGCGGTAACCCCGCTGGGGCTGTCCCGTTTTGGTACCGGTTGCTCGCAAAGACCAGCAGACTGTGTCTCTGAAATGTGTCGGCAGTTGTGCCTAAAAGATGAACAGGAGCTTTATTCTTTGGTGACTGTAACAAATAGCTGCTGTTAATGCTTAAAGTCTCTGATAATCCATTTAATCCACAGACTTAGAAAAGTCTTCCTTATATTCACCAGCAGTAGGTTTTTGTTTTCTGCAGCTATTGATTTCAGTTTTTCCAGGCATGACTTGTCTTCCTCCTGCATTTGGATCAGCAAAGGGCAGAATTAATGACTGCTGAATCATAACAGAGTCTTATACAATAGAATGCGAGTTAATTTGCCTAAGAAAAACTAGCTTCGGTGATACTGGTACCACTTTTAAATGTTCGGGTAGTCTTCTTCAGGACTTGTTCTGAATATCTCGGGTTTGAGTTCTCTAGATTGTCATTTCATGACTTACGGAAGTCAGTGGGTCTCATAGTTTCCTTTTCTTTTGGACAATATTAAATATGTCTGCTTAAAATATAACTTGTGTTTTATGGTGTTAATATCTATTGAGTGCAGTGTTATAATGAATCTAAAATAAATGTTTCTATGTGCAGAATGGAGACTGATTGCAATCCTATGGAGTTGCCCAATAATACAGGGTTTGAAGAGGATTCTGATTATAGAGACTTTGAAGGAACAGATGTGAAAGATATGAGACTAGAAGCTGAAGCTGTTGTAAATGATGTTTTGTTTGCCGTCAGCAACATGTTTGTGTCAAAAACCCTTCCCTGTGCAGAGGATGTGGCATATATCAATGTGGAAACCAGGGAAAGGAACAGATACTGTCTGGAGCTCACTGAAGCAGGACTCAGGGTAAACTAATTTGTTTATAATTTTTTAAACTTCTTTGTTTTGAACGATGAGCATATTCAAAGGGTGCCTAGTAAAATACTTCACTGACAACCACACCTACTCCTCTTGTACTTTCATGAAAGCCTGATCTACATGTTTTCTTCTAGAAAAGGGAACTTTAACTAGTTACTTCCAACAAAGCAAGAAGGGAAGTTAATAAAAAATCAGGAATTTATATAAGGTACAAAATGACGAAGATAGAATCAGCAATTTGTTACAGGCATCAGTATTTGGGTTTCTCAGGTACGCAAAGAAGTCCATAATACAGCATCTATACATTTGCACCATTTGTAATTTTTGTACAGACACATAGATGTGAGTCTTCTTTTCAAAGATGATAATGAGGTATTTTACTAATATTCTGAGTTTTCGACAAAAGGTATATGAAATTGTCTTAAATACTGTATGACCAGTTAGCTCCATTGTAGAAAGCAGAGACTGTGATTTAAATCCAGTATTTTTGGTTCTCACGTTCCGGTACTACCCTGATTGGCAAAGTTAAATGTTGTGCTACGTGTGCCAAGGTGATCCATCACCACAGAAATTTAACCACCCAATTCTTTGTTGCAGGTAGTAGCTTATGATTTTGATCAGACTGATGACAGACTGCAAACTCCATACCATGAAACTGTCTACTCCTTGTTGGACTCTCTCAGCCCTGCGTATCGAGAGGTGTTTGGAAATGCACTACTACAAAGACTAGAAGCTTTGAAGAAAGAAAGTCAGTAACGATTTACCCAGATAATGAGGAGGATTTAGTGCCAGAAGGAATTCTTAGTGTGAAGCACTGAGCTCTTCCTTACAAACATCTTGAGCTTCATTTCTTGCATTAAAGTCTACTTCCTATTAGTACATTATTATATAATGTTTATATGTTATAACAAATATATTATACAACATTTTGCTACCATGGATTTGCATATATCACAATGTTATTAAAAGCCACTTTGATAAATAATGGAAAAAATTCTTGATTTTACTTTTTGTTGTAAATGAGCATATAAGTTGCTCCATACAATGTTCAAAAACCTTGGTCTCCTTTCCAAGTCTTAGTATTCAAAACTAAAAGAGTAGAGACTGAATGTTATAGATATAAGTAGTAATTCTTTGTGCTTACTGATAATTTTCATGCCTTCTTTTTAAAATAGAAGGTAACTACTTGCTCTACCCAGTTACTGAAAAAATAACTGGAAAGCTTCTGCAAAGAATTTCTGCTTGAATTGCTATACATAAATCTGAAAGTTCTCGGCTTTGTAGCAGGAAAGATTGTTCTTCAGCAGTTGAGCATTGCTTATATAGTGGCAGTATCTGAGTAAAAACAAGACTCAGCGTTAATTGATCTGTTCTTGTCTATGGCAACCAACAAGCTCCAAATAATAAATGAGATGAACTGCTTATATATGAATGTATTGTCTGAACCACAAATGATTAAGCACAGAATTGATGGACTACACATTTCCTAAAAATTGTTATATATGTTGTATATATGTATGCTATACTGCAACTGTTTGAGAGGCTTGGGAGGCCTGTTTACTATTTTGAATGTGTGTTTACAGGATGTACAGGATATACGCAAGAGTATTTTTGCTTCAGCCTTTACTTTCTATAATACAGGACTTTGGTACTCCCAATTTTCACATTTTCTCCCTCAATTGTACAATGTCCTCTCCTAATCAATACTGAAGTAAGCACTGTAATGTTAATTGCATTGTATTGGTTTGAAACCAAAGGCTGTATGACATTTGCTAAGACTAATACAAGCTGGAAGATATAACTTGTATTTTCTACTTAAAAATTGGTACAACTCTCTTTATAAATCTATTGTTCTGCTGTATCTTTTCAAGTATGTACTGAATGGTAGACTTTTTAAAAATTAGAGTTGGGTAGAAATGCTTGTACAGTTGTACTGACGTTCTGGGACATTCATACTTTTTGTATTCTTCTATTATTCTGTATTTGTGTATCTTTATTTAAACAATCCTGCCATTATTCTTCTATGCTTTTGTGACAAGTACATGTAGTAGCTCTTTTGGAGCCACATTTAGAGATTTATTGGTTCTCACAAATTCCAGTGACTTCAGTAGAGCTATGTTGACTTCTACCTGCTATGGCTTAGTCATAATGATCAGACAAGCCTAGTGAAGCTTTTGTAATGGCTTTGGGTTAGCAGTGTGCAACTATGACAAGACAACTGTCATTAGAGCTTCTGTTTTCGAGAGCTTAATTTCTTGGTTATTATCTTTTTGGGTTGAAACTTCTGAAACTACTCCTCTGCCCTAGGGTAGGCTTCCATGCTCCAAAAATTGTTCATAGGCTCTCTTTTGCACACAGGTCTGTGGCATGTGGTTAGTCCTCTGTGAGGAGAATGTACTTTAGCAAATTTATATTCGAATATTTTTCCTTACAACTGATTTACTTGTTCAATTTCAATGACTAAAGAACTAAATAAATGGACCGGTGCGTTGCAGTTTTCTTGTGGGGGGTGGAGCTACTGGTAAGTGGGGAGTGAACAACTGAAGTCATGCCCTTAGAAAAAATTTAAATAGCTGTCAAGTATTTGGAAAACTGACTGCAAACTTGTATCTGCTGAAACATTGTTTTTTCATGACAAAGTGACTGTAAAGAACTTGGGCTGTTAGAAATCGAAGTGGAAAAATGCCAAAGTAATGTTTCATTGCTAAATTGGGGGGGTTGTTTTTGGTTTTGTTGGGTTGGTTTTTTTGGTTTTTTGTTTGTTTGTTTGTTTTTGTCTTAGAGGTCTTTAAACCGTCATTTTGTGTGCTTATTATAAGCATACTTTCAAAACACGTAATTTGTAGGTTAACAGAAGAAACTTGTGCTATTTCTTACAACTATATTGCAGCGTTAACCCAAAAGTGGGACAACAATGTCATTCCACCACTTCTGGGTCACTGAGGATGACCAAAATGCTCTCCCATGCCTGCACTGGGGCATTGCTGCCCCGATGGACGGAGCGTCTCTGCAGCACTGACGAGGGAGAATTTCAAGAGGTTCCTTCAGCTGCCAGTAGTTTCCACTGTCCGGAGCCCTGAGTAAGTGGTGCTGATGCAGCTGTAAATCTGTGAATTGCCTAAGCAGCTCCAGAGCCTGCCTGCTCTCGGAAAGGACGGCTGATAACCTAATTAAAGTCTATTTTTGTCTCGGCAGCACCACACAAGTGTCCCGGACTGAGAGTGTCCCCGGCCGGGCCGGCTGCGCACAGCCCGTGCCGGGGCGGCGCTCCGCGCGGCGCGCCCCCAGCGGCGGCCG
>NW_024582054.1:22650869-22975427 GCF_017639235.1 Corvus kubaryi
CGGCGCGCCCCCAGCGGCGGCCGGGGGAAGTGCGCCCGCCGCCGGTCGCGCGGCAACGGGCCGCGTCCCGGGCTGCGGCCATGGCGGCCACGGAGGCGCCGCCGGGCCGCCGCGTCTTCCTCAACCACCTCGACTCTTACTGCGGCCGCAGCATCGGCCAGGTGACCGCGGGGCGGCCCGCAGCTGCTCCGGCCGTCGCTTCTTTCTGCCTCAGGCACCGCCCCCCGCTGGGGAGCCGCGGCTGGTCCCCGGGGAGCACGACCCGGCGGGCAGCAGCGTCAGCTGAAATAGCTGCTGAGGAGAGGGACCGGAGCAACTAAAGCGTTAAGACAATGGGCAGGGAATAAAGAGCTGGGAGCAGGAGGTGTGGATAAAGCGGGTCGGGCGAGTTCAGGCAGCGGCTGATCGCTGTGGAGGCCGATAACCAACATCCCTGTGAGGTAACCCCTGCCCGAGAGGAGCCAGGTGCGGAGCGGAGATCCAGGGACTCGCCAGCACCTTCGGCTCTGAGGCACAGGGCACAAGACAAAACATTCCAGCTGCGGCTGAGCAGTCCCCAAGGTTTTCCCTTCAATGGGAAGCTGTTTCTGAGTCGCATTACCAACAACAGGAGCAGGGCTGGTCATACGGTGCTGGTGTCTTCTCGGGATCACGAGAAGCTGTGTAGGGCTCAATAGGTATTTGCATACAAATTGCGTGTCTTGTATATTGCAGTATTTATCCAGCTGTGTTGTTGGTGCGACCCTTGGAAGCCCAGAAGAAGAGGAAGAAGATGAAAATGGTTCAGATGTTGAGGTTCCCACTACCTCAAATGAGGAAATCTATGAAATAGTGGGTACTCTTTCTAAACCAGGGAGTACTAATCCACGTTTTGCAAAGGAAACTTATGTAGTAAGTATGAGTCTTATTTCAGATTGCCATTAAGCAACATTAGGGATATCGCAAATCATGTAAAATGACCTGCACTAATAAAATGGTGTTTTGTTCCTGCTGGAAGCTGTATATATCTGTTTTATTCCTTCTGCTTCCTGTGTACGCTCTGGCTTCTTCTCTTCTAGGTCTGACACAGCAAATAGTACAAGGAAGGAACTAAGACAGAAAACAGATTATGTCCTCTTCATAACTTTTTAAAAAAATCTGTCTTGATGATCCACAGGTCTGCTTTCTTTTTCTCTCAAAGCTTGCACCTCAAGTATTTCTCATCTTCTTTTTGTCTTTTATCACAATTTTGAAGGTAGTGGTGCTGGAATCAAAGTTAGTGTCCCCTCTGACTGTTCACTGAAATCACAGCTTTCACTAGCAGCTAATTGTTCTGAATACCTACATCTTTGTATAAAGATGTGTATGTCCAGAGTTGAATTAACTAAAGGAGGCTTGCTCTTATGAATGTGATTGCTTATTGCTTGTTTTAGTTTTCTGAAACTAGAATTGCCTCTGTCTCAAACTGCTTATTATAAACTGATTATTATTCTTCTTACTGAAGAAACTTGTCAAATATTTGAAAATTTTTATTCAGGTGTCTATACAGCTGAACTGTTCAATCAGGAAATTATGGATGGCAGTATTTAGTTTTAACCACTGCTTTTGCCCAAAGTGTTTCCTGGATTTGCTCAAATTGATGTCTGATTGATACGGACAACCTGCAGACTTAATAAAAATTACAGGATGCTATCTTGCAAGGAAATGGACATTTTTTTAATGTCTTCTCCATTCTGCCAACTGATAGTTGTTTAAAATACCTGGACAAGTAATGGATACTTTTTGAGACTCAAAAATGCACCAAAAATATGGATCCTAAAATACCATTAAGAGTCCATATTTTTGATCTCTGTTAATGGGTACTCTAAATTAGAATCTTCAGCATTTAATTTACATTTCATCAGCTTCCTTGTATCTGACAGATAAAAGTTTGATAACTATTTTATGAATAATTCCAACATCCTAGTGTTAGAAGACCACATTCTATCCAGAAGTTAAACTTGAAAAGGATGATTTTTTTTTTTTCTAATGACAGAATCTAACTGTTTTTCCCTTAGGTCTCTTCTCGAGAAGCACTCTTAAGTCACTTGCTTGAGTGTGAAATTGTTGTATATAATATCACTGAGGATGTACACCAAATTGAGGAAGCAATGTGGGCTGCTTCTGGTTAGTATAGCTATACCTGAACAGAAATTTGGTTTCTATTCAGCCATCGAAATTTGACATAAATGTATAATGAAATGATCAGGGATTCATAGTTCACTTTAATATGGGTTCCTTGATGGAGAAATGCTGTACAAATTGTTTGGTTAAATAGCAAGGAACTGTGGAATGCACTGTCACATTCGGAAGGGAGAGAAGCTGACATGGAATGGTGCAACTCTTTAAATGACACATCTGTGTAGGCAGTAATTTCCCTAAATAACTGTCATGCATCTATTGCATCAGGAGGTGGGTAGAAAATTTGCTCCTGTGATATTCAAAGAATGTTTCAATATTTTATATAATTATTTTAAGATTGTTTTTCTTAAAAGTCCAATAAAAAAAATATTTGGAAACTTTCTCCTTATTGTTACTTCCAAATTCTAATAGGCGGCTGGAATCCTTTTATGGTGAGAGTGCAATATCATTCTTTATATGATAGCTAAACTAAATTATGCTTTCCTCTTTATAGTATGAACACTCAGACAAGAGAATAATTTGCATAACAAAAAATTCGTTATTTTGCTTGATATTAAAATAAAATTTGTTTACATTCAGTAGCTTTTTTTTCCCTATCATGAAAAACCGACACTTTTTCACTTTCTTTCAGTATTTCAGCAGTCAATAAAGATTAATCATTTCCTAGTATAGATTGTTTTGTTGGGCATTTTTTTCCCCATGATATATAGCCCTGTGGAGATTATGTAAATTCCCAATAATTTGATTCTTTATTACCATTATTTCTCTATTTGTTATCTTTCCTGATTTATTATCTTTATTTGATATTAACTCAAAGAGTATTTGCTTAAAAAGATATATCACATAGAATATTGATATAAATGTCTATACAGGACCTTTATATAAAAGCAAAAATACAGTTTGAATAATACAGTTTAAAACAAAATTCTTGCTTTCATTTAACAGCCCTACATAAGAAAATAGAGACTTTTGCAAAACAAAAGTTATTCATCCTCGTTTCAACAATAATGACCTGGGGAAATACCAAACCCCCTGACCCTGTAAGTAGTATCAAAACTTTTTTTTTGAACAAATGTTGCCATTTAATGGAAAATATTCATTACATTCAAATACACAATGTATTTCAGGTGTGTGCTTCAATGATAGCTAATAAAGTGAGGCGCTTTTTAGGATTCTTTCACCCTTATTCACTACTTAGTGCCAAAATTGCTAAGTATAATTCACTGACAGAAAAGTTTAGGCATTGGGCTGTAATGATACAGAAAGACATAAGGAGATGCTTGGTCAAGAGGCAAGACAAATGCTAACCACAGGATGCACTGTCTTTCAGTCATTAAAAAAATCCCACATTAACTGCGTATCTAATGAAATATGTAATTAAAATAGATGCATCTTTATCTTGATATATGTAAAGTGTTTTCAGGAGCCATGTTGGGCACTTTGTAGTACACTATTGCAATTCTCAAATTCAGTGTTACAGAAATGGAGTTTTTCAACCTTGTGTAATGATATAGATAATAAAAACTAATGTATTTTAAAATATAAAAAGTAGTTTAAAATCTTTTACTGTGAAATTTGAAATTGAACTAATGACATTTTTGAAAATGTTGAACCTCAAGTATCAAATTCAGAACCTTGAAGAGTTTCAATTGAACACAAAAGAGATTTTAAAGCACTTTTAAAGAACTTACTTTAACCATCTAGACCTTTAAAGATTGTTCTGTTTTAAGAAATATATAACAGTCACAGTTTTTTCTTTGTAGGAAAATCCTGAGACTCCTTTAAATGATGAAGATTTTCGCAAAAGAAAATCTCATCCTAGCTTTATGGATTACATAAATGCTGAAAAACACATTGCGAAACTTGGGAAAACTGTATGTAGAGAACTTTTTTATAAAAATAAGTTGTTTTGTTTTCTTATTTAGAGCTTTATCTTTGTAATGGAAATTATTGACCATGCGAATAAGTTTTAAGGGTATGTTCTTGTCTTTATAAATATTGATGATATAAATTATTAATAAAGTGTAGTAGTACAGAGAATACTATAATGTCTTTTGAAACCCAAGTGTATGCATAATATAAATCCCAAATTCTGTCCTTTTTTTGTCTTAGGTAGGTAGCAAGTCATGCTTATCTTAAAAAAATACAGTTTCTTTGGTTTTACCAGGGAGAATCAAAGCTGGGGTCTGTGTGTGGAAAGATTTGAGGAAGAAAGCTTGTAGAGGAATGGGATATTAGTACAGGTCTAAAGAAAACCAGCATCTTCAAGTATTACCAAGCTGTATTTGTATTATGTCTCATTTAAGTACTAAGATGTTCTGGCCACACCTAGCATGTCCCTGGATAGTTTGTGCTCTTGGAGCAGAGGCCTTCTTGACTTTTATTCCACCCTATAATTCACTTTAAAATCACAGCCATAGAGCTGACACAGAATAGCTAAAATATGTTATCACTTTTTATGTGTTTTAAAATCCCCTCCTTCAGCTTTGCTTGCTTTGATCTGATTAGACTACTAATCTTACTGGAGAACAGACTATGCCTCTATTTGTATTTAAGAACTATTATTAAATAAATACCAACAGTGGCCCAGCTTGCAATTCAGGAAAATGTGAGCTGTTGTCATTAGTGGTGGAGTAGTGAGGAGGTTAGGAAGACAACAAAATACATCGGATGATGAAGGTGTCATTTGGTCATTCTTTTTCTGTGTTAGGAGTCTCCCATAATCAATATAATTCAATGTCCATTGCAGAAATTTATCCGGCTAATAACAGAATGAAAAGAAACTTTTCTCTGATTCGAGCATGCATGTGCCATCTTATGCCCTGCTGAGAAAATAACACTAGAAATTATATTCTGTTCTACCATAGGTCTAACAGTACAGAATACAAGTAAAAATTTGGTTTACAGCTTGAAAAATTGGTGGTAAATTGGTTTTTCTAACCAATTTCTGTGCTAACATGGATTTATAAGACCATGGGATTAGTTTCACACTTGCGATGTTAAAAACATGAAAATTTTAAACAGCATCCATCAAAGCCTGTGTTAACTTCTGCCACCGCCTAATATCCAGATGAACTACTGACTATTTTTCTGACTAGTCCAAAGCACTGAGTCACTGCATACCAAAAGTATTTATATAATTAGCTTCTAAGTGTTTGTCAGGCTGAACGTCTGTTGAGAAGACAGAGAAGCAGTACATGATAAAGCGACTTGAGTGTTTTCAATACCTACCTGCTGTAACCGTTTCAAATGGAGCCCTTTTCCTCCAGATCTCCAGTGACAGCATCAATGGGTATCACTGCCCCTGGGTAGTTTCTGTCAGCACTTTGGAATAGGAAGGCTCCAAAGCATCTGTTCTTCCCATGAAATCAGCTTTGGCTTCCTGTGACGGCTGGAGACCTCTGGATTACAGTCCTTACTTATTTCTAAATTCAGTGATATCTAGGGAACGTGCCATCAGTGGAAGAAATTACAGTGTTATCATTCCCTGCAAAGAACTCACACTAGGATTCATCAGTCTTGTCAGCCAGGTAGAGAAGCTCTTGCACCAAGAATAGAAGGTTTTGTAAGCCTTGTCTGTTCAGAGTGCAATTTAATAGAAGTTGTTTCTTATAACAAGATTTCACCTCTCTGTATTAGTGTACCTCTCACCTATTTTTTGATTTAAATTTATTGAGAGTTGAGTTCAAGAGTCTTTGCTTTTTATCCCTAGCAGTTTTTTGCTTTTACCTTTGTGGCATTCAGGGCACTCAGGCTGCGTTGCTTTTCTCAGAAGTTGGAATCTCCAGAGTTCTGCCAAATTCAGAATCCTTGAAGAAGTATCTGCCTACCAGAGGCAGATAAACTCTTAATCCCCCAGCTCTGTTCTCAGTGACATCACAGTTCCAGAATCCTTTTAGACCTCTTTCTCGCTTCAAGCAATGTATTAGAACAAAACAAGCAAACAAGCGTAAAACAACCACAGCTGGAACTGATGATCCCAGCTAGAAAGTGACACCTAGTGGCTTTAATGAACTATACACGCGAACGTGACATTCCTTATCCGGGACTAAACATGCCAAGCGGAACAGCAACATGCCTAAGAACTGCCTTATTTTTTTAATTACCTATAGCCAAGTAACTTCAAGTAGTACCTTCTCATATGGGTAGCTTGCGACACTAAGTAAGTATTGTTAGAGGAATTGAACCTGTTTTAGAGGTTTGTATTTCAGTGAAATACAGCGCTCTGTGCCAAACTAGGGTTTGTCTTCACACAAGGCAGGAGTCAGCACAAGGTACATGGAAGAAAATCCTGTGTTACATTCTGTTTAAGGGAAATGAGAAATAGCACCTCCTGTGCATCAGAAGAGGTAGGTTTTTCCTGTTAGGAGGTGGAAATTACTACGTGTCTTCTGGGACATGTTTGCAGTCTGTCCAGAGCAACCCTGGAAGCTGCTGCTCTTAGGTACAAATAGTATCTGTCATGGTATTACCCAAGCAAACTCTGTGTGTTAAGACCAGAGTAGTGAGAGATGCCTCTGCCCAAATTAAGATGCAAATGAGACCATATGCTGAAGTCAATGATACAGATTTTATTTAACAATGAATGTGAGGTAGAGAGATAGAAAGAAAGAGAAAACAGAGGAGAGAGATCAAGCAGAAGACAGTCAACACCCATGGATCCAGTGGCATCGTGTTCGTCCTTCTTCATACTGGGCTTCTCAGTGATGGGGGTCCCAAGGTAGTTCAAAACTTTTCATATTTATACATTTTAGTAAACAAAGGAATTAATTTTCATTGGCTATATAGTTCTCCTAATCTGTTGGTTAAATTATTCCCACACTTCTAATGCTAATTAGTCCCATGCTCAGTCTTTCTCTTCTTTTGAGTTGATGGGTTTCTTGGGTCAGTGGGCCATGAGTTGATGGTCACAATCTGCCACAATTACCTTTTACCCAGTGAGAGCTGATCTCAGCACACTTGCTGAGCTGGCTTTCCTTGTGGCCTGTATATTCTGCATTCTTTGTGGTCACTATCAGCAAAACATTCTTCTCCCCAAGCTTTGATAAAGTCCCCCTGGGATAACAGCCAGACAGTAGTACCACCTTTATCTTATCTTATCTCAACTTGCCGCCCATGGTGGCTTATTTTACAGTCCAAGTTCCAGGTATCCATGGAGGCATATTCAGGGGGGCTTCAGTGATTCAGTGGTGGTTACCATCTGACCCATAACTAGGGGTAATCTTTGAGCACTGATATGCCTATGAGCAGCTGCTTCATTACACTGTTTGCCACAGCAGGAATTTTTGTCCTGGTGCATTAACCAGGATGTACCAACCAGATCAAGCCCCTGCCATGCCTGGAGTTAGTGTTATCCTGTAGCTCCCTTCTGTGTTTAGCTCATGGCAAAGTCCTTCTGTGGCCTTAACAGTGTTTGTAACAGGCAGCTGTCTTTACCGTATGAAAGCTCTTCTGCTATCTGTAATGTCTTCTAATCTTAGTGTTTCTCGTAATTAATAACAAGCTGTTGAATTCAAGTGAGTTGAAGTAGTTTTTATAACAAAGTTTCACTTTGTAAGTCTATAGATAAAAATGCATAGATACAACACACTGACTTTGCAACTTGTCATCGTGTTATATGAAGCTTTGCTTATATTATCAAAAATTGGCTAAGACCTGCCTTATTTTTCTGTTTTTGAAATATGATATAGATGATAACAAAAGGTTCATTTCCCCCCTGTCCCGCCCCCCCCCCCCCGCCCAGAGAAGTAGATCCCAAATCTGCACACGTATTCCCGCTGCTGATAAAAGCAGGTTCTTTTACATTGTATGATGGAGATATGTAATGCCTAGGATCTTTACAGCATGAGAATTGTTTAATAATTTTGTGTCATCTTAAAAATTTCAAAGTGACTAATTCAAAAGACTTCCTTGAAAGTTTATTTCCTTTCAGATGATTTAAAAATCTTTTTTTTTTTTTTCTGTATAGACATCCTCACTATTGATACAAACAGTAGTATCTATGTCCAAGCAGACAGGCAAATTTATGACATTACACAATAATGATCAGAGAAAAATATGTGGGTTAATCATGATGTGTGGTTAGGGAAACATTTAAATAATCCAAAGATTTTTTTTTTTCTTTTTTAAATTGTGCATTAAAATGAAAGTTAAGAAATTGTGAAATCATTAATCTAGTATTTTCTACTCCTTTAGGCAGCCAAATGCAAATATAATACAATTGAAAAAATAGCTGCAATGAATTTCAGAGTTATTTTTTCTTGAAAATAGAAAGTAGAAGCATGAGTTATCCTGTTCACTTAATTGATTTACTTAGCTTCCTACTTTTTTAACTCTTAATTTTATTTAAATTTTATAATTTTTGTTCAAATGTAGACAGATCTCTTTTTTGAAGACGGCTGTAGACAGACAGCTTTTTTTGAAGGAAGTAATAACAATATGACTCAGGAAGCTACAGGATATGCAACAATTGATCTAGTTACAATTTGGAAGTGATACACATTTGTATATTTTGTATATTTAGTGCATATGCATTCAAGAGTCAATGTAGGCCTGTATCCCAATTGCAGTACCAGATTTCAATAAAAACTTTCTTGCTGATTTCACTTTATAGAACAAAGAAAAGTTTTCAACTTATGTTGTTGCCTCAGGACATCAATATGGAGCTGAGGAAGGACTCTTTCACTACTTTTTTAAGGTAGACATCCAACTATGTTTGAAGGATCATTTAATTTCTAGGGCCAAACTGCACTGGAATTGAATCCATTTTTAGCAGCCTTGGTATCATAAGCTTAATGCTTTCATGAGCAGAACTGTTTATTTGATCCTTTTGAAATATTTTAGCCACAGTGGAAGTGTTTTTCTTTTTTTTGACACTATTTTTTCTTAGATATTTCTGTGGTTTTTGAACAGTATCTCCATATGTACTTTCCAGTGAAAACATCTGTCATATCAATGGAATCCAGGGAAATGTCTTTCTTCTCAAAATTACAGTCTCTTTTTTTTTTTCCCCCCCAGCATTTGTTTTTTGTGTGGTTCAAAGCAATATTTGTCAAGACTAAAGAATAGTCTTTAAAAAAAAATCTTGTTTTTTAGGCTGCCTATCAATATTTCTCAAGAGTGGTCTCCTTTACTGCAGTTCCAGTAATTATTCAATAAACTGAACTTTAAATCTTGAATATACAGATTTGCATGGTAATCAAATGTTCCTTTTTTAGCTATAGTTGAAAGTAACTTTTTCTCACTTTATTCTCTGTATTTTCAGATGTGTTGGCTTGGTGAGACTCCTGCAATACCTGTGTTTGGAGATGGAAACAATATTATTCCAACCATTCATATTTGTGATTTAGCAGCGTAAGTGGAAAAAAAAATTCTCTGAGCAATAATTGATGCCTAGCTAGATAACAAATCCAAATTCACTAGAGAGTACTGAGACTTTTAAATGGGGTGAGTTGGTTTCAGGTCACTCTTGGGCCCTTTTAAGTGAGTCAAAGAGAGCCTTCAGTTTCTTTAGAGGTATATATGCCTTCTGGAAACCTTATCTAACTCTTGCACTGGTGTTTTGCTTTTAATAAACAACATGTCATGCTCAGTCTAGAGTGTGATACCAGTTAACTGGCAGAAAACTGGAAATGGATTCTGGACTCTGCAGCAGAGTAAGATAGTATCTTCTGCAGACATAGCTTTTTATTCTTCTTTCCAAATAAAATGTGTATCTGTGCTTCTTTAATAAGTAAAATATATATGAAAATGTCATGCTCCGAAATGTTCTGCAAGAATTTGCAGACTGTTGGTACTGTTTCTGGAATGCATTTAACAAGGAAAGCCCGGGATGCTTCTCCACGTACCAGCCCGGGCTGTACTTGCTATGTTTCAGAGTGTTGCAAAATGTAGCAGACCACAGGCCAGAGTTTCAGTATATACTTGCAGTAGATACATCAATGCACACGCTTGAAGAATTAGTAAAGGTAAGAGAGTTGGTAAGAGATTTGAGTTTCTTTTTTGTTTTTTAAGATATCTATATGTAAGGTTTTAAAACTATACATTTTACTGAAGTAGAAGTTCTTAGGTCTTCCTGACTTATCTTGAGTTGTAAATTACATGGAAGATTATTTTGAAATCCTCTAAGACTTCTGTCCTTTGAAAAAAATACATTATTTGATCTTGCAAAATTAATTTTTGCAGTATTATCATTAACTTAAATAGAAATTTTACCCAAGAAAGTTATGGAGAATTGTTATGGGATTCACAGTACTGTGATTAGATACTCAGTCTTTATCATGTGTTTCCCTTCATTTTGTGGAAGGTATCTTGTTTTTCCAAGAGTTTTGAAATTAAGTCTAGAAGTAGTCTGGACGACACTGGTGAGCTATACACTGTGACAGTGAGAGTCAACTCATAGGGCACTTGCTCATGTAGATTGAGCAAATGTTACATAAGGACCAAATATGAGAGCCCATTCTTTTTGGTTGTATCAAAGAGAGTTTAATGAAACAGTGTGTTAGGGAGCTCACTAGAAGATGAAACCTGTGCTTTGGTTCAGGTAGGCACCCCAAGGAGAGTGGTTGGTGTCCTTTCAGGGGTATGTGGCTGTTTAGAAATGGGAAATAGAGGACAGGAATAAGTGGACAGTTTTCATGGACAGGAAATTGCCGCTGGAAAGGGTGCTACAGAGAGCTGTCTTGGCAGGGAGC
Organism: Corvus kubaryi; assembly: GCF_017639235.1. Lineage (NCBI taxonomy): Eukaryota > Metazoa > Chordata > Aves > Passeriformes > Corvidae > Corvus > Corvus kubaryi. The sequence goes on from NW_024582054.1 coordinate 22,661,723, forward strand.
TGTACCAGCCCAGGGGAAGACTGGAAAGGTGCGTGGGAGAGAAACACCTTGAGAGTTACAGTTGAAAATAGTTGAAGATGAGTGTTTGGAAGGAGTGTCACATAGGCCTTTTCCATGCTTCAATCCATCGTCAAAGCCAGAATGCTGGATTGTTTGATCTGATGGTCTAGACAAATGTTTATGATTTTATGGATATAGCGGGGTTTAAATCTATTTTAAAAGGCAGTAGATAGAAACTAACAGTTTCTATCTAATGATGAAATGCAAATGATATATGGAGAGTTTTCAGTGGCATTGATCTGAAAACGCTTCCCAATAGTTAATGGAATTAAATACCTCAGGAACCTGAAGTGAAAGCACTGGGAAATAATAAAGGTCTCCAAACAGATCTTAAGCACTAGGAATTTGTGCATATATTTAAGAGCTTTATAAAACTTTTCTGTGGTTTTGGGTTGTTTCTTTGGTTTTTTTTGGTTTTTTTTTATTGCAGATACTAGGCAAGAAGTGTTACTTAGCAACCAAAAGCTATTTAATACTAACATTAAAGTTAATATGTTGTTCTTAGATCTATTTCAAATCAGTATCCTGATTTTCCAGGTACAGTGTCACATAAAATTTAAAGCACATATTTTATCCACAGAAATCCTGTTCAATTTTTTTCCAAGAATCTGATTTGTGAAGTGGTTTTGGTGTGGGTTTTTTGTTTATTTGTTTGTTTGTTTTTCTGATAGTGTATCAGTAAAAATGTTGGACCAGGAAAAATTGAGAAGGTTCCTAAAGAAAATGCATTCCTGAGCAAAGAGCTAACAGTCAGTACTTTTCTTTCTTTTATTACTTCAAGAAAGTATTATACTTAAAAGTATAATATTATACTTAAAAGTATAATATAATTAAATATATAATTTCTTTTTTCTTTATTTCACCAGAAAAATTTAACCCTGAAATATGCCTAAAAATATTTAAAGTGAGTTTAAATTTGGAAAATAAACAAAGTCAAATCTGGCCACCACAGCATAGAGAATTTTGAAGAGTTACAGCCTGATTTAAAAAAAATAAAACACTGAAGCTCTGATGTCACTGTTCCCCTTAGCATACTGGTGCACTCTAACAAAACCTACACAAAATGATAAAAATAGCAAAAAAAGCCTTAATAATGCAGTGCTGCATAAATTATGTTGTATTCATCTATTTATCTGGAATAAATTGTTCGTTGGAAAAATAAAAAAAATACAGCCCAGGTAGTTTTAAGATGGTACTTGATAAATTTATGAAAGAGGTGATTGCTTGCAATAACATGAAAACTTTGCATTGTACAGAATAAGTTCAGTGTTGCATATTCTAATAGATCCTGAGAACACTCAAATACAAATATGCATTGAAAATTAGTATTTTTAAAAATCTTAAAATATCTGTTTTCTTTGTATGCAAACCTTCTTTCCCAATGCTTTAATTCTTTCTATTCTCCCCATCCATTCCAGTCTCTTGTTCCAGCTGTTCTTTTAACACACATAGCTCAAGTCTGTAAATAAACGTAGCTTTGTTCCCTCAGCAAATGCAATTGGATATGTTGTTTGTGAACCTGCGAATGGAACCTACTTATCTGAAAGAGAGTTTCAACATTATGTGGGTTGCTGAGGCAGGACTAGTAGAGAACATTGCGCAAGTTGTCATGGAATACAAGCAAACTCGACGATTACTGGTAATGCTTTGGTATATATTGCTTTAAATTGCCTTTCTCTCTTTTCCCTCAATAGAAATGGTTACATAAACTCTAGTCTTAAATTAATTAAGTAAAAATACATAGAAGATGGATATAGATGCAAAATAAGTGAATATAAAAACTTAAATTGAAGAAGTTAAATAAGAGACAATGTAAATTTAAAAAATAATGACTGTGTTTTATTTCCTTTATGCCTAAAACTGATATTCTATAAATGCCAATTAGCTTCGTGATGGAAAGCTGCTGTTTTGAAGCTAGTTTCTTTATGCAGTATATGGCGCTCTTGTTATATTTTGCCTCAGAAATACAATAAGTGTATCTTTTATTTAAGCTTTTTTTTGTAATAGTCAATACTTAGGTGAGTGTTTTGTGTCCTTTATATATTTAGTGAGTGTGGATATTCAAGTGCAATATAGCCTTCATTTTACCCTGCTCTGTTATGTAATTTACTGGGCAACTAACTTCACTATTTCCTATGTTAGCTTGATATTTATAACCTCTGTATTCAAATGTATAGGTTACTGAAAGGTGCAGAAAAATGCTTGTTTACATTCAAGTATTGATGGGTACAATAAAGGTGTTTAGCATGTCTATATCTGGTTCAAACCTCGAATAAGATTTCAGGGCATATAAAACCAGATGAAGCTACTATTGTTAAAAGTTATTTATTGAAAGTCTCTTCATAGCTCTCAAAGGATTATCAGGTCTGTATTTGAGTTAAACTTAGATGCAACTAAGTACATATGCATCTAACTAAAAAAATCTGTACATACTAGGTTGCAAGGAGAAGGAAGGCTAGCTAGACTGTCTCTGTCACTACTCTATTGCAGATTCTGTACTGTCAGATTTACTGAATTAAGATAGGCACTTAATTATGTATGATTTTGAGTTTATTGTATAACATATTAAATAAGTGTATACTGGAATCCTCATTACACTTACTCATCCTCAGGTTAGGTAGGCTGAAATGAGACATCACTTAAGATTGTGATGGATCTGGAATTTTTGAGGTAAAAATAATCATTTTGATGACAGCAACTCTACCTCAAGTGGGAAGTAGAACTATTGCATGTCTATAGTAGAATATCTGCTACGACATTCCAAAATTCACTGCATCCTATCTGTGAGATTGTGTTTCATGTCTTTGGATTATTCAAATATTACTAGCCACAACAAATTGGTCTGTAAGTCTACTCAATAGAAGCATGCTCTTTCTCCAACAGTAAATTTCTACATTTAAGTAACTATGTTACTCGAGACCTGTAGGTGATAGAGAAGATATTCAGCAAGAAATAAATATATGAATAAAACAAAAATATATTTTTAGTTTTAAGTACAATTGCTGTTTCATATTATCCATATTTAAAAGATTGTTGTTTTTACATAAAAGCATCTATGCTGTTTGAATAACATTATAGCTTTATCCTTTTTTTCAGCCTCTCAAAGTTTGCATTCATGGTCCTCCCGGGTCTGGCAAATCTACCATTGCTGAGGAGCTCTGCAAACACTACAAGTTACATTATGTTAGGATAAATGAAGTGATTTCTGAAAAAATTGCAGATCTGGTGTGTTGCTGTTTTCTAATATTCCTATTTTAATTTCTGTGATTTTAAAATGTTTGGCAGCATTTAAAAATTACCTATAATCCCATTATTTTAGAATGGAAATATCTTTCAACATACTGATCATCTCTGGGGATTGCACTGAAATATTTTTAGAGAATGAAAGTTTCTCAGTATCTCACTGTTCATGGGCATACAGGAAAGGAATTTTTTATTTTTTTCTTTTATTACATCTGTGTATAAAATAAATTTGGTTGTGGAATTTCTGAGCCAATTCATATTTCTGTTCTTGTCATCAGGAGAAAATTGTGGCTAAAGAACCTGACGATGTGAGAGAAGACGGAGAAGGAGAAGATGATGTAGAGGAGGAGGATGAAAATATAGAAGAAGCAAAGGAGTTATTAGATGGAATAAAAGAAAACATGAAGCAGAATAAAGGTAGGAAATACAATGTACTAAGATGAGATTCAGGTAACTAGTGCAACCCTATGCAAATGGAAACCAGGAAATAAATTTGTGCTCTAGGCTTTAACTTCCTATTAAAAGCAAGAATCAACTGGACAAGGGAGAGGAAATATAATGAAAGGTTTACGAGTTGAGATAAGGACAGGGAGAGATCACAAACCGAGTACTGTCATAGGCAAAACAGACCTGACTTGGGGAAATTCCTTAAATGTATTACCAATCAAAATCAGAGCACCCATCTCTCCCTTCTCTCCTGAATTTAACTTTATTCATCATTCTTTACCTCCCACTAGCAGCACAAGGAGATGGAGAATAGGGCTTATGGTCAGTTCATCACATGTTGTTTCTGCTGCTGCTTCCTCCTCAGGGAGGGGAGTCTTTTCCCTGCTCCAATGTGGGGTCCCTCACACAGGAGACAGTCCTCCACAAACTTCTCCAATGTGAGTCCTTCCCATGGACTACAGTTCTCCATGAACTGCTCCAGTGTGGGTCCCTTCCATAGGATGCAGTCCTTCAGGCACAGGCTGCTTCACCATGGGTCCCCCACGGGGTCACAAGACCAGCCAGCAAACCTGCTCTAGAGTGGGCTTCTCTCTTCATGGGTCTACAGGTCCTGCCAGGAGCCTGCTCCAGGGTGGGCTTCCCATGGGGTCACAACCTTCTTTTGGACATCCACCTCCTCCATGGGCTGTGGGTGGATCTCAGCTCTCTCCTGGACCCCCACGGGCTGCATGGTGACAGCCTGCTCACCGTGGTCTGCACCATGGGCTGCAGGTGGATCTTTGCTTTGGCACATGAAGCACCTCCTCCCCCTGCTTCTTTGCTGACCTGAGCATCTGCAGAGATGTTCATCTCACAGATTCTCACTTCTCTCTTCTCTGGCCACATTTACTTCTGCGCAATGACTTTTTCCCTACCTAGACATTTTGTCACAGTCGCATTACTACCACCACAGATTGGCTTAAATTTGATCAGCAGCAGATCCATCTTGGAGCCATCTGGCATTGGCTCTGTCAGACATGGGGGAAGCTTCTACCAGCTTCTCAGAGAAGCCACTTCTGTAGGTCCCCTGGCTAACAAAACCTGTCCACACAAACCCAATGCAACTATACACCTTGTATATTAAAAGTGATATATTTTTAAAAATATTTTGGTGCTTCTTTAATTGTAGCACTTTCATCTTTCTACTTCAGATTTTTTTAGTTAATGTCATGTTTTCTTCTCAGAGCAGAGAGCATAATTTATATAATATAAAGTAAAAAGCTGGTAAATATATATCTTTATCAAACTTGCAAAAATAAAAGTATCCTAGTAAGAAAAAATGCATGCTCATATGAAATTGTGGGGGTTATTTAAGAACCTCATACATCATTAAAAAGTAAATACTGTTTAGGGAAGCCTGGAAAGAATTTTAAAGTCTGCAGATTGAAAAAAAGTCCCTTGCTGAAGAGTTATCATCTATATGGGAATAATGCCATGTAGTTTTGGTCTTAGTGCTTAACATTTTCCAAGCGGTATAAAGTGATCCCCCTTAAAAATGCATTCTGCATTGCTAAAGGTTTACCTGATTTGGATCTTGTGTATCTGCAAAGAAATGAACTTCTTACACATCTGGAAGCTTCAGTAATGAGATCTATGGCAAACCTCCCTTTTTCCTCCTACATATTTTCTCAACAATGTAGGACAAGTTAAGAAACAAATTCGTATCTCAACCTTTCTGAAAATGAAACTTGTAGACCCTATCTCACATCTTTTTTGCCAGACAATCTTTAAGCCTTACTGTAAAATGAAAACAGAAAATTGCTTTCCCATGATTTTTTCTATAAATATTTCTTTACTGCTTCAGATATCTGATTGTATTATTCAAAATAAAACTAATTTAATGTTTAGATGATTAAACTACTAATATTTATATCCTTGTAAACACAAATGTAATTTTATTTTGTATCTACACCTTAACATTCCATAGATCACTAACACTGAATAATATACAAATAATAACTCAAAATATTTAACTTTTTATGGTCTAAGTAGAAGAAAAATGTATTAAAATGTATTAAAATGTTAGTAAAATTATTTCAGATCTCTTGTTTCTATAAACTAGGTACCTATTAACCTTCTTTGTCTTAGGTCGTCTAGGTGATGAGTATCTTATTAAAGTTATGACGGATAAGCTCATGTCTATGCCATGTAGGAATCAGGGATATGTGTTAGATGGGTTCCCAGAGACCTATGCACAGGCAATGGAACTTTTTAAAGGTATGTGCTGCTGGGCTTGGTTTTGTTGCTGCTTTTGTTTTTCTGGCTGCTGATATTGTCATTATCATTACTGTTTTCACTGCCATACTACTTGAAGTGCATCAGCACTGTAATGACTGCAGTGGAAAACAAAGTTGATTCCATGTGGTTATTAGAATGTAAGGACTGCAATGCACCTTATTTAATTTATACACAAGTTAATTTTCAGACTATCTTTCCTGGTAAAGTAAAAAGTATGTGCACAAACATGGAGGATGCTTTCTTGTTCAGTGGTGGTCTACTCCACTTAAGCAAGCTCTATAGCAGAATTTCTTCATAATATTTAAGGGCTACTGATTGAGAGGATCCAGCCAGTGCACCAATATGTATTTTGTGACCCAAATTAGAGTGGATTTATTAGATGAGCTGCAGTAGATATGACTTCAGAGAAGCTCTGCAACACACATTTCAAATTGTAAGCAAGCACTGTCCATACATTAAGACCAAGAATCATCTTCATGTTTAAATTACAACATGAGGTTTAAAGGTACAGAAAAAACAGTCTTGTTCAGCTTAGTATGCTGTTCTGCAAATAGTCACGCTCAGCTGATGCTCTACAGGCAGTTTTACTGACTAGTCATAACAGCAGACTCTTAGTGGCAAAAAATATTTTAACCATAGAGTTGTAAAACATTTCTACTCGCTGTTCTGAGGCTTGTCTCTGTCTTTTCCAGAATAATTTATTTGGCAGGAGGAGAGGCCAAAGATAAGACAGCAGTTTTAAAATACTACATATCTAAAAACTGTGTGTGCATGTACATTCATTTATAGTCTTGGCAAACAACTATTAGTGTCCCAAGGTAGAATTCTGTGGTGGCTGGCAACATGAATTACTGAATTCTCTAAACTGGTGTCAAGGTTAGATTAATTTCCAATTATTAGTATAATTTGGATACAGGCAAACGTGTGTTTGTACTGGGCACATTTTTAGAAAATATAGTGATATTGTTGCTTCAAATGAAAATGTTAATAATTTCTTACTTTTGTTTTAGTGGAAGATGATGAAGAAGAAGAAGAAGAAACAAAAGACAAAATGCCTAAATTTAATAAAATAATCATACCTGGTAAGTTTGATAGATTTCTTTTTAAATAAACTAAGGAGTTTTATTTTCTTATTAAATGAACTGAGGAAATATTGCTGCCACCAACGAGAAGTCTAAAATATCACTCCATCTGTTCCTACTTAATTTAACAAAAAAAAAAATCTATTTCATGTCACGCTGCTGCCCTCATATTTAAAAGTGAACAATTAGTCACAGAATCATTTAGGTTGGAAAGGACCACTAAGAGCATCAAGTCAAACCAGTAACCCAGCACTTCCAAGTCCACCATTAAATCATGTCCTTAAGTGGCACATTTCCATATCTCTTAAATACCTCCAGGCATGGTGACTCAATCACTTCTCCAGACAGCCTGTTCCAATGCTTGATCACCTTTTTGTTGAAGAAGTTTTTCTTAATTAAAACAAAGGGTTTGGTTCAGTTTCTGGGTTGTTTGTTTGTTTGTGCTTTTTTGTGAAAATGCCGTCAACTGTTGGCTGATATCAACAGTAGGCTGTCTTTGTTGTGATTACAGCTGCTATTAATGGAATAAAAATGTAATTCATCGGTTATGCTGGGAATTAAAATAGAATGTTTTTCATCTATGTAGAAATTGCTTTATCCTGATGTTTTTGCTTGATTCCTTCGGAAATTTTGTATTTATTCAAACAATATGTTCTTCTTCACAGAATTTATTTTTTCTTTGACTGCATCTGATGAATTCCTTATAAACAGAATAATAAATCTGCCAGAGAGCGTCGTTGCTGGAACTCGTTATACTGAGGACCAGTTCCTGCAAAGTCTGAAACTCTTCCGCAAATTAAATACCGATGATACAACAGTTCTCAACTATTTTGATGAACTTGAAATACATCCTCAGTTTATTGGTATGGAATAATAAAATTAGTAGACATAAAAACATTTTGTTCTTACAAATTTAACACTTGCAAAAAATCAAATAGTAAGTGTCCATATATAAATAATATTTTTATTAACATTGCAGAATACATATACAACAAGCATTTAATTATATACCTGCAAAAATTGTTCTTTTACAGTTAACCTGTTTCTAAAAATTGGGGGTTTAGTTGTCCATTTTCGTAGGGTTAATTATTAAAATAATTTTATGACTTAGGTTACAGATCTCTGCACTGGCATCCTTTCCAATAGGTATGAGTACATTTTCATGGACTTAAATATTATGGTTCCTTATATTTTTTTCTTTAGCCTTATCCTCAGATGCTACTGTTGTCCACAAAATTCAGGTTCGTTACTTGGTGGGCAACAAGCTAATAATTACACTCACAAGAGAGGCACTGATTATTTATTTCAGAGTTGTGCAAGCCTCTGTGCTTGGTGGTACTCCACAAATGAAACACCACTACTATCAAAACTTTTCACTATTCTAGCAAGCAAAGGAATTAGCGTTTATTGGCTAAAAGTTACATAGTTCTCTTATTAATTAGTATTCTACCTTCTATTGGATAATGATTCTCTTGCTTCCCATGCTCAGTCTTTCTTTTCTTTTGGGTCTGTGGGTTTCTTGAGTCAGTGGTCCTTGCATCTGTGGTTGTGATTTCCTCACTGCTGGCAGTACCTTTTACCCAGTTGGAGCTGATTTCAGCACAGTTTCTGAGTTGGCTTTATTAGTGTCTTCCTTATCTTGGGCATTCTGCCAAATGTCCTTATGGCCTGTAAATTCTGCACTCCTTGTGTCCACTATCAGTGGTACATCCTTCTTCCTGAGCTTTGTTAACGGCCCATTGGTCTGAGATCATTGAATCTTGTCCAGCCCTAAACCTTAACAAGGTAATTCTACCAAGAAGTAATTTGTTTCTCTAACACCTGGACATCATTTAGAGCTTGCTGTCTGTTTCATGGTTTAAATCTGCCTTCTTGTTGATCAAGCTTGAAAGTATATGAAGATGAAACATAAAAGAACATAATTTCTTAAGAAAATTTTTACATTTCCCACATTTTGCAACACCAGGACAACATGTGGGTAATCTGTAAATAAAGAAACATTTAAGAAAATTATTAGAAATTAAAGGTGGATGTCTGGGACTAAATCCGTTTTGCACTATACCTGTATGCGAGAAAATTTGTCTTCCCTACATACTCTCTAGAAAATTGTGATCACTGGGAAATCTTGAGAAGATTACTATAATCTGATTATTGAAAGCCAGTGAGATCAGAGTGACAGCATTCTAAAGAAAAGGTGGGGGTTTGGGGGGATGGGAGAGGAAAGAAAGAAGAAGGGCGAAAACCCTGCAACTAAAATCAAACTGCTGATATTTGGAATGTCTATTTGAGATGAATTAGTTAATTAGATGAAAAGTTAATTGTTCAATCCCCTTAGTCATAACTGATTTTCTAAGTTTTTTATTTATTGTCAGTCACAGAGATTATTTTGAAAATAATAAGATACATGCGTTGTTAGGAAGTGTAGCAGTGGGAAAAAATAGTGAATTAGTACAAATATTTTAGAATTGAGGAAATTCTACTATGGAAAGTAAATGTATGAAATTGTAAATATTAAGGTCTGATGCCATCAATTGGTCGTATTCTTAGCTTATACACTTCTAGATATGCAACTAGTGGCACTGTCAAAGACTGAGTTTTATTTTGGCGGGTACTATAAAATGTATACTCTGTGATAAAATATCGCAGTGTTTTCTGCTAAGAATTATGCCTAAAGGTTAAACTGTAGCCCATTCCAAATACAGAAATTAATTTGCCTACTGATTTTAATTATTGCAGTATCACAGCTGTGATGTTCCAGATGATTTTCACATTGAGTGTATAGCATTGATTCTCATGTGCAAATGAGCATCATCTTTAGGTCCTGTTTGTCTCAGAACTGTCTATACCTATATTCACATTCCTGGTTGTTACCCACTGAAGTATGTAGATGTGTGCTTCTGCTCTAAAATTGTAGGAAGAGATTACAGAGGTAACCACTGAGGATCCTTCAGCTCAGCCAATACTCCTCCATTCTAGTCAATGTTCCAACTGGATTTTCAGATGCATAGAATTAAGTAGCTTTGGATTTAGTCAGAGACCCAACTGCTTTCTCAGTCATATTCTGAAGAAAGGGTTAAAAATTATGCTTGATTTGTTTAATATTATTTCAAAATAATAAAAGTTTTCTTCCACTTTAAATTTAGAAAAGCATAACAATATGGTTTTATGTATCATTTTAATTATTTTTTTTTCTGAGTCTGAAATATGATTAGTACAACAGAGTGGGCTTCAAGATTCTGGAAACTCAATTTTGCTATGACGAATCACTTTATGAAGGCTGAAAGTCGGTTATCTTGTGTCTTGTTTTTCTCATTTGCAAATTGGGGATGGTGACACAGGCATGTTAGATCGTATACAAAGAGGCATGTTACACTTATAACAGCAATTTCCTTTGAAGACCTTAATTTTTGAACTCCTTTTCCAGTGATTTTTCCTCTCAATTAGCATCAGTGATAGCTTCCTTTTTCATTTAAAAGGCATTAATTTCTGAGGATAAGTGTAGTTAATTATGATTGCTGTAATATGTACATTGTACTCTTCTGTGGCCATCTAAGAAAAAAATGTAGTCTTTAAGACCTCAAATTCAATGTTGATAGCATTCTTAGCAATACTTTAAATGACTAGAAAAGTGGTTTTCATTGTAATTTGTATATCCAGGTGCAGCTAAATTTGTAGAAATGATGAACCACTTGCCATAGAAAATGTATTCCTTTAATTCAGAATACTTCAGGAATATAATTCCTGAGTTTTTGAAAGAAGAAGCTGTAAAGTAAGTTTTATCATGTAGAATTATGTTCCCTCCTCAGTTAATGATCAGAGTTTGGACTTGAGGTCCAAATCACAAACACTTAAAATCTTGGGAAAATGGTGTTAGTGTTTGAGAGTCTGATTCTGCCTGAACAGTGAACAGAAAGAATTGGGAAGAATGCTTTGCTGATGACTTTCAAAATAACTTCTTAAAGAACTGTGAAGTACGGGCTACTGGATTCTCATCTAAATTCTGTATTCTACTTCTTTTTCCCTTCATCTGCTTGCTCTCCTTAACCATTTCTGTGCTTTTACATCTTCTATTTCTTGTCCCTGAATAAGCCCTTTACCTCTGTATTCTCTACCTCAAATGCCCACTTTTCCTCTTTTCCATGTACATTCCTGTACTGTTTTTTGCCTCCCCACACTGAATGCATACAGAAACTACAGAGCCATGGAGAAAGTCTTCACTATTCTGTACTTTTTCTTTTTCTTCTTTCTTGTCAAGTTTAATGCACAAGCAACCTCCAGCAATTAAAAGATAGAAGGAATAAGATGAAAGAAAAGGTCTTGTTCAGTCTTTATGTTCCTACATGAAGCTACAAATTTGTTTCATGAATATAATACAGTAAGAGATCGACTAGAGAGAGGTCTGTGCATTTGTAAATCTGTATGAGTGAAAATATTGGAGTTTGTGCCAAATCCCAACAACCTATTGTGTAGCATTCAGGGGGGAGAGAAGGACAAAACTGATGGTTTTATGCATCTGGATGAGTTGACATAAGGTTGATGTCAGTAACATCTCTGATAGTTGGTATGTGGGTTTCAAAACCTGGGCAAGCTGCAATTGATAAACAAGAGTTGTAAAAATTATTTTAAAATGTTTCTTCCTTACATCATCTTAAAAGGCAAATTATTTTAGCTTAAACTGGTAAAGAAAATTAGATTTAGAAAACTTCATTCTGTGTAATAAAAATTTGACATTTATAAGCAATTGAAAATGAAGTAAAAAAATTCAGCCAAATTAATTTTAATAAAGAAATAGATTATATTCCGTGGCCGAAAGATCGGTCACACAGAAAGCCACGATCGGAAAAAGGTCAGCACCGAGCCCGGGATCGGTGCTGGGTGAACACAGATCCGACCTCTATCAGGTCAGATCCCCAAGTTCACCAGTGCTGCTTCGGCTGGTTCCTTCTTATACAGTTCTTGGGCAGAGTCCGAATTAATTCTATTCTTCTCGCAATCTAGCATATTCATGATGTTTTCTTGTCCCGAAGTTGGACTGCACAAAGCATTTCCTGGGTCTGATGAATTTTCCGTCTTGGATGATGAATTGTCCATCTCTGATTCCTGGAGCAGTTATTCTTAGTTCTTGGAATGGGATACTCCTTTAACGACTCTGAGATGTTAATCAGTTTCATCAGGTGTGGTGTTAATAGCTCCAGATAAGGTCTACCTCCACCCTGAGATAGACTTTTTCGTATGCTGATTAGTTCCTGGCCTATTGTCTTCTCTGTTGCTACCAAGGCTTGTGAAATTTTCTCCATCCCCTGGCCTGGGGTTTAGGCTTAAGCATTTTTATTTGTACAATTAATATATATATCTATGTACACAAGCATGAATTACCAATTTCATTTATAACAAAACCAACATCTTTTACTTGAAAATTCAAACAATATGAATACCATGTATTTTTAGGTCTTGCATAATAATTGACAATTGATAGTTGACAAAAGCCTTGAAAGAGTCCTCTCTTGTATTTTTTAAAAGATGTAGCTGTATATGAAGATTCTGAGAACAGACTTACTGTAACAAAGATCATCCAAGAAATTGGAGAACCTCGGAATTATGGTTTGACAGATGAAGAAAAGGAGGTTTTGGAACGCCAAGCAGCTGAGGAACGCCTTGTCAAAGAAGCTCAAGAAAAAGCTGAACAAGAGCGTAAAGAAGCTGAGGAAAGGGCTGAAAGAATGGCAAGATGGGAAGAGTGGGTAGGTTAATACATATGTTTGGGAAAACATTATTATTTATGTGTTTTAGATGGCTTCAAGTAGTCTGTTATGTTAACAAATTGTTATGTAAATTTACGCACACTTGGGAAGTGTGGTGTAAATTCTCTCACTCCTTATATCATAATTTAGATCTTGGTTAGGCTATCTTCACAGTGTGATTGAAGTCCATCCTACAGAATAGAGTGTCTTTTTTATTACACACATAGCATTTTTTTGCATTTTGGTATCAGCGTGTCTTTAAAATACTTTTATGGTACTCTTGTTGTCGTGCTGTAGCTCTTCTATTTTACCATTTATAAGTATCTACTACAGTCAATGGTTATTTTCCTTACCAAGTCTTCTAGGACTTTTGTATTTTGCTCATTTTACTTCTAAGCACCTGACCAAGTCTTAATTATCAAACTAGATTTTTAACTCAACACTGACCAATCTTCCAGCCTGCATCGCAAAAAGGTTTCTGAGCCTGCAAGAACATGTGAGAGAGCTGAGTACTCGGTTCAGTAAGGACTACCTCCTGCAGTCTGAATGATGGTTTTTGTTTGCTAATAATCTAATAAGTACTTGGTATTTGGGCTACCTGACCCCAGAAGATTCGCATGTGATTCTTTTTCCTTATTTACTTTGCCACACCTAAGGACATTTTAGTTAAATGACCTGAAATGCATTCGGTAAGTATGTTCCTTCACACCCAACATCAGGCCTTTTCACCAGAAGGCAAATCTATTGTCCTCTTTTAGAGCTATTTAAAAACAAACTGATCCTTCCACAGAGAAGCCCTTTTGTTATATTTGAATGCCCATACGCATATATGGGGTTATAATATGATGAAATTACTGACTTTTTAAGAAGCATTTACATTCCTCTGATGTTGGCTTGTAACTAAGGGGGTTTTTTTTATCTCTGATTATTTACAGCTTCATTCAACAACATTAAACAGCATTTTGTGCCCTGTAAAATTTGTAAGGATAGTTAACACATTTTAGCTAGATTCAATCCAAGCCATCTATCTTTAAAAGAGCAAACTGTGCTTTAATCAAAGCTAAAGTAGGTGTTTAAGTAAAATGTGTGCTTAAGGCTATCCTTTTAAATAGGCAGATGCTCAGGAGATCTAAGCAACTGTTCATTTGCCCTTGACACTGTAGATTAGCTGCTATCTCTGACTAGTGACCAAAGACCACTTGCAAAATTTATTCAGTAGCACTCCTGGATTGAGTGAATAAGGTAAAAATTGGTGTATCTGTTTTATCTGAACATTGCTTTTGTGTTATGCTTTGAGTATAGCAAAGCAGCCTTCAGAGTATCATCTGTTTTCTGTATCTGTATGTGACTCAGGCTACTGATGAATAAAATTAGTGAAGAGGGGACAATGAAAATGAATTGGAGTAATCTTCTGGCTAAAGCTACTGCAAGTATGCATGCTACTAAGTGTTACTGAATGGAAGGAAGAAAAGCTTGCAGCAGTTTTATTTCCTCATCCCTCTTACTTTTTGAGTGTAAAAATTGCATTTGGTTTTACCTGAATTTGGAAATAAATTTAGCTGGTGTAAACAGATGTAATTCACTGCGGTTTTAGTGTATTTGACTCTCAAGCCCCTCAAAAACATCAATGAAATAAGAATAAAACAAACCAAGGAAACCAAAGAGAAACAAACCCAACACAATTAACAAATTAAACATTTAGAAAGCCAGAGCTCTCTGCTGAGTAAAAATACTCTCCTTTCCCTCCAGTTCAAAGAAGCCTCAAGAAACCGTCTGCATTTGCAATAGCACTAATTTTTGAAGTGCTACAGTGTATTTCAACCATTTTGCCAAATACCTTATGTAAACCGGACCACTGGAAGACTTGAAAATAAACCTCCTTTTAGGTGTTAGAGAAGAAAAATAAAATCAGTTTAGTAAGGGATTATGTCAGTCCTTATCCTTTTCAATTCTTTGTCCTCAGTGTGTTGAGTGCTCTAAATTTAATAAGCAACTAATAATTTTTCCTGTCAACCTGTTTTTTAAAGTTCTGTCCACAGTTTCTAACACTTTTTTTTCCTCTAGGCCAGCGCTGTTATTTAGCCAAATGTGATTTGATAGATGTTATAAACATAATTATTTATTATTTAATCTTTTTTCTTTATTACTTGTAGAATAAACAGCTGGAGGAAGTGAAAAGACAAGAACAAGAGTTAGTAGAGGCCCAGTCTATTCCACTACGAAACTATTTAATGAAGAATGTCATGCCAACACTTATGCAAGGGATAAATGAATGCTGTAGGATCAGGCCAGATGATCCAGTCAATTTTCTGGTAAGGTGATTATGTTTTGTTTCTTAAATATGTTTGAATACTCATGTAGACCCAAAGAATCTCTGTTAACAAAAGAACTTAAATTTCCTCCCCACTTTCAGGATAGCAACAAATTAATGATTAGAATCTGTAATTCTGGTGAACAGCAATTACAGTGAAAATTAAAAACCACCAATTACTCTTTATGGGATCATTTGATACTGTGTATCAAGGGCAGTATCCAGTGTAGTTAAACAGTAATAGGACAAGAATCACTACCAGAACTTGTTTCCCCTTGGTATGTGCACTCTGCACATCTTACATACCCTGACAATTCTGCTGTGCCATAGAGGACTACAAGTTAAACAACTTTTTGACATTAGGCTTTCATTTCCATTAGACTGATTTGTGCCAATGAACCTATTACAATATCTAGTAGCTGGAGTTAGGTGCCCCAAAAGAGGGTATACAAAGAAATCCGTGGGCAATTACGCCCTTACAATCTAAACTCCCCATCCCTCATAGCACATCCCTCACAGGACCAGGAGCTGTTTGAGGGTCTGAGATCTGGTTGCCTGTCATTGGTTTGCTGTCTATGACAGAGGGGTTGCTAAAGGGTCACCTCCACACTCTCTTAGGTCAGTTTCAGTGGAGGTTTTGGTTGGTTCTGGTTGTTACAATAATGCGGTTGTTACAGTTCATATACCATGATCTATGGGCTGTCCACACCAGCTATTAATTTTTAAGTAATGTTTAAGCTGCAGCTTTGTCTAGTCTAACCATTATTAATGTTCAGATTGTTAGCGCCAGGTTTCACTGTAATCCATCTTTGACTTGAAAATATAACAATATGGTTCAGATAAAGTTCAACTTGCAGCCTAAAAATTCTAGCTACTTATGACTACTTTCAAATGACATAAAATTTTTAACCCTTCAGAAAGGGGGACATCACTCTCCACCCCTCTAGACACAACTGAACACGTTGTAATGATAAATGCCAGCTCTTTGGTAATTCCCTTCACAATACACACATAAATAACGGAGAAAGTCCGATAGGACATTCATATACTAATTCTAGTTGCAGAAGATCTCAGGATGTTATCCAGCAAAACTTTCGGTTAAAAGCACGGTCAGCATTGCATTCAGACAGGAATCCAGGTGCTGTAACATTATTGCTGTGCTGCTGTTCTGCCTGCATATCCTAACCAAGCTGTTCGCAAGTTGAAACAGAGCATTTTATTAATCAAGCAAAAGCTTAAAATTAAAGCAATGGTGTTGCAATCCCACTTCAGGCACTAAGGAATGTTTTCTTGGTTTAACATTTTTGCTTACTGGTGAGTGACAACTACCTGTAGCTGTAGAAGTATGAGATCTTTCCCAATACCTGCATAGCTTTTAAACTTCAGTATCAGTGGGTCCAGAAATCAGGCCCTAGGGTACTCACTAGACTTCCATGGAGTGACAAATACTGTTATAAATGGCTCACTTCCTTCTCTTGCCCATGATAGAAACAGGGTGACCACTATAAAGAGGGAGCATGAGGTTGATGGTATTTTGGACAGTATTTGGGGGAAAGAGATTTCTCTGACGTAGGGACATTTTCTGCCATAAGTTACATTTTAGGGCCATTTAATACGTTCTGCAGTTTTGTTTAAAGCAATGTTATCCACTATATCTTTGTTATTTTACATACATTTCAAAGTTGGAGCTATGAAAATAATTGTAATTTTGAAACTCTTCTGTTTATAGGCAGAATATCTCTTCAAGAACAGTCCTGATATCGACTGGAATAAACGTTAAATCCTAGCAGCAATAGGAATTGTGAAACCAAAAGGGAGAAAATTCCTAATATACTTTAGATAAAAATACTTAGTTTCTGATGTAATTTTTGTTTAAGCTTATTATGTAATCTTCATTTTTTATTTCTCACACTTTATTACTATTTTTGTACTGGGTTTTTAATATTCTTCTACAACATTTCCATTTGCTGTATGTATTGTTTGATACATGTACACATCTGTATTTCAGATGTCTATTGGAAACTCCGAACCATAAGAATTCTGTTCTCTCTGCAAAATCTTCTTCCTGGATTTATTTTTAGCTACACATTCTATTTAAACAATATATTATTTTCCTTATCCTTAGTGAATGTAGGCAGCTAGCCTGAGAAAAACTTTTATCAAAAAAGAAACATGTTTTTACTGAAAAAGGAAATAACTAGGAGCAGCAAGCTCCCTTAGTTCCCTTCCAGGCTACCAAGAGGCAAAAAGTCACATAATACAGGCTTCTTGTGCTGCACTGAACACTTGACTGGTAAACAGTTTCCCAGCATAGGTATGTCATAAAACCTGTGTTTTACTTTGGTACCAAACACATGGCTGTAGATCTCATTTAATAATCTTCAGCATTCAAAACTAGATAGATATTTTTTAGAGATTCTTGAAGAATCTAGACTTTCCAGCACATGGCTATCCTTCTCAATTTTATTGACTTCATCTAGCTCTCACAGGAACTGTATCTATGCTGACTGAGCTGAAACTGATCACATACTGGGTGTAAAACAAATAGAGGATTTTCAAAACAGAAGGCAAGGACCCTTTGTGCAAAAGGTGCAGGAAAAAAAGAGGAAGAGCTGAAAGAATAGTGATACAGAAACATTTTACAGTTATTTTGTCTGTAACTTTGAGTATCAGAATTTGAGACGTGTTAATGCCCAATGCTTTTATTCAGATATATTAGTATTTTTACAGAGTATCTTAAGTCATCTGTTTTCATAGAGTCACACAGACAAGTCAGGAACACAGTCCAGAACCATCATCTCCTCTTCTAAAGATAAACATATATTTCTGTGATCTATATGTTCTATATGCTGTCAGCCCAAGCTACCATTTATCCTGTGAGGCAGTTGAAGATTAAATAATCGGTAGCTTTAGACAATTTTTTAAAGTACTACTTTTCAGAGGAAAGATGAAAACCGGACACTTAAAAAGAGAGGATAAATTAGGATTTCTCTAGAGTTATTGTAATGCATTTACTTTTCTAAGAATAAAGTTTTGAGCTGATCTATAACGAGCGTGACTTTTTTTTTTAAATATTCTGCAAGTTTATGCAGACCACTCCAGGTAGGTGTTTCAAAAACAACTCTTAGAAAAGGATCTGTTTGCTTTGTGCAGGGCACGAATGCATAGTGAGCCCGACGCGGGTAGCCAAAGCCCCGCACGGCGCTGCGTTCGAGACAGCTCCTTCCACGCCGGCAGCGCTCCGAGCGCCGGGGCAGCCCTGCAGGGGCTCTCTGAGCGCCGGGGCAGCCGGGGCAGCCCTGTCAGCGAGCCCGGCCCCGCCCGGCCCCGCCCGGCCCCGCCCCGCCCCCGGCCCCGCGCACGCGCCGCCCCGCGGCCGTTGGCGCTTTGTTTTCAAACCCCGGCCGGCGCCTCTGCCGTCGCCGCCGCGACTACATTTCCCAGCGTGCCCCGCGGCCCCGAGGCCGTCTGCGCACTCGCGGCCGGGTGAGCGTGCGCGCCGTGCGGGGGTGTCCGCCGCGCTGCGTCAGGCCCCCCCCGCCCCGGGACGTTGCTGTGGTAGCGTCCGGGCGCCATGTTAGAAGGCCGGAGGGGAAGAGGCGAGTGAAGCGGCGGCGGCGGCCGGGCCCGGCACAGCCGCTCCCTCCGCTCCCGGGGCCTGGCCCCGGCCCGTGCCATGGTCGCGGCTCTCGCCGCTCCGCGGGACGAGTGACCGGTCCGTAGGCGGCAGCGGTGGGGGAGCAGGAAGAAGAAGAGGAAGGGGACGACGCGGCGGCGGTGGTGGCGGCGGCGGCGGCGGCGGCGGAGGAGGAGGAGGAGGGGCCGGAGAGACGATGCCGTTGTAAGTCCGGGAGCTCGCGGGGCGCGCTCGGGGCCCGGGTTGTGTCGGCCCCGGCTCGGCGCTCCCCGCATGCCCAGGCCCTTCCTGCCGGGACTCGGGCCCTTCCCCCCTCGCGGTCCCCTCGGCCCGGGCGCTTCCGCTGCCGCAGTGTGCGGCCCTGGCGCCGCTGCCCGCGCCGCCGGGAGCTCCGCGCTGTCCTTCTCACCCCCCATCGCCGTGAGCCCCGGAGGAGACGGTGATGTGGCTTTTGGGTTGTTGTCGCCGTCTCTGCGACCTCGCAGCGGCAACGTGCCGGGAAGGGGCGGACGCGTGCGGCGGCCTCCGCTCCCCGCTGTTGGGTCAGGGCGCACGAAGGGGCGAGACCCGCGTGTTTGTCTCTTCCTCGCTCTGGGCGCCAAGGGTGAAGCGCTTTTTCCGCCAAGGGCCCCCGTGAAGTCTCTCCCTCAGTGACCACGCGGACAGTTTTTCCCCGTTCTGGGGGCAGGAGACCCTGGGCCGGTGGTGCCAGTGGGCGCCCTGAGCCCAGCGCGCTGCCCTTGGAACCCGCCACTCCCGGTGGCTCCGGGCAGCGCCCTCGGCCGGCAGAACGGGCTGCGGGCCCGTGTGTCCCCCCAGCCCGCCGCCGGGAATCCGGGGCGCCTGTGCTTTGAACGTGCCGTGCCGTGACCCTGCTGGCAGTCAGGAATAACGAAGTGTGACTTTATTCATCCCAGTTCGTTCGCTGATATCTCTCACCCCACCCCTGGCATTTTTTTCTTCGCTTATTTTTTTTTTTTCCCTATCGCTGACGTTTTTATGATTCCTGATTGAGACGACAGAACTTACATCTCCTCAGTTCTGTAGTTCACAATCTTAATATTTTATTACGTTATACAAATCAGTGAATTAGTGTATAGTGTATATACTGAAACAGTGATGTGTAGGTGGTCAAATGACTTTTCAGAATAAGACATGTTTATATATTTTCGATTAGTCTGTTTGTTTCGGTTTTTTGTTGGTTTTTTTTTTAATTGAAGGAAAAATATAAAGAATTTTTGATTATTCACTGTTTTCTTCACTGTTATAATTTGGGATTATTCACTGTAATTTTAAATATGTCAATTTTTAAGTGGAGAGCAGCCAAGGTTGTCTCTTGTGGCTGTTTAGTTCAGTCTAAAGTACTGCAGAGTTAGTCCTGGGGTAGATAACATGGTAGAAACTTACCTGAAAGGGTTTTGGCAGGGAAAGGACCAATGGGCAAATGCAGGAAGGAAAACGGCTATGCCAAGTAGGTTCTAATGCTTGTATAATGAAGTGCCAATGTCCTTATAGGTAAGTTTTGCACATGCTCATTATGGCAATGAAAAATTACCAGAAGTCAGCTTTGAAGTTGGCTAGGCTTTTCAGCCTCAGGAAAATGGGAGGGTGTTTATTCTGCTTGCTTTCATTCTTAGTTTATTTTGTTGTGACTACATAAATTCCAAATGCTTAGTAACAACATTTAAAAGTTTGGGCTATTTTTATGAGTTGTAATAATAGCGACCTTCAACTTTGAAAAGTTTGGAATGATTGATAATTTCTCTTGATGTAGGTGTCTACACTAGACACCTACTAGACACTCTTAAATAACAATACATAGTTACAATTGCATCAATATATTGCTATTTTCAGTATAAGCATTACTTGGCAACTTACTTAGTACTGGAGGTTTATTGTAGTTACCAAAAATGAAGCCTTCGCAGTTTATGCATTTGTTCTGTCATTTGTATGTATGGCATTGTTGACTTGGTATCATTCAGTCAAGACTTAAAAGTGAGTATTATAGTGCCAGTAAGTAGAAATGCTGGTAGTGCTAATTCTTGTGTTTGTGAAGTGATACCTCTGCCTTTAGAGGAAAGAGGCAGCTTGGGAAGATTTTTTTTCCTCTATAATTCTTTCCAGTTGATTCTGTCTTCTGGACAATAATCTTTTGGAGTGAAAGTGGAACAACCCTATGTTATGCCAAACTTTCATGGTGACAAAATGTTCCTTTCAATATGTCATTTAAACTTCATTTTGAACCCTGGTGTTTACAGTTGACAGGCCTTGTCAAAACTGATCTCCCATACAAAGGAGATTGTCATTCTTGATTTGGAAGTTTCAGGTTCTCCAGAGCTGTACACCAGTGTTCATATTGGGCTGTGTTGTGTGCTTATTAACAGTATGATACAGAAGTATAAAACCAAGCCAATTCTTTCTGTACATGGTACATCAGTAGTAAGACTACCGATGCTGACATCTGGAATTTGCAGACACCTTTAGTATTTTTATAAACATTAAAATTTATCTTAGAAACTTATGTGACTTCTTGTCAAAATTCTCATATGGGAAGCACTAGCGGCTGTATAAGGAAGAAGTCTTTAACAAAAAAGCTGATTAGAAACAAAGATGACTACTTCCCCTGTCATAAACATATATTTTAGTGCATGATTAGGTACACAATGTTCCTGTGCATTATCTGAAACGTAAGGTGCCAGGGAAGAATGAAGCTCACTGAGCTGTTTGTGTTTTGGTTGGGTGTGGGGCTTATACAGAAAGGCTACTGACTCAGTGAAGCTGGAATTATGTTTATGTGAGTGATGATGTAGTCTTTTCATGTAACCTGGGGCTTTCTAACCCTCCAACTAGAGAAAACATGAATCTGTTTCTTGGTAAGCTACTGAACGTCTGTGTCTGCTGAATTCATGGCAAAACACTTTTGATATGATGTGGTTTTTTTCTATAACCAGAAGTGGAAAAGTGCATTGAGTCATATATATGAACATTTAAAGGTGCCGGAAAATCTATAAATTTTAAGTACTGTTAGTATTGGTAAGTTCTGTATTAGAGTTTTGGAATGTCATTAAGAATTACTCTTTCCAGTGGACAGTCAAGCTGATTTTCACTTCTGAAGTAAGACTTCATTTTTTCTTTCACTGAACTTTGCTATAGACATATGCAAAGTCATTGTTTTCTTCACTTTTAATTAGAGACTGTCAACTTACATGCCAGAAGTACAGCACTGTATTTAAAATGGCTTGTGCTGATTTGGAATGGGTAAGCAGTGTGTTTCTGAACAGAGTTGAGAATTTTATAGGCTGTTAGGAAAGGAATTAAATTATTCTTAACTTTGCAAAGCATTGGACTGACTTTAGAAGAATAGTTGGCATAACATAAAGTGATAGCTTTTTTAATTGAGAAGCAATTAATATAAAAATCTGTATTGAGGATTAATTTGTTAGATGGCAAGGATATGTAGTTTTGCAATAGCTTTCAGTCTTCCAGTATTGCTCTAAAAAAGGACTGAGTTTATACCTGTTAATATAGAGGTATTGCACATAACTTGGAAACCCAGTTATTTTGGGCTGAGCAGATTTCACTACTGAGACAAATTAATCTCAACAGTGAAATGCATTGTGGGATTCCTAGTTCTTGGTTTATACTCCCTGTTATCTTTTGATTCAGCCTTACTGAATTTCTTAATTGCTCTTGACTGTTTTGTCTCCAGCATAGCAATAAAAATAATTTTTGGTTTAACTGCTGCCTGTGCAGTTCATTAGCACTTTCCTTTTTTTTAAACTTGAGAAACTTCTCCTTCAACTGTGTCCGTAAGAGTATTGTGGATGGGTTTACATTTGCACATGCTGCCTTCCCTGTTCTGCTGTGCAAACAGGAGAGCCAGAGAGCTCAGGAGAGAGTCCAAGGTTAGCAGAATTTGTATGAATGATCTTCCTTTTGCCATAGGTTAGTCTCTTCTATAGCCCTGTTGCTCGCTGCTGCTCCAATACCTGTGTTCAAATCAGTTTTGTGTATCTTGAACATCTCATGGTGACAGTTGAAGACTTAATTCATGGTCTGAATGGTCCAGTGATGTTCTGCTAGATATTGGAACTTTCATTCAGGAGGGACAGCTGTATTGTCTTAGCTATTTAAAACATGTTCCTCAGTAACTGATTTACACGGACTTCACTGATGTTTCCTGCCTAGAGTTATGAAACTTCGTCTGGAGTGATGGTGTTAGCATTAAGCTAGAAACTTCAGTCTAATTTGCCAGTCACCCATTGTTGAAGGAAACTTCAAAAGAAGCAAAACCCCTCAACAGAGTTTCTCTGCATCTGGACACAGTGGAGCTTGAGCTCCATGAATTTATCTCCAGCTGGTTAACCTGATGGTGTGATGACCTAGTATTGTTTCAGGAATCTGAATTGGATGTCTTAAAATAGCAAATAAGAAGGAATAAATTTTGCTGAGGTAATCAGTAGAGGCAAATAGAGAAGTGAGGATAATCACTGAGAATCCTTGAGTTGAGTATTTTGTCTTAGTATCTGGATGAGTCTGAAACTTACGGGGATTTAAATTGTTACGATCTGTTTAATATCATGCTATGTATTTTTAAGATTTCAGTTGTTTGTACTGTCTTTTATTTTTGTGAAGTTTCCCAAATTTCAGTAGCTTGATGTTTAGATAGTGTGGTACTGATGGCAGCTGTATTTTGTTTGTGTTAAGAAATGTAAAATCTTAACACAAATAGCACTAAAAATAGTACTATTAGAATGGACATGGAATACTGTGAGAGAAGAGGAACCAGTGCTTAGACAGGAGTTGGGTTAAATACAAAGCACATCTGAAAAATAAGTTCATGGCAGGATTGTTGGCTTTTCTGATGATGGAGAAAGGTTCTGGTCTTGTAAAAGCAAACAATAGTACAGAACGTGGAATTAGTATCCAACTCTTAGTTATGTATGGGATGGTGTTACACAGGTATAGTTGTATCTGCTCTATGTTCACTTTACATGGATGTGTTCAGGCTATCATGTGATCTTCAAAAGATGTATTGTAACCCTTCCTCTGCCTTAGAACAACAGATAGTCACTTCCATTTAAAGGAGTTTAGAGTTGTGTGCTCTGGAAACTGTAAAGCTTCTTACAAGCTTTAGTTGGGGTTTTTTTCTTCCACTTCTGCACCCTGTTTAAAATGGGTTTAGCAGTGACCCTATAGCCAAGGCCTGTTCTTTTAGTTTGGTAGTTACTGGTAACAATATAAAAAGATACTGCCTACCAAAACTTCGGGTTCTGAGGAAAAAGTTGTTTGGCTGCACTGCTTTCAGCTTAGCACAGACTAGAGCTTTATGTCTGTGTTTTTATATGGGGAAAAAGGACATGCATTTCTTACTGATGAAATTAATATTTGAATATGAAATACTGAATCATAACACTTTAGAATTAATCCACTGTAGCTGTTACCCAATTTGCACATAGTGAATTGTCAGTATATGTTTTTCAAAAATTCAGGTTAAACCAGAGCTACAACAATAGCATGTTAAATTTAACTCTGTGTTATTTTCTGTAACTTTATTTTATATTTGTGCAACTGACAGATAGCTCATGGTCATCTCAGAGTGATAAGATGATCTTCATGTTTATATGTGGTTGACAAGTAATGAACCCAAAAGCCCCAAACTGTATCTTAATTTTCTTTGTGATCTTAAAAAGAAAAGCTTAGGGTTTTTTCTTCTGTTGTTTGGTTTGTTTGTTTTGGTGTTTTGTTTGGTTTTTTTCTTTTTTTAGAAAAAAAGCCAAACAACAACAAGCCCTAAACATGCTTTCAGTTGTGTTAGACCCTGATATGGTCTTCCAAATCTGTCTCTGCTGTTGTCAAGAGTGAGTAGCTGAGATGGAACTTCCAGTTGCTGTTTAATACTCTGCTTTTTGTTAATGTTTAACTTCAGTGAGTACCAGATGTGACATACCATCAAGGTATTGAGTCCCCAGCAAGGCCTTAACATTTCTAATCCTCTTGGGTAGAAGGTTAGCACTGATACTTCCCTGGCTTTTGACCTTTGTCTTCCAATAAATTTGGTAGTTTAAACTCTTCTCTGGACATATCACAAGTCAAAGCTAGAATGTCCATATGTGACTAAGAGGGAAGATATTGGAGTATGAGTATGATCTTCATGGTTTCAGAAAAAAAGCAGAAGTGTAGGAGCATTTATCATTAGCATATTCTGGCTAAAATGTAACATGTAAATACAGCATTAAAGTTGGGCTGATGAGCACCTAAAGTTTATTTCTCAGAGATAATTTACTTTTACTTTAAAAAGCAGGTAGCAAATGCTTTATCTGGAGTTTCTTGGTTTTATGGGAGGTAGGAGGCAGGGAGAGGATATGCCTTTTCTTGTTCGTTTATAGTAACTTTCATGCTGCCTTTTAAATGAATAGATGACCTAGGATAAGTCGCTTTATTCTGTCCTTCATTAAGTTTAATGAATTTTCTTGCAATACAATTTATTTCTGTAATTTTCCAGAGGAAATTTTTCATATCCTTTGTTGTGCTACAGAAGGCTAGAGTTAACTTAGCAGGTGTAAAAGTCAGAGCTTCAGTTTAAACATTTTTATCTGGAAATAACCAATAGTCTCTTCAGTGTTAATATATGGTAAAATGTAAGCTTCATCCTGTCTTCTGCAGCTGTAAAATCTTGAAGGCAGCTGTGCTGAGAATTGTTACTCACTAACCCAGTGAAAGGGTACTTACTCCTCAACCTTCAAAAAGAGCTAAAACACTTGTGTCGGGGAGGTCCTGTGCTGTTGAAAACATCGATATTTCTTTATTATAAAAGTAAATGTAAGAACTGTGGCTGGTTTTATGTAACAATTCCCAGAGATGTATATCTGGTGATCAATTTAATTGGTTATTTGAAGCCATTGTTTTAGTGAAGAGTTTCAAAGCTCAATTGTGCCCTGTGGCCATGCTCTGGTGGTCCTGTAGGAGCTGGAGGAACACTGGTTTGAGTCATGGCAGTATGGTGTTTTGAAGGCAGAGCTGCACATTGCACTGCCAGGGTTGTGTGTAAACCAGACTAGGGAAGAAATCTGATGTTTGACTGGGGTTTATGTACTGTAATTTTATAGACAAGGTAAAGGATTATGTTTAAGTTGTTAGTTCTTGAATTGGTGAATCATGCCCCTTACAAGTAGGGGGAATACAGAGGCCTCTGTCAGCATTGCTGACTTCAGGAATTAGCTTTTCAGAACCCGGTTTTCAGTGACATTGAGTCTTTTTTGAAATCTAGTAACAGCATCTGCCAGGCTCTATTTTGCCAGCCCTTTTAATGAAGTCTAGTATCTGTTGAATTGGATTCAGGTTCTTGCTGTGAATGGGTGAAAATTACAGTTAGACCATCAGGAAATTGTTACACAAAGCTAAAATATTGATTGTTCTGTATTACTGCTTTAAAAAGCCTGTAAAAGAAAACAGAAAAATCTTAAAAAGCATATTTATTTTTTCCAATTAATGGTTGGGAAAGGGGGGGAAAATGTAGTTCAAACAACTTGCTTTGGGGTATAAGTTAAAATATTAAAAATATCCAAAGGATGTTTGTATATTGACACTTTTTGTTTTCTGGCTGCTTTTTTTAGTGGCAGTTAAGTGGCTGAAGCTACTGTTTGTGTTGGCATTCCTAAAGTTTTTTCTAAGAGAAAAAAAAAAAGTTTTAGGGGATTCCTTTGTCCTTAATTTGAATTACCGTTTTATGTAATTCATCTGAACAGCTTTTTTTAAACAAAGTTTTCATTGACACCTAAAGTCCTAAGATCTATATGATTTGTTCAGGTGCTACCAGATTCTTCATTAGTTGATTAAAACCTCATAGCTAAAGGAAGCAGTATAAAACATTTTTCCCAGACATTGCCCCAGTCCCCATGATTACTTGAAGGTTAACTTTTTTTAATGTACACTTTTAACATATTTTTTTCCTGATGTGCCTTTTTTTTTTTTTTTCTGGTGAGCAAAGGGACATTTGTGCTCAAACTTGCATTGTGACTTAATTCTTGATTACAAACAAATTATAGTACTTAGAATTGTTATAAAATGGGTTTAACTTGTGGAATATTATATCATGTTTTGTGGATTCTGATCAATTTTCAGTTTAGATGTTCTTTTTTAAATACTTAGTCATTATGGAAATGAGGAGTGAAATCTTGAGGAGATGATGATGAGAAATAATGGCAGTAAAATTGAAGTTTGAAGAACTGTAGTTTTTCTACATGTAATAAGTAGGTAGTTAGCCTTGTGGAAATATTTCTCATTTTGTATGATAGAAATAGTATATAAGAGATATAAACATGCATGACTGATACTACAGCAATATACCAAGGAATGCTATGCCTGCCAAGAGTGCAGGTTTTTTTCATTTCTGCTGTCAGCTTGACTTTTTGACATGGAGGGTTCTCTTTACTTTGGGCTTTATGAGAGTGAAGGAGCCCAAACTGATGATGATACAGCTTTTGCCCTAGTAGAATGAAAAAAATAATTAAGGGGAAATAATGCTAATGGATATGAAAAGTTGGTGATAGGTAGTTTACTGGTGTCCTTAATAGGACAGATTTAACACAGTAATTTGGGATGTGAATGCTAACACTAGGCTTAACTTTTTATTTCTTAGTATGTATCTCTTGTCTGCTACTCTGATGAGAAAAAATAAATAATTTTGTTTTGTTTTCTTTCTGTCATTAACTTTATCTAATTGCCTTTATTAGTCCCGTTACAACCCAGGGATCACAAACACAGCAGCTACAGAAGCATTATGGCATTACCTCACCAATCAGTTTAGCTGCCCCCAAGGAGTTTGACTGCATGCTTACCCAGAAATTAATTGAAACCCTTAAACCTTATGGCGTATTTGAAGAGGAAGAAGAGCTGCAACGCAGGTGAGTGAACGCTGGTTTTTGTCCTGTCATGAGGTTCATGTATGACTATTGAACCCCAAGTGTTTGTGTTCTTTCAAATGCTTTCTTAAAAGCCTAGTGAAATTATCAGCTTAATTTTTCTCAGTTAAGAGGAATACCTCAAAACAGAGAGGAATTAAAATGATCTTTAAATTTCAGAGGCTGTATTGCATTTTTTCCCCTTCATCAGTACTTTATTGTAATGGACCTTATACTTTTTTTTTCCTTACTAAGCTTTCTAGAGTTGTTTTTTTTTTTTTCCTCTCGGTACTGCTTATCACTGTTCTTCTAGGTGCATGTGCTGTATGAATTAAAGTTTTAGTTTGAAAATGAGTAGAATTCATGTGCGTATGCCTTGCATGCTTGCATTTTTTTTTGAACTTAAATCTCTTGAATGTCTCTAAGTGGAAAAAAATAGTGGGAATGTTGTAAGAGTAACTTTCTTTCAGTAGATATATATATAAACAAGATCTCTAATTAGATCTGTAATGTTACTCCAGTTGACTTACTGTGTAATGATGATCACAGTCTTTAAAAAATTCTGCTAGTTTTGTCTTAGTTTGTAACCCATCATTCTGCTGTTTCATTAATAGGATTCTAATTTTGGGAAAATTAAATAACTTGGTAAA
Organism: Corvus kubaryi; assembly: GCF_017639235.1. Taxonomy (NCBI): domain Eukaryota; kingdom Metazoa; phylum Chordata; class Aves; order Passeriformes; family Corvidae; genus Corvus; species Corvus kubaryi. The sequence goes on from NW_024582054.1 coordinate 22,690,074, forward strand.
GGAATGGATCCGGGAAATCAGTGAAAGCAAGGTATGGATGTATTTTACGTGGAGTTGCCAATACTGTGATTCTAAGACTGCTGTAGGAAGATATTCCATAATAGGTTCCTGTACTAAATGGGATGAACCTTAGATTTGGGGATCAAAACAAATACCATCCTCATATAGTTTCTTTTGTTTACAGGCAGCATTGCCCCTTGGTAGAACCTTGTCAAAGAAAGAAATTCATAAATGTTACTTGACTTTTTCTCAAAAGTCGTGCATATAGTACTGTATTAATTACGTGCTTAGATTATTTGCCTTTGTAAAGCAGTAGTAGATCTTAAAATGTACATCCTGCATCTTTGTGGTCTGTGGTCTTTAATATCAATCCTGCAATGTTACTTTTGTAACATTAATGCTGATAGTGTTTTTGCCAGCTTATAGTAATCCCTGTCCCCACACATCTTTTTTGAATGATTATAGACTTGCATGATTATAGATTTTTTTTTTTTTTTTTTTAGAGTAAACCCCTAATTTTTAAGCTATTTTTTCTTTGTATTTGGGATTGTATTTTTTCTTTACACTTTCCTTATGCAATGAAAATTATATATGAAAAAAATTGTGGACAGGGACAGCCCTGCTAGCTGTGTCTTGATCCTTGAAAACAAAATAGTGAGAGTATCATGACCGGTATAAAATTGAAAGCTACTTAAGTTAATCTAATATACATTGCAAAATAGAAGTTTGGATTTATTTTATCTTCTGCTGTGTAAACATTCATGTAGGGTTTCAGATTGTAGCATTGCATCCTATTGTGAAAGGATAGCCTTCTTTGCCCACAGTAATGTGGATTCAACAGTTTTTTTAAAGACTAGGAACTTTACTAGATGTACCTAAACAATTCCAACATAAATATATAAAATAAATACCTTTCCCAAACCCAAATTTTTATTTAAAGGCTATTGAAAGTAGTAGATACAGTAGACTGTGTTTTGTGTTGCTCTAAATTGGAATCCATCATCAATTTCTGTGTCACTCTAAAAGGCCTGAGTGGTAAGCAAAATGTGTTCGATCTCTGTAGTATTATAAAGCTGTTGCCCCTGAAGTGTAGAATTGGTGCAACAATTACCAGGTTTGAGGCAGTAATATGTAAGGTGGTTGAAATGTTACAAATGGTCCAAGTGGCAAACATATCTCAGTCTTTTCTATAAATACTGAGATTATTTCAGTCGTTCAACAGCATAAATTTTGTGCAATGTTTTTCCTCTTGCTTGAAAATAAATTGTGTTGTTATAACTTTTTAAGGTAAAATAACCTTTTTTTTTTTCTCCATTTAGAATCTTCCTCAATCTGTAATAGAAAACGTTGGAGGAAAAATTTTTACGTTTGGATCCTATAGATTAGGGGTTCATACAAAAGGTAACATTTCCTTTTGTGATAGAAATCCATGTGTTTAAGCTAATGATTGATCTTGCTGTATTTTGAGGTGATGTTAGATTTCTTAATTTTTTTAGTTAACCATCTCTAGTCTTCATTCTAAATAAAATAAATATATTCCTATATTATGTTTTCATCGTGGATTGAGAAACGGACAAAAACGTTGGAAATTATTTAAAGATAGAGGAAGTTGTATACTTATATTTTCATGTTTTGTTCTTTGAAAATTACAAGTGTTCTACAATTGAAGCAAGAACGTATGTATTCTCTATGTTTAATGGCCGTGAATTTTTTTTCATTTGGTTTGACTTAGTATTTCAAAAAACACCATTCCACATGATGAGAAACTAAATTTTCCTGCTTAATTATTAATTAAAATTTTTCTGTTCCTGGCATTCTGTGCATGTGAAGTATTTAGCAATTTACTTCTGCTAATTAACAATTTCAGGTGCTGATATTGATGCCCTGTGTGTTGCACCAAGACATGTTGAAAGAAGTGATTTTTTCACATCATTTTATGAAAAATTAAAACAACAAGAAGAAGTGAAAGATCTGAGGGTATGTGAAACTCCTGATACAGCTTGCTGACCTGAGGATTAGGAAAATTAAATAGTGAAAGATGATGCATTAAATAAGTAAATATAACTTTAATGTTAAGGCTTGCAAAGGATTTTTTGTTAACCTGTGGCAAAGCCTATCATAAGGCTTGAAATAAATAGAGATTCTTCCAAATTTTCTCTGCTGACTCTTAATAGATACACTCACTTAAAATTTTGGCTGGCAGAATGATCTCCTAGCACGTGTATTACTATGGCAAAATTTCTTCTTACTCACTAGAAGCAGGCAAATGTAAATGTTAGCTTGAGAGGGTTCAGGACCAAACTTGTGTGCTTTTAATGAAGGCTTTATGCTGCTTTTTTATAACTTCGTGCTGATATAAATAGTTATGGTGGTTGATACTAACTAAACTTTTTGTATTGGCTGTCCACTGTGCATTTGAAAAGGGAAGCTGTATTTTTAGTTTGTTTCATTACTGGATGCTTGTGCAAGATTTTTAGCTTGTAAAGATGAAGATTTCCCTTGTAGTAGTGGAAGACCCGTAGTAATGCACTATTTTGTTTCTGATATACCTCACTGACAAGCCTCCCTGAGTCAACTGGTGGGAACTTTAATCTTGATATTGGCTCAGAGTAAATTTTCTCTGCTCCTATTTTTTTTTTTTTTTAGATGAAGATAGTTGCTGGCGAGTCTTTGTTTGATTTAGTCCTGCTCTCATAAAATAAATGAAACTGTCTCTGCAGCATTCTTCCACTCTATGCATCCTGTAGTTGGTAACCAGGGTAGTGCAAACATCTGGTGGTAACACTGTATGCACTGAAACAACTGTTTTGAATGCTTTATTATCTGAACACCTTTAGTAATCTTTAAATTGACGTGCTCTATTTGAGAGGATTCAGATTTTCAGATTTCTATTTGACTTTGCTGTAAACTCTAACTCCAGGTAATGTAGTTGATTTAACAGCAAGGTATGTATGCTCTTCAGTGTTGTTCAGTGATGCAAGTAACTGTTATGTCAGGGTGTCTTAGCACGTAAATTGTTCCCGCTAGTATTAGGAGTTTGTACATCTCCATCTTTATGGAAACATAGACTTTCTTAGTGGTTGCTCTAGTGAGTGAGTATGAGACACTTGTGAACTTGGTATTTTGTGTAGGATCCATCCTGCCAACCAGCAATGTTAAGGTAACCTTAACTGAAGTTTGAGCACAGACAAATGTTGTCTCCACCTTTTGTTAAGAACTGAAACACTCTTGAAACAGTTTATCCTCCAACAGTTCAGAGTATTTCTTATTTGGAAGTAGGCAGTGTCCTTTGCTTTTACAAAAGCAATGTGCTACAGATTTGCATTTAGTTAGATGATCAGTTCAGGAAAATAGAATTCATAGCTGATTCCAGAGTAGATTCATCGTGATATTGTTTGACAAAACACCGTATTATTGACGACATTTTAAAAACATGCTTGACCTCTGGAGACTGGTGACTTGAAATTGCTTTAGGTGAAGTCAGGCTGCATAGTTACACAGTTTTCTCTTTTCTTATACTAACTGTAGAAACAGAAATAAGAGGCCTTTTAGAGCAAGAATCCCCGTAGCTTGGACTTGAAATACTTAGAAGTATTTTTGAGGAGTAAAAGATGCTTGATCATGTCTTGAGTTTAGGGAGAAAGAGGGTTGGACCTTGAAGTGACATCATCAGAGCTGGTTGGTATGAGTTTGCATTATAATTAACATTTAGACAGCTGCAGCACATAGTAGGTCAGTGCTTACTGCGTAAAGTCTCAATAGTGGAGAGAGACATTGCTGATAAAAATCAACCTGAAAACAGAAAAGTATTGGTATAAATAGCATTTCATTATGATTGTCTAGACCTGGTAGTTATTGTTTGTAAATGTTCTCTGTACTGAAAATAAAATACAACTTTTTTTCCCCCAGGCTGTTGAAGAAGCTTTTGTCCCAGTTATTAAACTTTGTTTTGATGGAATAGAGGTAAAGATCATATTTTAATTTGTTTTGGTAGAATATGGTTAAAACAAGTTTTTTAGATCTTAATAACTCATTATTCACTCATATGAATGCTGTTAAAGTGACTCTCTGAAGTTCATACCTAAGATTTTGACAACAGTCTTCAGTTGTATAATTTGAAGTGGAGATTTAAGACTGAAACAAGTTTTTCTTGATGGACTTGAAGCTTTGTGCATAATATTTCCCTGTTCTTTTTTTTTGTCACTGCTACCCAGTTGTACTGATTAGTTTGCTGATCTGTAGAATACCAGTATTGGCATTATTTAGACTTAACATTTAATAAAACTTATATTTGTAAATAATATGGCTTCAGAATTTTTTTTGACTGCTAATGATTAGCTATCCAAACATGAAAGATTTGCCTCATTATCCTACATTGTAGAAAGTTGTGGTCTTTAACTAGTTCTCAAAAATATACCACTGAAGGCAAGCTGGGTATTCCTTTTGTCCTGATCTCTTAACATATCTGTAAACCCATGACCAAAACAATGGTTTTGGTGGGTGTAGCCTGATGGATCAGCTGTCGTGGAGCACTGAACTTGCTTAACTTGATTTTTGCTAAGGAAACAGGAATGGTGATTTCAAGAGATACTCTGTTAATTCTTCTCAAACTGTTATAGTCAAACTTTCATCTTTTGGTGACAAGACAAAAACATATCAACTCTTTATACACACAGTTCATGAGACATATAGTTGGATTATGTCAACGTTGTCAAGTAGCTGGTGGGTCCAAGAGGGTTGGTTTACGGAGGGGAAAGAATTCCCATGCTAATCTTCAGCAAATGACATGGTGTAGTACTATTGTACACAAGATGAGCAATTCCTTGTCTCCCAGTCTGTGATTTTTGTATCTGTTAGCCATTTTATTACTGTCCATATACAGTTGGGTGTTAGGAACATTTTTCTGGAGAATCTTTTCTGTTTACATAGCTTAGGTGTTCATTCTAGATACCGAAACTTGCCATAGCTGTCTTCTGGTCAGTTTGGTTTTTATATGCTGTTTTTGTTTTTGTTTTTTTTTTTCCTCCAGTCATTTACATTCAAGCCAGAGTTGTGTTTCCTTTTTAAAAAATGAATTTTGAAATACAAGACCAAATAGGGGAAAAAAAGGACTGTTTGTTCTAGAAGAAGTAGCATCTTGTTCCAATATAGTAATTTATGATGGGCTTTGATGGGCTTAGGTTTATTACTGAGACTTAACCCATGTTGCTGACAGTGCATGAGAGTTCTTTTTCTTCTATCATAAGCACCCTCTTTGTATATACCAGTGTTGTTGGACCTCAGTTTCTGATAGTTGTGTTTGTGCCGAACTATATCAGTATGAAAAGATTTTAATTTAATTTGCCTTTTGCTAACCCAGGCAAAACATGCCAGAAGTTAGAACTGAGGAAAAGGGCTTTAGTTTTATGGTGATCCTGTTATTAAAGCTTAGGAAATTTCTGACAATAAGTTTTTACATGCACATTTTATGTTCTTGTTTAGAATAAATAACTCCATTTTTTTGTTCTTCCTGTAGAGTACTTTGTATTTGATTGCCAGCTACCTCTCCCCAAGTTACATAGGACAGACTGTTAATTTCTTTATTTGAAAACAAATGTCAATGAGCTTTGAATCTTTAGAGGTGCTAGACGTTCTAGATAAGAGAGCAGAACTTTAAGCTGAAGTTAAGTTTGAACTTGAAGTTGTTTTACACTGAGAAGTAGTACTTCTGACTGAAGTAGGAACTTCTGTATGTAATATAGATGGTTGATAAGACCAGCTGTTAAAGACTTTGAAATACAAAATGCCCTGAATACTTTGGAAATACTTTTCTGTGGAGAAGTGCTTCATAGTTTAAAACGGATGGATGCAAAGTTTTAAGTACCTACAAAAAGTCTTTAAGATGTCTTCAGCTTCACTTTATCTGAAATAATTTTAATGTAACTAAACCAGTTTTGTTCTTGGTGCAATAGTACTAGGTATTTCATTGTCTTGTAGGTCAAGTGATAACCACTTTGATTAAAAGCTTCGTTTGGTGAAGTACCTTTGTAGCCTTGCAGAAAGGCTACTGATATGCTGATAAGTGGCTGAGTATCAAGGCTGCTTGATATTCTCATCAACTAACTGACTGACTGAAGGGCAAACTGACTTCTCTACTCTGTGGTGTCCTTGTGTGCAGGGCAATGTAAAACTCTAGCTCTGTGCTGAATAGTATTTTAGATGTTCTTGGCCTAGAAAAACTAAGTATTGCAGAAGTAGTAGCAAAGAAATTACACATAGTTTCTAAATGTATACACTTGCTCAGCAGTTTGCTGAATTTTCAGAATCTTTTCTGTAATCAGATACCTAGACTCTTCATAGACACTGGTCTTTATATAGAGTCAGCTAGTTACATATGTGATTTACAGGGCTAGATGGGGGAAGGTATCCTACTCTTTCTCTAATTCCATGGTAATTTTCATGGAATCATAGAATATGCTGGGTTGGGAGGGACCCATCAGGATCATCGAAGTCCAACTCCCAGCCCTGTGTAGGACGTCGTAAGAGTCACACCACGAGCCTCAGAGTGTTCTCCAAATGCTTCTTGAACTCTTATCAGGCTTGGGGCTGATACCACTGGCCTGGGGAGCCTGTTGCAGTGCCCAGCCACCCTCTGGGTAAAAAAAAGCTTTCCCTGATGTGTGATCTAAGCCTCCCCTGGCTCAGCTTCATGCTGTTTCCTTGAGTCCTGTCACTGGTTGTGAGAGCGAAGAGATCAGTGCCTGTTTGTGGTCTTCAACATCCTCATGAGGGAAAGCAATAAGGACTCCCCTCAGTCTTTTGGATATTTGAGAATATTTAGGTTAAAACCAGGATTCATGTTTTCATAGCTTGTTCTGATGTTGGTAGGAGTTTGTATTCTGGACCTAGCAGTGATGCTTGTTCCCAAATGATTTTTATTTACATTGACAGCATAGTTTTTGTGTGTGTGCTGGTTCTATATTAATCTAAATGTGTATTTTATCCTCTTGGAAAAGGAGCCATAAGATAGATGAAGCATCTGAAAATGTTTCTTTTAGTGTCTGTGAAGGATCTTAGTATATATATTTTTAAAGGGATTCTTTGTGCTAGGAAGACTACTGTTAGTAAACTTGATGAAAATTACTTACAGAATTCTACAGAAGAAAGAACAGTTTTCTAATGTCTTACCTCTTTTTTTTGTTCTTAAGATTGATATTTTGTTTGCAAGATTAGCACTGCAAACTATTCCTGAGGACTTAGATCTACGAGACGACAGCCTACTTAAAAATTTAGACATTAGATGCATACGAAGTCTTAATGGTATGTATGTCCTGTTTTGTAAATCAACTTGTCTAATCTTGAAATAATTATCCTAGGTTCTTTGATACAGTAGTTGTGGATTTGACTGAAAATACAGCAACTTCACATTTAGAAATAAAGTTATAGCCAGTTTTATATATCCTTCTGGAGAGAAGGGTTGTGTCTTGTTGGCCAGACTGCTTATGATTTTTTTCTCTTGGTATATGGTTCTAGAAATGAATGGGACTTGCAAGACTTTTGGAGCATTATGCATTTCTGTAAATAAAGATGTGTGGTTTTTTTTTAATTTGTGTTTGCATAAACATACATGAAATTGCTTCAGTTATAATTTGGAGATATCAAAATGGTGTCAGTTTGAGGTCAGGTCTTTAGTAGTTTACTAGCTTGTGTAACCCTTAACTTCTCTCTAATACCTTAGCTTAAAAAATCGTTATTTATGTACGGGATGATAGGGGCTTTAGCCTGGCTGCAGCTTGATGGGGAAGAGGAGCATGTTTGCATGAGGAGCACTGATTGTTGTTATAAGCTAAAACGTTGATAATTGAGATTATCACAGCCACTTAAACTGTTTTGTGAAATTCCCATCTGTGCAATCTCTAGAATTCAGTTGCCTCTTACTTACTTTGAAAGTAGTCTTAGGTAATACTATTTTCTTGTCAACAGCTCTCTGCAACTACTGAGTAACAATGAAGTACTCCTTATTCTTTATTATAAATGCCCTAAAATCAAGCAGTTAATACTGCTATCTATAATGTTAACAGTCTGAAAATATCCCATCAAAGTAGCAGTCCATTAGTTGTAGTATGTTTAAAAACTATTCTTTTTAGCCTGTTCTTAAAAATTCAAAGCTTTGACCTATGACTGGCAGGTTTTCTGTAGGTTCATGAAGACTTACACTTTATTCAGTTGGATTGTGCATTCCATGATATACTGCATGTATTCATGTAACAGCAGAACTTGTTTGTTTCTTCAACAGCTTACATAGTTCATTAATAACAAAAATCAAGTAGCAGTCCAAAACTGTAGTCATGTGCTCATGAATTGGCTGAGTCTGCTATAAAACACTAAAAATGAAAAAAAGACACATGAAAATATGTTAAGCTTTCTAATTGAAAACAAAAGTGATCAGAATATGAAACGAATTTCCAGCATGCTCATCTAAAAAGTTTGGTAGTTTTGAAGGTGAGGGAGGATAAGCAAGCTAAAAACTTTGGAGGCAGCAACTGTAATTGATTCTTTCTTTTGCAGGTTGCCGCGTAACCGATGAAATTCTGCATCTAGTACCAAACATTGACAACTTCAGGTTAACACTGAGAGCTATCAAATTGTGGGCAAAACGTAAGCAGTTTTATTTCAAAATTTGTGAAGTTTTCACTACGTCTTCTGGTTACTGATATCTCTCTCCTTTTGTCTCTTCTCAATCCACAGGCCACAACATCTATTCCAATATACTAGGTTTCCTTGGTGGTGTTTCCTGGGCTATGCTAGTAGCAAGAACTTGCCAGCTTTATCCAAATGCAATAGCATCAACTCTTGTACATAAATTTTTCTTGGTATTTTCTAAATGGTATGTTTTTTTTTGTTGTTTTTTTGGTTTGTTTTTAATTTAGATTAAACTAAAATAAAATTGTTTGTAGACACTAAATTTTAGTCCTGTTTTTATGGTACCATTTTCAGCTGTTACCAGATTAAGTTAAATTAGAAGCATTGTTCTTGCCACCAGAAAGTTGTCAGCTTAGTTTTTCAATAAGTCATCCAACATGTCATGTTTTTAAAGTATCTGAACCAAAACCACCCAGTTCTTAATTAAAATTTTCTCAAGTATTTTTTGTAACTCAACAATACTCTTCAGATAAAATACTTTTATAGTAGAAAATAATAGCAGATAGCCCAAAATTTAAAGTTTTAATATTCAGATACTGGGATAATGGATAAAGGAGGTATGCCAGTATCTGGTTTAGGCACATAGCTTAAATGCAATTTAAGAGAACCAGTGGCAAAAATACGGGTTTTAATCTTGTCAGTGTGGAGTGGTAGGTGTTTCAGAATTACATGCTATTTCGTGCTCTTGAGCTAGTTAGCTCAGAAAGATGGTTTGAATAACTGATGGGGACATTCCAAGTAAATTTAGAACAAATGGGACAAAAGTGAACTTTGCAGATTACAAATGAATACTGTTTTTCTTGAAAGACCGTGTCTGGATACCTTTATTCTTCATGAGACACTGACAGATTTTAAGCATCATTTACCAAGGTGTTGCTTTACTTCAAGTATAGTGTCTTTTCTTCTTAATGTGAAGATAATTTGCACACTTTCACTGCCTTGTGTTCATAGGCTTTTTAGCCTCCTTGAGGTATGTAGTGTTTAGTAATATTTTGCCACACTAAGCTAATAGAGGGGAATTGATTGCAATCTCTGTTTAATGTGTTTCTTGGACTTCTCTCCATTTTGTACATGCATAGCGTAGGAGCATTAATGTACAAATTCCAACAGATTAACCAACTTCTGCTCGTTACAGGAAGATAACTTTTATTCGGGGGGGTAAGATGACTTGAAGAACAAGAGTTACATTTTAGTGTTTCATTCAGCAAGGTTTCTTTCTCTCTTGATTATAATTTTCTTTTAATACATATGGTTTGTAATGATGCTATACGGTGTAATTGTGCTAGCTATTTGTTCTGTAGTTTGTCCATGAAACAGCTAGCTTGAAGATGGACCCAATGTCAGTCTTCACAGAGAAATTTCTCTTTGATTGATATATTTCAGGAATAATTTAGAGGAGTTTAAATTAATTACCTGAACCAGTGATTATAAACCTCCAAGACTACAGAAAATTCCTTGTTCTGATGCCCTGGAGAAGCTAATTGGAGTTATATTGTAGTTCAGCAATACACCTTATTTAAACAACCCTAGTTAAACCAGCCTAGTCTTGAGGAAATGGTGCTTTATCTTGAGAGCAGAGTTAAGAAGGATTGCATTCAAAAGTATTGTTTGTTGAACGTACATGGTTGTATCCAACAGTCTTATTCAGTGCTACAATCTTTTTGAACAGGGAATGGCCAAATCCAGTGCTATTGAAACAGCCAGAAGAATGCAATCTTAATTTGCCTGTATGGGACCCAAGGGTTAGTGTGTTATTTTTTCCCCTCTAAGTCACACTGTACAATAAATCTGGTTGCTTAAAAATTCCTAGGTGAACTTCATTTTGGGTTTATTGAACTTAATGTTGTGGTGTTGTAGCTTCATAAGTAACTTCTAATCTCCTGAGAATAGAACAAAGTTACCCTAATTTTTTGAATTGATGGCTTGAAGCACACTTGCTGAACAATGTACTTTTTCTCCCAATTTTTGCAGTAAGTGATCTTAATAAAAATTCGGTGTGAATAGTTACATGTCTAAAGCAATGCATTTTTTGAAAATTGCTAATCTTAAAATGGTTTGCTTATGATTTAAAGCCTATTACTTTTGCAAGTATCTTGAATTCACTTCAGTGCAAGTCACAGCTGGGTAGGCTTGGTTCCATATAGTTGTAGTAAAGTGTCTTTTCATCTTGCACCAAAGAAGATCATAACTTGAAGTCTTTTAGTTGTTTTGTATATTGTTTATAATGTTTAATCTCCGTCTTTGTAGCACTTACATTAAGGACACTGGACATTAATGTCCTTCGGGGAGTCAGTGAAACAGCTTGCAGCAGATGCATGGCTCCCATTGTGTGCTTTCAGTAGGGCATAATATGAGTGTGCTCAATGCTATTTTGTCAATCATAGAACAGTTGATATTCAACTAATCTTTATTTTGATGAATAGCATAAGCTTCAGAGGTTGAGTTGTATTTCCTTTTGTACTTCAAATCTGTTTTTTCTGATTGACAAAAGTTCACATTTAAATATGTGAAACAGTTGAAAATGTGTTCTTGAGTCTGTTATTCCTGAGACAGGAGGTTTGAGGTCAGTGTGTGACGGGAACTGTCTGTTTTGTAGCAGCTAATCAAAGTGGGTTAAGGTAAAGGCAGGGGTTTATCTTTTATTTACCTTCTACAAGATTGTTACCCTAATAATATTTTAATGTATTTTGCGTGTGTACGTTGTGTCCCTTCTTTTTTGTTACCCTGTCTGCTGTTAAATAAAAGTACGTTAATGCAAGTGATGCTTCTGTCAGGTTGCATAGAGCCTCTTTTCTTAAAATGGCTCTTAGTTTTCAGTAGTGTTACAGAAATAAAGTATAAAATACCTTTCGCAAAGTCTGAAGACAGTCATTCTGCAGAAGGTGCTTATATGGTGATGAGGTGGCCTTGGTTTCATGTGATCACAAACTAATTTCTATTAAAGAGGGAAATTGTTCTGTTTGGTTGGCATTTCTGGATTTAGAAATGCCTGCAGCTTCATCTTGATGTGCTGACAGGTTACAACCCTCCCACATCACTGTCATTCAGAAAGATGTTCTTTGTTCTGTTTTCTAAACTTTTTCTGAACTCGGTCTACAAACTAAGGTCTCTTAGAACTTAAGACTTGGTTGTAGTAAAAGGAGAAATCCAAATCTGTTAACTGATGTGTGTGCTTGAAGAAAACTGATTGGCTGTTGTTATATGTAGGTAAACCCCAGTGATAGGTACCATCTTATGCCTATAATTACACCAGCATACCCACAGCAGAACTCTACGTACAATGTGTCCGTTTCCACACGGATGGTCATGGTTGAGGAATTTAAGCAAGGTAAGTATTATCTTATGCTCTCTATATAAATGTTTTCAAACAGATTTAAAATAGTTTCATTGCAGGTATGCTGTGAAGGGGGAGGTGGGGATGTTAAAAAGCTTGTTGAGACAAGACTTCTGAGGGAGGTAGAACTTGGCCTGTTACACTTAATGTTGCTTAACACTGCGAATTTAGTAGATACTTCTGCAGGTCTGTCCTTCACTCTTAGAAACTGAGGGTAGTGAAATAGAATGCCTTGTGCTCTGAAAATTAGAACTAATGCTATAATTTTATTTTAGTGGCTTAGATTGTGTCATGATAAATGAAAGATTAGCAATAGTAGTTCCACTTGATGCCTGTTTCTAGGCCTAGTCAAGGCAGTGTACTCTCTTGAAGATGAGTCCTCTGGATTTATCCAAATAATGTACTTGAATAATTATAGCAGATAAGAGAAGTTGTTATCAAAGCAAGAAATAGACTTGATGCAGGGAGCAACTACAAGTAGCTTTCTCAGATAGAGCAATACCTTGTTGTCTCACTGTTTCTTTTCCTTGTAAAATGCCTTGCACAAGAGGTGATTCCAACTGAATGGTTACTGTGGCATATGCAAAAAACTAAGTGGAGCTATATTACAACACAGAGTAAAAATATGTGCAATAATCTGATCAATTAACATACATTTCTACACAGATGTAGGTTTTTTAAAAATTAATATTTGTTTAATGAAGGACCAATTAAAGTATGACTGAATTATAAATCTTGTTGATAAATTGCTGTGGATTTGAAGGGAGGAAATAATTTGTAGTAGTCTTTGCTAAGTTAATAAACTGTCTTTACTCTGGATACCAAACTGTATTTTTAAAAAAAAAGTTTAAATTTTTTTTTTTTTTTTATAATTTAGGTCTTGCTATCACAGATGAAATTTTGCTGAGTAAGGCAGAGTGGTCCAAACTTTTTGAAGCTCCAAACTTCTTTCAGAAGTACAAGTATGTATTTTATGGCATGGCAGAATATTTTAAGTTTATCAGTTGAAGTACCTAATAATGCTCTGTAGCACAGGATCATAAATATACATACATTAGATGTCCAAAAAATGTTTTGTTAGGATTTTTCTATAGAGTGGGAGAGTGAATGCACTACTGTCCTTTCTCTTAGAAAGTGAATAATCTCCTCAGGTACTTTGTTGTGTCTTAAACCTGTATTTCAGGTACCTTTTAGTCCCTGAGCAGATATTTAGAATGTCACCAGTTAACTCTGAACTGGTATGCTACCAGTAACATTGAAGACGTGTCATCTGGTTTGACTAATAGAAATGATCTTTAGTGCTGTCAGTAAGCATTCTAAAAATGGGTCTTCCCAGGAAAAAAGATGTTGAAAGAACTTATTCTGAAGGTCAATATTTAAAATGAATAAGTACTTGAAACTGTATGTTTTCTTCTGTCAATACAGTCAACAGTTTACTCTGATAATAAAACATATTTTTGCAATTGTGTTGGCTAACTACCAGCTGTACCAGTTATTACTAGATTTTTTTCATTAAAGCTTAAGGCTCTTGGATCTTTATTAACTTATACCTAGCTTTTCTAATTTTGTAATGTCTCTGAGGGAAGTACTGAAATTCACACTTCACACTTTTAGGGTTTCTAGTAATATGCTTGTGGGGCAGAAGCTTGTTAAATGTATACGGACTTGCTGAAAGTTGTATTTTTACAATAAATATGGATTATTAAAATATGGACTACATCTTCTTTGCCCTCAGTTGAAATTGGAGACCCATTTTTCTTGAATCAAGATCAAATATATATTACACATGTTTGTGTTGGGTGGTTGGTTGGTTTTGTACTAATCTAAACAAGATTGAAATATACAGTTCCCCCATTAAAAGAGACTGATGACCTTCATAATGTGTCTGTGTTTTGTTTCTATACTTTTTGCATGATAAAAACTTTAAAACATTTCGACGGCTTTTGTTGTTCCTTGGAGCTTAAGATTGAAAACATTTAAAAGAACATTATTAAATTATATTATTATTTGAAGTAAAATTGGGCTGCAGACAAATCAGTTCTGTTGAAGAGGTTTCTAGTACATTTTTTTTGTTTCTTTCAAAAATAGGAAGCATTTAATGTCATTTGAAATAATCTCCATTTTAATGTAGGTTTTTTTGTGTACCAGCTTTAGCCATTTTACCAGTTGCTGAGCAAGAGAAGCTTTCATTGCTACATTATATACCCAGGTTTTCTGTTTTGCACATGATGTCTTTGCTCTAATTTTATTTTTTTAACTGTGGAATGGTATTATGGAGCCTGCTTTAATTTAAATTACCCAGGATTTCCTCTGTTTTCCCTTAGTAGATTAATTTTAAAATTTTGGTTAGTAGCCTTTACAAAGTAAATAATTGTATGCAGTCATCTGTATGCAGTAAACGTGGCTCTCTTGGTCAGATCTCCATCTGAAAGCTAGATGTATTGAAGTTTTTTTTCCCTCTTCACTTTCTTCTCCTGTATAAATTGTAGATGCCTTGGCATGTTCTGCTGAATTCATAGCAGTGTGTAATGCTGTTATTCTCAGATAAGAGAATGTCTGATCCTTGCTCTGAGACAAACATTTCTTTTTATCTGAAAATTTAGCTTCAGTAATCTATCACTCTCAATGGCAATTAGTTGCTAAATATCTACTGTTCATAAGCACTTTTGACTTGCTGTCTATGTTTAAAATAAACCTTAATGATGTGTGACTAATGAAATCTAGAGGCTACTGCATACCTGCATGGTAGGAGCAGATTAGAAATTAAGAAAATTAGGAAATCTGCTTTTAGTTACTTATTTTTTTTCTTACTTTGTAAATGTCAGCAATTACTTGGAGATAGGGAGTGACAACATGTATTATCTGCCCTTCGTGTAGATTTAAATTTTTCAAAAGGGGGGGGAAGCAGTGACAAGGAACATACAGGTACGGTGTTTTACAGGGAAGTGACAAGAATTTCAAGTGGATATGAGTCTGAAGTGTTGCATGAGAAATGAAATGGTTGTAGCTTAAGACCAAGAGAGCAGTGTTTTGAGAGAAATAGCACTCATTTAATAAGCTCTAGCATATTCTATGTCATTAGAAGAGAAAATTCTGCTAAATAAGTAGAATATAAATACACCTTTTTAAAAAGTCTCTTGGCTTCATAAGACTTTAAAGTACTGGATATAAGTATACTTCCTAGACATACAATAAAGAAAAATCAAAATTAACATGTTCAGGTGTTCTCAGTTGGTTTTGGGGTGTCTTTTTTTTTTTAATTTTTGGTGTGTTTTGGTTTTTTTTGTTTGGTTGGGTTTTGTTAGTTTCTTTGGTGGGGGGTTTTTTGTTGTTGTTTTTTTTGTTTTGTTTTCCCCAGAAAGTAATATGACTCTAATTTGGGTGGGTTTTTTTAGAAATACTTGTGTTAATGATGTATTACAATTCCATACTATCTACATTAGGTTATTTTTGTGAAAAGAATGCTGAAAGGCAGACAGTGAGAAAACTTTCAAGCCCCCAAACAGAACTCCAAACCAATATACTTCAGAATAATACCGAGTCTAAAAGTCACCATCGAGATGTAGAAGCTTAAGCTAGGACCGTTTTTTCTTTATAATGAAGTGATAGATACTTCTGAGTTACACATGTGCTTTGTGATAAAATTATGACTGAGGCACTGATAACACGTCTTCGCAAAATTTAGCAGTGAGACCTTGGACTTTTAAAATATATTAATTTTTAACACTATTTAATTTTATTGAAAATTGTAGTAGGAAGTTTCTAGTGAATAATTCCCTCTCAGTGCTAACAGCTGGTAAGTGAGTGGGGAGAAATTGGATCCTTTACTTTTTTCTTTTTCAGCAAACACTACCTGAGCAAAAATAGTTAATCATTACTTTTTTTTGCATAAATTAGGCTTAGGGTTTTTTCCTAGGTGTTTACCAGCTACTTGAGGCTTTTAGACATAAACAAATTACTTTTTTTTTTTTTTTTAAATGATTCTTAAGAAGTCTGTTTCAAAGAGCTGCTTTTAATAAGTAATTGGAAAATTGATTTTTTCAAATATTTGCATGTTGAGATTTGTCTTTTTCGATTCGGACATGGTTAAAAATATCAAAAAGCTTAAGCATTGTAGTTTCTTCTGAATGAAACATTCTGCAAGTGTGCGATGTGTGTGGTGTAGGAATCTTACTGAAAGTGGAGTACTCCTTAGAATAAACCAACATTAGTAATGTCTCATACAGAGTTAAAGGACCCTTTTTATCTTTTTCCGTAAGATTTTTCTGTGAAGCAGTCAATACTGCCAAGATGCAGAATGAATAGGTTATTTAATCTCTTTTTATTCAGAACAAGGGAGAAGTTTCTCCAAATGTCTCCGTTGCAGTTCTCTTGTTTCGTTGACATTCTCTGACTGAAATCAGAGGACTGTAGTATTTTCGTTCTTGCCACCTAGAGATAAGTACAGAAACATGTAGCTGCTAATTTGATCTGTTGATTTGTATTTGCTGTTGCAATTTGAAGGCCTGTGGCACCAGAGGACTGCACCAGGGTTTTCCAGCATCATTGACCTTGCTTTCCTTTCTATGAACTATATGCTAGGGTATCTCGTGTTAGTACTGTTCTTTAAATCCTGCTCTGAAGGTACCTAAACATGCCATATCAGTATAGAGTAGTGTGGCTTTGGATGACTTAGGATGTTAAAGACTTCCCAGCTAAGATTCTGAAAAACCTGTCTGTAAGCATGTGAGATTGCCTCAGCTCCCTCATTCGGAACTCAAGTTAAAACTAATCGTTTCCCATTCTGCTGTCCTTGGGCTTTTTTGTTTAAAATACCATTCTTGTTTTGTATACTGTCTCTTTGAAATCTGCTTATAGTGGGTATACACTGAATATCCTTGAAATATAATTGAGAGGTTAAGAACTATCATCAGAGGAAACATTCATTATGAAATTTCAGATAAGTGTCTTCAGAGAATTCCAAAATTGAGATACAAATTTTTTTAACCGTATTTCATAGTGTTATTTTGGATTTTGAACAAATGCATGTGTGCTGACCACTCTTCTCACTATTCAGAAATAATGTTGCAACTAAGACAGATGACATGTAAAGGTAGTAGTGAACAACTGTTTTTTCTTGATTCATAGTCAGTTAAATCCCTGATCTCATCAGGTATTGAAATATTTCAACCAATGCTACATTCCTAACCTTTTATTAAGGTTATTGGTATTACAGCGGAGTTGCAAATGGCCCTAAACTCCAAAATGTTTTGAAGTCTGTTAGTCACACACTTGGGACATAGCCCCTATTTCTACGTAACAAAACTTAATTTAACGTAGGATATATACTTAAGCTAATAATCTGTATTTTACAATGTAGAATTTACTGCAAAGTTTTAATATTAAGGTTTGAATGTCTAGTTTTAGAAATATATATAGAATAGCATATTGTCTTTATCTCCAAAGGCATTATATTGTACTTCTAGCAAGTGCACCGACAGAAAAACAGCGACTAGAATGGTGAGTAATCCTTGATAATCCAAGAACCAAATCAAAACAAAAAAACCTCCCCACCAAACATCAAAAACAACAACCTCCCTTCCCTCCCCGCCACCAGCCTTGGACACGAGGGAGTATCTAGTGTATCAGGTGTCTTCTTAATGAAAGAAAGTGGAGCTTCGGTGTTTCAAAATTAAATGGAAAAAGATCGTAGAGTTTTGAAAAAAAAGATGAAAAACTAGAGAGTAAAGGCTGTTGCTTGAATTTTTCCTTAACAGCACTGTCAGGTTTACTTTACAAATGCCTTGTGCACTTTTTTTAATAAGCAGTGTGAGGAGGTATGTTTTCAGTCACTTGAAATGCTGTTTCTCAAAACAAAAATTCCCCTTTCCCATGTTTCTGATCTCTCTTACTAGTGAAATTTTAAGGTTGGCAGGTATTGGGAATTTCTTCACCTCTAAAATTCATCATCTGAGGCCAAAAGAATATTGGATAAATATGTGGTAGCTCCTTCTGACTGCCTTTTACTTGGTGTGTAATGTCTTGTATTTAATTCCATTTGTAAAATCAGGCCACAGAGAGAGCTGCAGGGCATTCTTAAGCTTCCCTTGTGTCAGTTTTTGTAACGCCTTAACTGAAATAATTGATCTGAATTAATCTGGCGTGCACTAATTCATTTGTAGTCTCAAGTATTAATATAAGGAGAATGTTGAGGATTTTATCCTGATATATGATGTTAGATACTTCTATTATTTCCTGTTAATGAGATCTTGTTAATAAATGACATTTATGCAGGGTGGGCTTGGTGGAATCAAAAATCCGTATTCTAGTTGGAAACCTGGAGAAGAATGAATTCATTACACTGGCTCATGTGAATCCACAGTCATTCCCAGCACCCAAGGAGAATCCTGACAAGTAAGCAAACCCGTTTTCTTCATTAAATAGGGAGAAGCTAACTAAAATACAATTTCATTAATAAATAAATGGACATTTTTGTAGAATCTTAAAAGGATTAATTTTTAATGACAGCACCTAAAGGCAAACAAACAATGTTCAGCTCTTCTTAAGTACTATTTGTGAAATTAGGTACTCTTTAATTCTTTATAAAAATGTTTCTGAATCAGAAAATAAGGGGAAGTGTATTTTTGTTAGTAACTGTATTAATTGCATGATTTCTTGCCAACCTGTATAAGTTACTGCTACTTAGTTGATGCTGGCTTAATTGTGAGGAGGCACTGAGAATCTGGGAGAACATCAGGCACTGTAGAATGGAGCTCTTGAGTAACCAAGTTAATTTAATTTTACAAAATTTAGCAGTTGGGATGAATATCACTGAAATCATAATAACTGTTAGAATTTGTCAGGTTTTGGAAACAGTGGAGAGAATATAAAGTACTTCAGATTGCTGAAGATTTTAAATGTTTTTTGGCTCCTTCCTCTGCTATTCCTTTCTCCCCCACTCAAAACAGTGATTGCAGGTGTGTGGGGGCTGAAAACTCTTTTAAGACTTTATTTTGAGATAGCATTGTAATTAATTTGTAAGGAATCGTATTTTTGTGTGAAGTGTGAGAATGGGGGAGAAATTCGTCTTTACTGGGATATGTGAAAAGCCCTGTTATCCTTGCACAGAGCCTTTTCCACACATTAACTGCTTTAGGTACAGTATGGTGCTACTTTTTTTTTTTTAGAGGTTATGTAATTGTTGTATGCATGTTCTGAGTAAAATTGGAAGGAAGCAGGCAGTACCACTTTAGCATCATTTTAGCAGGTGGATACAGCTACAACTGCCTGCATAATCAGAGGCTTCAATTAGCTCTTATTTCAGAGGACTTGATGCAGGCAACGCTTTCAGGAAAGTTTGTCTTCCCAGTGTATACAAAGGACATTCTTTCACCTTCCCATGTGAAGGGGAGCTGTCAAAGGGAGGTTTTTAACTGAAACCTGCAGTTTGTGTTCAGTTACAGCTAAGAAATTTGAGTGTTGAAGACACATTTAGGTTGCGAAATGGAAGTTGCTTAGTTGGGGAATAGATTCTAATTACTTTCGGTGCCTTTATAGTTGCTATGGCTAGTTGAGAGCTGGTTACTCTCATGCTAGTAGCTACATGAGAGGATCTGTATGGGAGCACAATTGGATGGAGTAATCTACTGATGATCTTAGTTCATTTGCTGGAGGTAGATGTGTAGTGTTTAATGACTTTTATATTATGAATGAAAAGGGAATGTTGTTAGTCAGCTTTGGTTTTTGCTTTTGTATGTCTAGTTTCCCATTGCTACAGGAGTGAAAATGTATAACTGTTGTTACTGCAGCAAATAACTTATTAAGTTAGTTAATACTGTCAGTATTACATGACTGTTTTATACAACATTTTCCAGGGAAGAATACCGTACGATGTGGGTGATTGGGTTGGTGTTTAAGAAAACAGAAAACTCTGAAAATTTAAGTGTTGATCTTACCTACGACATTCAGTCTTTTACAGACACAGGTGAGTTTTGCTTTCTAGGTGTTCTGGTATTAATAAACTTTTTCTAGGTGTTCTGGTATTAATAAACTTGTTGAAGCTTTTGTCTTTGCTCAAAATATAGTCTTTATTCATAATGCTCATATTAGTAGTAGAATTGTATCTACACAGGGGGATTCAGCCAAGGAGTTCGGGGTTTTATTTAATGAAACACATTTTCAATGAGTTTTAATGCTTCTAAACACTTCAGACTAATGACTTTCAGTTTGTTCTCATTAAAAGTGATAAAAATTATACACACATCTTGCAGATCTCACTAAAAGTGTGGTACATTATTTTGTAATCTTTATTAAACAGATGAATTAGTTATCATATGCAAACTAGCAAGCATAACCTCAAAAATTTACAGTACAGTTTAAATATTTTTGTTACTTGGGGAAGCTAAATTTATCAGTGGATTACAAAATGTCTTTTATTCCATGGTGTTTCATGCTAGATAATTGATTCAGTAACTTTTACTTTCATGTCCAACACTCAGTGTAAGAGAGCTTTTTGGCTTTCTGATGCTTACTTTTTGATTCACAAAAATAACTTAGTACACACATAAGAAATTTTATAAGCAAAGAATTGGTAACAGCTGGGGAGTGTGACTCCAGAGTGTCAGGAACAGTAGCTTTGACAGATTTATCTAATACATTTGCTTTAATTTTTTTTTTTTAACAACAGTTGAGACTCAAGTATTCTGTGTTTACAGAGTTGAAGGATTAGGTTCAAGTGTTACCTAATGCAGCCCTGATCTCTGAATTTCTAAGACTCAGTAAGTTTGAGGAAGCAAGGGAATTGGACACCTTGACACCCCTCTGCCTCACACCTTTGAATGCAATAAATATATAGGTATATTTATAAATCATGCCAAGGTTTCAAAGTGCTTTCTTGCTGTATATATCTGCAGAGGGGCATTTCTTTCTTGAGAGGTGAAATATTTCTTGTAATTATTAGTGGTGAAGGAGAAACTATAGCAACTATAGGAACATCATTCTAATTTTTGAGAATTTAGAAAAGACAGTACCTTGGCTGCTGCTTTGAAGGAGTGCAGGAATTCAGAAGTTAGAGTTTCTCAGGTCTTTTATTGTTTATAAACAGATATTTCAGTAGTATACTTGTCAGACATTTTTGTATGAAAACACTAAAACTTGCACTTACAATTTTGAATGTGATTTATTTGCACTATATTCCTGAAGTTTGTCTAAATAGATGCACTTATAAGTGGAGTAGCATTTCATCAAGATCCTTATAAACTGTGGTGCAGAGTTTTTGATTTGTGAATACACTTCCAGAAGTAACCATCTAGTAAGCAATTTCTCTTTGTGTGTTGTGGGTTTTTTGGTAATCTGAAATTAATATGGGTCTGTCTTCATTGTTTTTAATCCATCCTAAAGACTTCTTTACCCTGTCTTTTGGAATAGACCCTACGATTTTATCAAAAGTAACTAAGCATTTTTCAGGATGAAATTAAAGAATAGCTTCCTTTTTTAGCAGGAGCAAGAGGAGGAAGAGAGACATGAAGAGTGATCTAGGTTTTCCTAGTTTCTTGGAAACTTTGATAAGACCTAATGTCAGGAATGATTTAACTATGTCTGGTTTCGCTGAGCATGCTTCTACCTTAGCTGTCACCTGTATCATTTTTTACAAAGAGGCTTTATGAGCTTCTTCAATACCAAGAAGTAGAGCAGTATTCTCTTTCATACTCAGTATTCATTGAACTCTTTGTGTGCCTCACTCTTAACACCTTTTTAATTGCATGTTCACAGCCTATTCAGTGAGATTCCTTAATGTTGTTCGGTAGACAGTGAATAAGGGAGCTACCTCTTGAGTTTTTATACTTAAGATCTACAGAGCCATTTTTTATTCATACATCTGCCCCAGCTTTTGTTTAATGTTGTAGAGACAGTCAGTGTGAATTAGCAGGCTTTTCATTTTTACCTGGCTTTACTTGAACCCAGAATCCTGGGTTCCAGTGCAGTTCTTGTACAAGCGCTTGCCATGTTGACTTACCAGAAGCAGATGTTCTGAGGTGAAGAGAAATAACTCGTTATAGTACACAAAATTAAAAGAAACAAAAACCAACCAAACAAACCCACCAAAACAACTGTACAAAATTTTTTAAAAAACCGAAAACGTACCAAAGCAAGAAAAAAGCCCAACAAAACAGAAAAAACCCAAACATAAATTACTTTTATATAAAAATGTAATGGTGCATGAGTTGTCACGGTAATTTTACTGCATTAGGTGGCACATGAGCACTTAGCTCCTGATTTAAAACCCATTTGTTGCAGGAGCTGTGTAAATAAAATCACCTGTGAAGAAAATAATTTGATGTAAATACTGTAATTCTTTGTGAGAAAATTTTATTTCTGTCTTTAGTCCCATTGAGAAAAAAATGAACAAGTTGCTTCAGAGCTCTTACAGTTAAAACTTGTTAAAAATAAACTTGTTAAAAACTGTGTGCTTGCAAGACATTTTTCTTGAAAAACAGGTCACTTGTTTCCAAACCAATGTTTGTGTTTGTACTATCAGTGCTAGTGTGGTAGGCAGTTCCCCTTCTTCCTCCAGTGCAAGGAAACATTATTCTTGTTCTTGAGGGTAATAAGTGCTCTGAAATGCAAATTGTTTCTGCCTGGGCAAGTAAGTGGACTTTGCAAAATGCTTCAGTATGTCTTAATGTTACTCTAATTGTGTAGTTTATAGGCAAGCAATAAACAGCAAGATGTTTGAGATGGATATGAAGATTGCTGCAAGGCATGTGAAACGTAAGCAACTTCACCAACTACTACCTAATCACGTGCTTCAGAAAAAGAAAAAGGTAAACTTCACTAATATTTGAGAGCAATGAAAATGCAGTTGCTCTCAAATTTTTGATTTTTAGGTTTACTAATCAAAGAATTAAAATCACATTTTGAGATCTTAATTTTACCTGCAATATGATCTCATTTGAGTGTAGCAGTATTATTAGGTGCACTAGATCTAATACTAGATTTTTGAGAACATCAACAATGTGGATAGTATCTTCTTGTCTGGCTGAATAGTTTACCTGTGTGGCCTATGGTATGGCCTGTGTGGAGAATGGTAGCATTAGTTTTTAATTAAGATGCTTCATTGGATTGTTTAATTTTAGTGGAGTCAGGAAGAAGGGGTGGAACTTTGAATTGAACAATTCAGTCTGTTTCAAAATCCGTGCTGCTTTGTATTACCTTAATTTGAGAGCAATACGGGTTTGCTTGGGTTTCTTAATAGCTAAACCACTGTTACATATTCTGTTTTAACTGTAGCTGAATAACATGCTTTATTTCTATAGCTGTTTTATATTGAATGCTGTTTTCAGGACTAGAAAGTCTTTATTGACACCAAGTGTAGATCTGCTTCAGAGAGCAATGTAAATATTAAGTAATACATCTCTCTAAGTAGTAGTACTATGTCAGAAAAGGGTCTTTCTTCTCCATGGACTGAGTTCAAATCCTCTTTAAATTCTTTTTATGTACATCAGTTGCTTTAAAGTTAATGAAAGTATTTATAAGCCCACCAAACCAAAGAAATTTGAAATAAAGCTGAAAATATAATCATTAAATATGTTAACAGTTTGGTTTTGAACGTGATTGGTTCAGACAAATCTGTAGCAGAGTTGTGAACATGAAAATGTAAATGCTTGTAGTGGGAGGATAGTGGATTATTTACATGTAAAAGGATTTGAAAATTGTCCATAAAAGTTTGCATTTTGAAATAACTTTAATTTCTGTTGATTTTTAAACCTTTAATTAGACTAACAGAGTTTTCCTTTGCCTTGTGGCTTGCAGCACTCAACAGAAGGGATCAGGTTGACTGCTCTGAATGACAGCAGCCTAGACTTGTCTATGGACAGTGATAACAGCACGTCTGTGCCTTCGCCTACCAGTGCTATGAAGACGAGTCCGTTGAACAGTTCTGGAAGTTCTCAGGGGTAATGAAGACTCTCAGTCTTGTTGCTGCTCTCTCTTCCTGAATTACTTGTGTTAAATACATGGCAAATACTGCATGCATGAGATAGCTACTGTTACCAAGGTGGGAATGTTCCAAATTGGATGGAGATTGTAGGCACTCTTATTTCCAGTTTGAGCACTAGAGTGAAATTTCGGGAATAGGGAGCATGGGACTGAACTTGAGATGAGGAGTTCTAAAGTTGGATAAAAATGCTTAGAAGAACACTATACGAAAACCTGGGTCCTGCAGTAAGGAGGGTATGATAGGTAGTGAGCAAGTAGTTGTGAGGGTGAGTAAGTAATTTTTTGAGTTTTGGATCCAAGTGTGAGACAGTAGAGAGGTTTAGATTTTCTGTCTGGGAAATCAGTAGTGCTACTGCTGTTACTGATGATACCTATGCAAATTAAGCTTAGGAACATAATTTCCCCTCTTAGTTTCAAAGTGTACATAGTAGAGTTTTCTTAATACTAACTTTCTGTATTAAGTCTTTTCCTACCTTGACTCCAGTTTGCCCCAGTAAATGAGTTTAGTCCTTTCTTTGAAGAGTCTCATGTTCATCTCTTTGATACATATAGAAGTTATCATCAATCTCCTATAGTTCAGCAGTATTACACATATATTATAGGGCATTGTATAGGACTAAATACTTGACTTAGTCCTTTTGACAAGTGTTCTTTTAGTTATTCTACCTTGGTAAATGATTAACAGTAGTGGATGCCACTATCTGTGCTATTGAAATGAGTCTGTGATACCTAGGATATCACAGGTGAAGTGGAAATTGATATTAGACACATACTGCTTCCCAACTTCTTGAAGATTAAAAGAGGATCATTTTTGTGGTTGGTCACTTGAAGCCCCAGACCTTTGCTTGGGATGATTGGTTTTGTTTCATCCTTCAGTAAATAGTTGCTATATTTTCCCCTGCACATTATTTGGGTGGACACTGCCTTAATTTTTGCCTGTCTTTTAAGCACAAATGAGATAAAAATAAAATGAGACCTTTTCCTGGTCTCAAAAACTGTCATTGAGTGATTTAAATTTAATATTTGATATAGCTTCCATTGCTTGAGTTTGATAGCAGATTGCAATGCTCATTTTTACCTTTTTACTGACATAAGTTCTGCTCTGTAATGTAGGTAAAATACCAGCTGTGGTTAGTGGTCACACATACGATGTGATGAAAGGCAGATCATGTAGCACCATAGCTTTACTAATGTTTTCAGTGGTCCAAAATTTGTCTCTTTTTAGCAGAAGCAGTCCTGCGCCAGCTGTAACAGCAGCATCTGTGACCAACACACAGGCTTCTGAAGTCACTGTGCCACAAATAAATTCCAGTGAAAGCTCAGGGGGTAAGGAAAATGGCATAGCATATTGTTTCTGTTGAATTTTTGGTAATGTTTATAAGGCAATTTTTCTTCCAGTTTGAGTCTTCTAGTCTTTACTTAACACATGCTGTAATGTATTCTCCTTGATATGCATAGTTCAATAATTTCTTTAGGATTCAGAAAATCATAGAGGAATATTTATGCTGTGATGTTTATTTCTTTTAGGGATTTATATTTGCCATTCACAATAGCAGTAGTGTTCCAATGACCTAATGCAGGTCTATAGTTTGTTTGGCTAAATGAGGAAAAAACTATCTGAAGCTGGAAGAACAATATTTATATTTCTTTTTAATTCATTATGTAGTTAAACTCAAGGTGGTTCTGTACTGTCTGTATGTAGTCTGTGCTCCCATGTTCCCGCTCCTTGTGCTTCATGAAATTGATTCTAGGAATGAAAAAGACTCAGATGTAAGCAGAAACACGTTCCTTACTGCTGTCTGTTCAGATGTGTCCCACCGTGTGTGCTAACTTTATCCTCCATTTTTCTGCAAGAAAAAGTACACTTTACTTAAAAGTAATTAAAAAATTTGACTCTTCAGTCAAAGAATAAAAGCATCTGGTGAAAATGTTCTCTTAGAGTCAGCTACTCTTCTTTTTTGATGGAGCTTTAGCTGTGTGCAAGGAGCAAATCAGAAATAGATGGAAAAGGGGAGTGACTGGTTAGCCTTTCAAAATGAAATCTCTCATTTCACTCTTGACGTGTGGCATGGTTTAGTCTTACTTCTCTCTGATTTTTATCGTGTCACAGGTGCATCAGTGTGAGTAAGTTTGTCCATGAGCAGCACTAAATGGAGCTTAAATGGCATGACTGGTTTTTGGATTTGGAAGCATATCAGAAGTTGTTCATTCTTATATTTTGGTTAATCAAAATGTTAATCATCTGATAGTTGTTAATGAAAAATTTCCTCAATGTATTTTTTCTCATCTTGGAGCATCTCCCTATGTGCGCTTATTGGTTTGAGGTAGGCAATTGATGAGATAGAGCTTTGTCATATGGAGCATTTTTCAAAAGGATGTATATAATATCAATTCTTTATTTGATGCTCTGTGACGACTTCGTATTTGTCACTGCATAATCTAAGCCTGAGAAGTGATAAACTTCATTTTTGGGTGAAAAAGGGAATATCAGATTGCTCTTGGATTTAAGGCAGTCTTGGCAATGCATACATATGGCTGAGTACAGAAGCAGTAGAACTTCAGGTACCACAAATAATACAGCTGTATTAGTAGAGAGCTCTGCCTGGGCTCATGTAGCCTGCCTCAAGCAGGGTTAATCAGGCTAAGCAGAGTGTCATTGCCATGGCTACCCTGTGTCTGGTACCGGACTTCTTTCTCAGAATCATAGAACGTTAAGGGCTTGGAATGGACCTAAAAGGTCATCTAATCTCAACCCCTCCTGTCATGGGCAGGGACACCTCCCACTAGACCAGTTTGTTCAAGCACTTATCCAACCTGGCCTTGAACACTGTCAGGGTTGGGGAATCCAGAACTTCCCTGGACAACCTGTTCCAGTGTCTCACCACCCTCTCGGTAAAGAATTTCTTCCTAATACCTAATCTAGACATCCCCTCTTTTAGTTTGTTCCCATTACTCTTGGTCCTATCACTACAGTTCCTGACAAAGAACCAACCCCTCTTTGGCTTCCCTGTAGGTCCCCTTCAGATACTGGAAGGTTGCTGTGAGTTCTCCATGCAGCCTTCTCTTCTCCAGACTGACCAGCCCAAACTTTCTCAGCCTGTCTCTGTAGGGGAGGTGCTCCAGTCCTCATATCAACTTCGTGACCTCCTCTGGACTTGCTCCAACAGTTTTGTGTCCTTCTTAGATTGGGGACACCAGAACTGTACGCAGCACTCCAGGTGGGGTCTCACAAGAGCAGAGTAGAGGGAAAAATCCCCTCCCTCAACCTGCTACCCACACTCCTTTGGATGCAACTCAGGCCATGGTTGGGTTGGCTTTTGGTGCTGCATGAGCACATTGCCAGCTCACATTGGGTTTTTCATCAGCTACCACCCCCAAGTCTTTCTCCTCAGGGGTGCTCTCAGTCACTTCTCTGCCCAGCCTGTGGGTGTGCCTGGGATTGCCTCAACCCAGGCATAGGACTTTGCACTCTCTTTATTGAATTTCATGAGGTTTGCACTGACCCACCTGCCCAGCCTGTCCAGGTTCCTCTGGATGGCATCCCATCCCTCCAGTGTGTCAACTGCACCACACAGCCTGGTGTCATCAGTGAACTTGCTGAGGGTGTACCCAAGTTCAAGAATGAGCTTGAAAATAAACTGCAGTGTATGCTCACCTGCTGTTCCAAATATGATGCTTACACCATTAACTGTACCACTTCCTTGATGCCTGCTTGATGTCAGGGGTTTTGATTAGAGACCAAAAATACCAGTGATTGAACTGAAATGATTGTGTCGACTCCTCTTGTTGAAGATCTTTAAATTATTTGTCCATAGGTACTTCAAATGAAAGCATTCCTCAAACTGCCACACAACCAGCCATTTCTCCACCACCAAAGCCTACCATCTCTAGAATTGTTCCCTCAGCGTATCTATTAAATCCATCACCAAGAAGTTCAGGAAATGTTGCAACAAAAATGCCTAGCCCTGTCGCAGCAGTGAAAAGGACATCTTCTCCCCATAAAGAAGAGTCTCCTAAGAAAATTAAAATTGAAGAGGTATTTGAGATTTTGAGATCATACCATAGCAATGTTCAAAACTTTGAATATTCATTTCACCCAGAGTGCTGATTCTCATATTCCAAGTTTCAGATATTTCCTAATCTGATTGCATTGCTGCTTGATGTTTTCAGCTTGCCAAGTGTCTTTTATTTTGTTGATACTCATCACATGACACACAAATGCTTAGAATCTAAATTCTTGTCTTAAAAGTAATTATTTTGGTAAGCCTATATTATGCTAGGTCTTACAGCTAATTCTGTCCTTATAAGCACTTCGACCTTATTTTCTTGTTGATTTTTTAAAAATATGTTTTATGATTTGTGATAGTTTCTGTGTTTGCTTTTCAGCAGGATGAAATAAGTGAAGATACTAGCTGTATAGATTTGAATGAACATGAAAAAATGGAAACTAAGGTATCTATGCCTAGACTATGTGTATATTAATTGGGACTCTTCCTTGTGAAAATTACTGTGTTTCTCTCTAGGAATGACTAAGAGTGTGTCTAGATATAGACTCTCCAGTAAAGATATCAAAATGATATGTTATTTTTTTAATGTTTATATCAGTATTATTGATGAATTGCAGTCCATTGCCTGCTGCCATGCTAAGTTGAGCCTGGATCCAAAGTCACATAGGACTGTCATTTCTTTGCTGGTCATTCATGGTGAAAAAATTAGTCGTCATATTTATATTTCAGGTTGTTAAATTAGATCAGGGATGTGTTAATATGCAGTGTTTTGCCTGATCCCAAACCTTATATATGTTAATAAGTGAAAGAACAATTGTCCTCTGTATTCTACTGGGAGTTTTCATGTTGGGCTGAGAATCCTAAAGCCAGCCACCTTGTTAGCTTTTTAGATAAAAAAATTTCAAGTGATGGTAAGTAAATCTTCTCTGGCAGTGAAATTACTGTGTGAAGTTGCAGCATACTCTTTGAGGACTTTGGAGATTCAATGTGGTCCTCCACTATCTTGTAATTTAGCAGACAATTTTTCTGCTTAGTGGTGAACAGAAAGGTGACAGACTCTTTTTAGCCATATGATAGCAGCTCTCCACTTGGGATTTTGCAGTTTTTATGGGCACGTTCTGTTGTCTCTGGAATACTCTGGAAATTATGCTTATGCTTAAAAGTAAGTTCATTGGTTTATAGCTTCAATGCCCTGTAGAGAGGAATTGTATTTTATTGGGCAGTCACCTTGAAATATCTCTGAACTTAAGATAGGTGAGGGCAGAAATACATGTAAGCACTTAATCCTTGCTTCAAAAATAGATCCACTGGATATAGATCATTATAAAAGACATAGATAATCCTGTTAGTTTTTATTGGCAGTCTCCTCTAAGTCTTTGTCCTTAATATTTATGGAAAGAAATGGTGGAATTAAATTTCTTAAATTAACAAAAACATAGGTTTTCTTCCACTGAAATGCATGGCTTTTTTTAGGGTATGGTTACTAAATGGTACAATTTGAACTAGCAGACTGTTTTTATTAAAATGAGAATGTGCCATTGTCCTGCTTTAGTCCTGTAGTCCCACTGTTGTACCTGAAAATTAGTCTCTGACACTCATCTATTCATTTAGAAAGCTGATTCAACCCATTAAAGCAGCAGGAAACCTTTTGTGGCAGAATGGCAAAAGCTGTGGAAAAGCAGTTAAATTTTTAAACAAATTCTGCAGCTTTTCACATGATCTTCCTTGATAATACACTCTTTGTCTTTAGTGAGTTGAATGATATGTAATGTGTTGCTATAGGATTCTGTATAAAAGGTGTTAATTGGTTAAACAAGTGACAACTGAGAAGTGATGTAGCTTGTGTTGATGTCAAATCCCTAATAAGTGAAACATTCTCCAGTGTGGTGGTTCCTCCAATATAAAAGGAAGGGTGTCAATGCAGCAAGCACCAATGCTTGCATTTTTCTTTTGCTGTTTTCTTTTGCACAATATAAAGCATTCTGGAGTTCTAGGAGTTCTATATAAGTAGCTCATTGGAAGTGGGTGTAACTGTGGTGATGTTTTTGGTTTTTTCAGGAGCAAATTGAGACAGAAGTGAATGTTAATTCTCAAACAGAAACTCTTCAGACAACTTCTCTGCAAGCTCCTCAGGTACTGTTTTTAAAAGCAATACTGCCGTGCATGTGTGTATATGCTAATCTGTGGTGAAAGCATTGAAACTGAAATGAGTCCAGACGTTAAAAATAAATGTATAATTTTAAATATAAATCCATTGTATGGAAAACTACTTGTTGTTACTGTCACAATTTTTGTGTTTTAGATGGTCATTGATCTTATTGAATGTGCATTGTAGCTAAACATGTATGGCTTGCCATACAAACTGACTGAAGCTGGATTCGCTCTTCTGAATTGTGCCTTCAAAGTAAGGGGTTCAGTTTATTCCTTTGTGCTTTGCACATCACAGAATAATCCTTTCTAACAAGGAAACAAATGCTTTAAATAGCTGCTGCTCAAAGATATCCACGTAGAGGTTGAGGATGTAAACTGAAATGTAACTTCAGATTCTAATATTTGGTACAAGAGAGAAGTTGCAAGCTTGTCGCTCCTTAGCCAGCTTGTTTTAGCAGTGTAAAGTCCTTTGGAAAACAGTAAGAATTCTATGCCATTCACTTAAATTTTTGTTTTTAATATTTTAACAACTTTTAGAGAGCACATCTGTGTCTTACTAGCATTTTTAAGCTTCTCCTAGTGCTCTATTGATTCAAGTATCATCATCAAAAAGTATTTTATGCACACTTGAATCATTAAAGTATGTGCAGTAAATGTGTTGGTTGAAAATGGAGATTGTTGCAATAGTGATAATGGTATTTCTTACTGGAGATTTTGAACTGTATGAGCAGTACTGAATAAAGATAACAAAATTGTTTGGCAAAAACTGTAGATGCTACATGGACTTCCTAAACTGCTTCAGGGAGGTTTTTAGATCATTTAGTAAGTACACCAATTTTATTTCATCTGTTGTTGAGGGGGGATTATATAAAGCTTTGTAGCTTTTTTACAGATTATGTAGTTGTTACTTTAGCAAAAGTAGTCTGGAAACTACAAAAGGATGGTGAGCCTCTTCTGTCATTTTTTGGTGTTCTTGTTGGCTTTGTTTAAAACACTGCCCATGTTGCAGAAAATAGAAACATGTCAAACTGCAGATCGGCACCAACCAGGGGGTTACTCGGGGCAAGGGTGATGCGAGGTTCAGAGCTATTTTGCCCTGGGTTCTTGCTGCTTTGTGCTTTGCTACTGCATCAGTCAGTGTTTACTTGATTGATTTATTTTTAATAAAGCAGCAATTAAGAGCAATCATTTTAATGCAGTTTTCCACCTGTATCAAATGTACCTTGTATAAATTTTTAATATTTATAACGTAAGAAAAAATTTTATGATAAATGATGTGAAGTACTGCATAATAACTGGCTTATTGGGATGGCAAATCATGTGCCATAGTGGAAGTGCTTAAAAAAAAAAAAAAAACAACCCACCCCAATCTTAGAGGCTTATAAGTCAAGTGAGATATTAATGAATCTCACTGAATCTTGAATGTGTTTCTTTTCTGTGTTTTCCTTTTGTTTGCTTTAGATGTCATTTTGCTGAATGGTATTTAAGTCTTTTAAGTGAGAAAAAAGTGTTCAGGTTCTTGTCAAGGTGGAATTCTTAACACATTCATACAGTACCTTTTTAGAGTTTGTTATACCTTTTTCATGCAAATCTGAACCAATATGAAAAATTGGAAATTTGACTGTAAAGAGTTTTTCAGCAGTCTGGAATGTGAATGTATGAAGGCACACACTTTGCATTGGGAGCTGTTTTCATCACTCATCTGTAAGGGCAGAGACTTAACACTGAATTGTTAAAAGGCATTTTTTAATACTAAACATGTAGATCAGATAGTAGATGTCACTGATCAAGCACCCTTATTATGTAGATGTTTAACTATAATACAGGTTATTAGTAGTCCCAGCTTTATCTGCAGCACTTGCTAATTTCTTGCAGTTGTCAAAAAGGGAAAAGCACACAAAGATTCTTGTACTAATTTTCTTTAGTAAAGACTGTGTAAGCAAAGGAAATGCCTGCTTCTCTGTTTATAATCTGTAATTATCTTCATATATTCCTAAAAAGTCTTCTAAAAATCTTTGTTTTAAAAGTTAATGCCAGTTACTACAATATTTTTATATTTGCGGAGTTAAAATACAACCAAACTTCTTTTCTTTTCAGAAAACACCCAGTACAGACCTTTCAGATATCCCTGCTCTTCCTGCAAATCCTATTCCTGTTATCAAGAATTCAATAAAATTGAGATTGAACCGGTAAAAAACCACCTCAGGGGTCCATAAACAGTATCTGCCAACTCAACCTGTTGTCTTCTAATGGTAGAAAAAAAAGGAGAACGGAGGGTGCAAGACTAGAACATAATCGCAAACGGATTTAGGTATATTTTGTGCACTTCCCTTTCTGGACTAAAGTCGCCGCTTGATTGGAAGTCCAGGTTAGTATGTGAAGCCAGGAGTACAATTAATGTGTTAGCAACAGTTACATTAAATATTTCGAAGGATTACTGCCTTTAAAAGCATGAACACTATTTGTAGCCATATTTAACATTGATTGAATTTGTTTGATGCATTGTTTCAAAATTGAGATAAAACTGGCATAAGAATCCCTTAAATGCACTTTTATGTACTTTTTTATTGGAGTATGACTAATTTTAGATCTTTAGCTGATAAACTTCCATTTTATTGAAGAATCTCTTCAACAGTAGTAATCTGCAAATTGGATGAAATTCTGTGATATACTATACATTGAAAACAAAGTGTATAGTATATTTAGTTCAACTGCCATCAAGCAGCAGTAAGTCTTTAAAATGTAATGTCAAATCTTGGGGTCAGAAGACGTAAGTTGAGAAAGTAATTGGGAAGTTTTGGTATAGATGGGACATGATTAAGACGTGGTCTACTTTTATTTATAGTATTGTTTTAAGGTGCATACAAATCAGCAATCAAACAGTAAATAAACTTTCTTTTGAGCTAATTGAACTCCTTATTCCCTTTTTTAATCCCTTTATTTCTTGGGAAAAGCTTTTGCATTTAATGTTGGGGGTTGTTTTGTGTTTGTTGTTTTTTTTTTTTTTAATTATTTTTTCAGCTAGTATGCACCATATAGGACAATAGTTATTTATACAGAATGAAAACAAGCCATGTACTCATTTGGGTTCCCTCCTGCCCCTTACCTAGTTGTAATACCTTGTGGCCTCTAGGCACAAATTCAAAATTTGTCCCATGACTGAAGTATTTAGGTAAATATTGTGTGCCTGTGAAATACACCACCTGTCTTGATGGCCTTTGAATCACTAAATATGATTTTTGTACACTCCATAAAGGTCCCATATGCATTAAAAAGCTTAAAATTTTAAATAAAGGCAAAAAGATTTTTCCCGAAGTATTTTAACCTTTTTATTTTTAGATAGTTCATCACAAATAGTTTTACATACTGAACAACACCAAATTTTTAAAAATCATATTTCTAGTAAGCACTTGACATCTAGTAAGCTCTCTTAACCCTGTTTTTTGTTCTTGTAGTTCTATCAAAAAAGTAACAACTTTTTCTTTTGAAAGAACTGAAGCTCTCACAGCAAAGAACAGCAGTATTTGAGGAACATGAGGGATACCAACAGTAATACCAGATGTAGATAACAAACTTCATGTTACTATTACTTAAGTCTGAAATATGTGGGATGTCAAATCATACTTCCCATACTTTGATTAGCATGTTTAATGAACTCCCTTCTCCCATTGTGCTCCATCCTATTACACATGCATCTTTCATGTTACAAGTTAAATTACTTACACTCTTCCCCTTATCCTTCTAAATTAATTCTCCAAAGTCAGAGTGTAGCTTATCTTCTACTTAGGCTGTGCAGTAACTGAAGGGTTTTTTTTTTGCCATTTGTCTAAGATGTCTAGTATACAATATTTCTCTTTTCCTTGCCCTGTGCAGCCTGCTGTCGTCCACCCCCCAAAGAAGGTTATATCTTAACAGTTGAAGTGTACAAGCTGTCTGTGTATTTTGTGTAGCTATGGAGTTTAGATTGAAATTGCCAGGCACAAATTTAGTCTTGTCATTTTGTTTACACATCAGAAAATCTTTTTCATTTTATTAAACGTTTCATGTAACTGCACCCAAGTTTTGCCAAGCTGGAAACTTGGAACCTTTCTGTATAGTGACTTTTTAATTCTAGTTTTCATAACCTGGAGATCAGACTGTTGCTTTCGCATGATGTACGTAGTGTCTCATGACTGGAGTTTGCTTTGTTTTATAGTATCTGTACTCCTTGTATTTTTCAAGAGCTATTTTGTAAACAGATGATGTATTTCTCCATTGAAAACACAATAAAAAACAGCACAATCCCACGGTTGTCTGATTTTTCTGAATGGACTAAATTGGTTTTACTTTCTTAATTCTTGCTTATCTGTTAAATTTTCTGCTAAGGCAAAATACAGTATGGCCTAAAGGAAATATAGTAGATAATGCTTATTTAGTGAACCTTCATATATGTTTCCTATAGGAAGTGGAAGTAACACTCAGAAGGATGTTGGGTTCTAGCTATTAAGGGCAAGTTTGTGGATTGTGCAGTGTCTTGGTGGGGGCAGAGTTGCCAAAAACACACCAAACATTTTAAGGGCATCCATTCCGTCTCTACGTCCTAAAGTCTTGAAAGTGGACAAAACTAGAAGAAACATGTGCCTAAACAGTTTGGGGGTGCACTATTTTCTGCAAAAGTTTGAACTTTATTTTTTAAAAGCATTGGCTTTAAGAGTTTTGTTAAGCTTTTCTTGCAAGTGCCTATTCTTTATGTCAGCAGATGGCACTATTTCTCTTCTTGTCAAGTAGTTTGAGCGTGTCCTGAAATAAAAGTAAAAATTACAAGTAGCTGTGCATCACTTGATTGATCTTTGTATCAGCATGAGCCCAATCCTCTAAATGCTTGATATGAGTAACTTTAATAAGTAGTCTCCTTTTGACTAAAATTTCTTTAACTGCTAAAACCACTAGTGATTATGGTCTTCATACTATAATTGCCGTGCCTAAAACAATAAACCTTTCTGTTGTGTATATTTTTCACAGCATGCAATTGCTTGTCTTGTTTAAAACAGATTCATCATCGTTATATCCTGCCCACCACATCTCTCTTTTATCACAGCTGATGATGTTATTTATGGCTTTAATATGTCTTTTCTTTACTCTGACCAATAAAAATCTGCTAGCAGATACACACATTTCTGTTTAATATTTTTCAGTTTGCTGGCAATAGGTTTCAATAGCTTTTCTCAGTTGCCCATCATCAACCTCCTGAATTAAGTTCACTGACTCATAAGGATCTGCAAACAAGAAGCTGAAAATTACTGTTGTAGCCAAAATAATTAACATTAATAAGCCATGGTTTAACAGATGGCTTTAGACATACTGATTGGAATCAGACATTTGAATTGATGAGTTCTAGCTAAAGTTGTGCTTCCTTTCTGTAGGTAGTATGTGTGCATGCTGCTTCTTATTAAATGCACTTCTTAGTGTGTTTCTTAATTTTAGGGGGTTTTTTTGGTTTGGGTTTTTATTAAACCACAGATTTTTTTAAACTTGTAGCTACAAGTATGTGATAACTGCATAGTAATGAATATCAATTGTTAGTAAATGTATCTTAATGGGAGAATGAATTTTATTGACAGTAAAAGATGAAACAGTTCTTCAGCATCTAGAATAACCAAAAGTAATTCAGAATTACAAGAACACACACAATATTGATTCTGAGCCAGAACCTATACTTAAATGCATGAAAAACTACTGTGATAGTTACTGAGGAAGCAAAATATGTTTATCCTTATAAGAGATGTTGTTTGGAAGTTGTGTGCATTTCTACAAAAGGTATTTTGCATATTGTAGTGATGCTGGCATAATTGATGTAAGTTTATGAACACACTAGTGAAGTACCTTTGCTATGATTCATCGCTCTTTGCCATCATTGTGGCTGAACAATACTTACCAAATTTCATCACTTATTATGCAGGTCTCGATGATACAGTCAGAAATGCCTGAATGCACATACATTAGCTGAATACTTGGTAGGTTCACTTTTTTTATAGATCCAGTATTCATATTGGAAAAATGTCAGTAATAAACTGATTCTAGTTTACTTTAATAATCATAGTAGAATTAAGTGTCTGTTCAATAGAAACAAACCATCTTGTTTTTGTAGGTAGAGGCAGATGCAGTTGGATACGTCTGCAAAGTTCAAACTAATCATTTGAAATATCTACAAACATCTAATACTGTCACCAAAAGAATGCAAACTTTAATGTGCTACTTCAGAGGACATGTTTTATTATGAGAGAGATAATATGGTGAACCACTGCTGGACTGTCCACCTGTGTTTTGGATATTTAAACTAAGGTGTGTTTTTTTTTAAATAAAGTTTAGGTATATTTTTATTGTTCTAACCAAATTTGGGAATGCTGTCTTAGGTAACTTTTTTTCTGCCTTCCATACTTAACGAATTAAGCAGATCACAGATTCTATGGAGCAAGTCTGGATATCTTAAGTACCTCGGTATTTTTATGCTCTCTGTTCTAGTGCAATGTTTAAAATAAACTAAGAATGACAAATGTCTTACATACTGTATTAAATTTTTACCTCATAGAGTACTGAATTTTTAAAAAGTCAAATTTAAGGGTATAGTAATGGTTGGGAAAAAATACTTTATGGTGTATGTAGATATTATTGCTTTGGTTTTGCAATAAATTACTGCCTCTAAATAAGAGCCAGGAAAGTAATAGGAAAGGATAAAGAGGAAAATTTCTGTTGATAGAAGGTGATAAAAGCCCCAGCCTGTTAGGTAGGAAAAGCTGCATTTATTTATTTAACTTAAAAATTAACCAATGCATTTAAACTGCCCCATGATCACTGTGGCCCACACAGATACTGGACAGCATACAAGTGCAAATACCATTTTTGCTCTCCTATTTGTGATCTAGGATTCCTCTTTTCTGTTTGTATTTTTAGAAGTAAATTGCCTGAATAAGGTCACTTAAGTAAATTTTTACATGCCTAAAGTCTACACATCATATGTGTTCAGTTCCTCTAAGGTTATTTCTGTAGCACTCACTTCAGTTAGGGTAAAACACTAACCTAAAGCAGATAAAATTATTAAAGTTGAATGGAACGTTGGGTCAAGTACCCTTTATTGACTGGGCACTTCAAATGGCATAAAGGTAACGCTGGAGGCAAGGTGGGCAATCCTTGATCTTTGAAAAACAGCTTGCCTTTCTCCCCATCTCTCCCCAAACAGAAATTTGATTCTAAGTAAACACAGTAAATACAATATTTCTTAAAACACCGTGGAAGAGTTGCGCTGTGTCTTCTGCTCCAGCATTCTCCGCCCTGTGCCCTGAGCGGTGTTTGGTGCCGTGTGCTTCCAGAAATCTGGCATGCGCGCTGTCCTTGTTTGTGTTCTCAGTCTGCAGCGGAGCTGTTAATAAAGAGATTGATGATAAAGTTGTCAAAAAGAGACAGTTGGACAGGACTGCTCACCATGAGTGACAGAGGGCACGCTCTGCCTTCACAGCCGAGAATGCTGCCCCCAGCAGAGAGCCGGCCATGCCTGGACGCTGTGCCAAGCCTGTTCAGCGCATGGGGAGAGGAGCTGCAGCTTGTATCAAGGATTTCAATTAGATTTTGAGCTTGTGCTCTTAAAGTGGGATTTCTCTTATTTATGATCAGCATGCAATTTTATAAAAACTTGATGTCCTCTTGAGAATAAACATGGTTTCATCAGTGATATGAAGGCTGAAATTTTTGAGAATGACCTCCTAGGCCTTTTAAAATATTTCATTGTGGTCTGGTTCAGTGAAGTGCAATGGAGATTCTTAAAATTAGCATTTTTTGCTTTTGTGGGGAATAAATGAATTATACATGTAGTCAATCTAGATATTAGCTTCCATAGGAATCTCCTGCCAAGATATAAACTTGATTCAACTCAGTCACTTGGTTGGAATAAGAGAAGCACAGGATGATGGATGGAAGCATTCATTGTCTCAGCCACAGTTTATCATCTGTAAGTTTTATCCCTCTACAGTGTAAAAAACAGTGAGACTGATAAAACATTTGATAGTTTAGGCCATCTGCTCACACAGTATATTAGAGTTATTAGTGATTATTCCTACTGTTTCTTAGCATCACCCAGAACAGTGTGTGGACTGTCTATTCACTAGTGATCACTCTGATCACTAAATGCAGTATCTCAACTGGGAGTATTTTTTTTCTTGTAGTATCTAGTCCTTGTAGGTAGTGAGATAAAAAGATCCTTACAAACTGAGTCAAGAAAAATGCCTTAAAAAGCTGTTTCAGTGTTTTGCTTTTGAATGTATTTATGGGAAGATGATCAGTCTTTTTGGTCTGATTGCATTTTAAGAGGTGGTAGATCATTTTCTGTAGACAAATTGTACAAATATTAGTATAGACTTTTTCTAGGATATTTCCCACAGGACATCATTTCACTTTTTTTTTTTTTAGTAGTTTACTGTTGAATTAATAAATTCATTCTTTATGTGTTCTTTCTCAAACAACAAAACACTAAGAAAAGAGCTGCTTCTGTTCAATGAGCCTTTGACTTCAATAGGAATGAAATAATTTATAGTAATTGCTGTAAATAAAAAGTGTTTAACTAATTTAGTAGCATTTTTCTAGTAGTTTATGTTGGCACAAGGAATTTTTTCCCTCTTTTTAAATTTTTCATCTTGACTTAGGCTACTTAAAAAAAAGGGGCAAAGTTTGTTCCATGAAAATGCAGGCTTAATTTTGGAGAATCTCAAGTCTGTAAATTAATTGACCTAAGAAGACTTTTTTGGTTGTTTTTTTTTGTTTGTTGGTTTGGTTTTGGTTTTTTTTTAATGTAGGGATGTAAGCAAACTCACACTTGCATTTGTGTTTGTTCTGAAGGTGTAGGAATTGGTTGATAACCTCAGCCATGCTTGTTTTAATAGGAGCTGTCTAGCCAGAAGCACACCAGATGTTCTGTCTTTGCAGATAAAGTCAAAATGCAAGTTTGATCTAGCACCATTAGGATTTTTTTTTTTTAATGCTTAAAGAATGCTTTTATGTTTGATTAACTATAAGCTGTATTTTTAAAAATGCATGGAAGTCACACTTTGAGTTGTAATCACTGTGGTGTGTTGACTTTTCCTTTCTGGCCTGTTAGATTTTCAAGGGTAATCTGAGCATTCATTAGGGAAGTAGGCTTCTAGGTTTGTTTAAAATAGAGACGTCTTTAGCTTTTATTATTTTTTAGTGTTCCAGTATCACTAACTTTTACTGTCAGCACCCACTGTTATGTGTCAAACTGAATGAAACATGCCTTACCTGGCAACATCAAAAACTTCCAAAGAATTGTGAGAATGAATTGTCCATTCTTGTGCATTCCATCAATGTCACATGTCATCACCGTGTTCTTCAGCTATTAACACCTCATTTTGATGCTTCCTGTTATGAAATTATTCTAGTGGTTTATTTCCTTCAAAATTAAAAGGGAGGTGTGCATATTATTTTAAAGGTGAAGCAATTTTTACGTGTCTCTATAAGAAGTATATAATGTGTCAGCAAACACACAAATCCCAATAATTACTCATCACTACGGTAGTTCAAAGCAGATTGTTTGAAAGGCTGGCTCACAGCAAAGACAAAACTACATTCTGATCCTGACTTGGGTATGTGTGACCTTGGTAGGGCTAGTGACTCCTTGCTTCAACTTCTTTATATAAGAAATGAGATTAGTCATTATCAGATGTTTCACAAAGACTGACTGTTAGCATTTGAGAATGTCTGGGAATTTTCATATAGTAGATACTTTGTTCCATTGGGTTCTCCTGTAGGCGTGAATCACATACCACTTGAAACTCATATGCTAGTTTTCCAGTCTTTGTTTTGTAACAGATATATCATCTTTATGTCCTGCTGTAAATTAGTTCTAAGGAACATGAAGGAGGAAAGGTTCCTGTGCATGCTATTAGAACACTCTTCCTACAGAGGAAAACAACAAAATTGGGTGACTGGGTGCTGTTCTTATATGAAGACACACTGCATCCTATTTTGCCTTTTTAAAAAAAAAGTATTTTAATATAAACACACAGACCCACATTTGGTGGTTTCCCCCCCAGGAAAAATGGAGGTTTAGATCCTAAAAGCTTTATGTCTGTTTGCCATTCTGATCATCAGCTATTTTAATCCTATCCTCTTCTTTCTGTTTGCTTGTATATGGTTTGCAGGCTTTCTAGCTCCCTGATACCTTGCTGTGATGCATATTGAGTGTAACTTACCTGAAAATAAATTTTAGCTACTCCCTTTTTCAGCTTCTGACAATACGAACTAAAGATGTTGTTATGATTTGATGTTAAAGTCCTCTGTGCAAATTAAGGTGCAAATGAGACCAAGTATTGGCTTGACAATACTGACTTTATTTGTAACAATACGCATGTAGGGAAAAGAGAAAGTGAGAGAGAGCAAGCAGGAAATGGTCACCTCTGTGGATCCCGCAGTGTCCCGTTAGTCCTTCAGTGCCTGGGTCCCCTTTGTGGTGGCAGGTCCACCCTGGTTCACTCCCTGAGTCACTTTTCTATGCTCCCTCATTCGCACAAGGTGAAGGTAGGGCAGGGTCTCGTCATTGCACATGTTCTGGTCTTGGTTTGGTGGTTGTCGAGGGTCTGCTCTGGGGGTCATACAAGGCAAATACCCCCAAAGTCAAGTTTGTGACCCTGCTTGTGCAGTTTTCCACTTGTCCTATGACACAACACACTAGAAGGTTGCTGCAAAAAGTATCAGGTTAGGTCCTGCCTCTGCAAGGCCAAAACTGAAACTTTGCTTCTTTGTTTCTGCAACAAGTTTCTCCACAAAGGTCAATGTTTTCTGCAACAACTTTCACCACCGAGCAATTGTTTAAGGCACATACCCTAAAAGTTATTAATCCTTTCCTTACAGATGTAGATCTGTGGTCTATTTCATCTTGTAAACCAAACCAGTGAAGGTGTTGAGGATGTCTTTGGAAGACTGGCTTCTCGTGTTCAACTCTACAAATTTTTCTAGATGTCCAAGCTCTAGCTGCTTTCATATGGAAGCATATGTCTGAAAATTGGAGAAAAGATTATTGTATGAGTCTGTTCATGGTTTGCATTTAGGTTCTTCACAAGGGTAATTGCAAAGCGTTTTTTTTTTTTTAAGGCCAACTTGATTTTGAAGTGCAGTTTACATAGAAAATACAAAAAGAACCTACCATTTCTATTTTTCTGTTGATTAAAAAGAAGAAAAAAACCCCCCCAACCCAGTTGTTTTCTACTGTATGTCAGAGCAGGAGGAGGCATTGCTTTGCTCCTCCATGATGCACTACCTTGTTTTATACAGACTTTAGCCTAAGCAAAGAGTGAAAGTTCAAATTCACCACCTTTTGAGGGTCAGCCTGGGCAACACCACGGAAGAAAATCCAGAAGTAACACAGGGACTCCTCTGTCATTTTGACAGCTAGTTGTAGAGTGGCTGACTTAATCCAGAAACAAGTGTCCGTACTCTTACACTAGCAGATAGGATGTGCCCTGTGGTGATCCTATTTTCCCTCAGATCTTCTGAACACTTTCCAATTTTTTGTTTTTGCTTCCAGCACTCTTCTAAGTAGTCCTGGTATTTTGAAATAACTCCTCCTATTTTGTTCTACGTGGGGGACTGAACTGAGGCCACAAAATCGAAACCTAGTGGGGAATTATGTTAATGTGTGCTGTGCTGAACAATTGGTAATAATGCTTTGCTTGCTATGCACATCTTTTATCTCATTATCCTAGCCTGTCTCTGTAAGAGTCACCACAAAGTATCCAAAGCTTGGCCTCTTTATTTGTATATTTATATGTCTGTTTTTGTGGGAGGTGTTAACTTGCCCTTCCCACACGAGCATGTTTAAAACCTTTGTTTCTGAGAGACAGGTTGCAATAAAAACCTGTGAATACAAAAGGTGGGCTTGGCTTTGGGTGGGAGGGGATATGCCATGAATTGAGCAAGTCCATCTTCAGCTGGCCTGGTCCTGCCTGGAATAGGAGAGTGTTGCAGTATCTTAGATCTCTTCTGTGAGCAATTCTAAGGTAAAACTACTTATCACCAGATTAGGAGAAAAATTATGAGAACAGTGTCGTCTGATGGGGATGCAGTCAGCTGAGGAATAGAGTTTACTTGGGAACTTGGATTTATTTCTAAATCCTTAGGGAAGAGGTTAATAGCAGTGACCTAGATGCTATAGCATTAGGATCCTTGGGGAAAGGGGAGTTCCTTATTTATTTAAGCACTGGTTATATGCCTGCAGATATTAAATTCAAGCTCTTCTTCATAAAACAGTCAAGGGAAGATGCTTCTCAGTGTCCATTGATCAAAAAATTACAGTATATAAAAATACTAAACTCTATGTATGTGCTGCTAACTGCCACTGGGAGTTTTTCTGTAGTGTATAGAAACACTCTGGAGAAAGGACTTCTTTTGTGTTGGAGTTGAAATATAATATATGTCTTCCCAAGCGATCTTTTACAGCTTTCTAACTGTTTTCAGATCTACGAACTGTGGTGGCTGGTTCTGTACACAGTGGAACATGCGTGAGACTTTATTTAAACAGCCGTGTATATTCCTCTGATAAACTAGAAATTGAAATATGGACAATACCGATAGGAGAAGCTGTTTGTCCAATTGACTCTCTTGGCACCTATCCATTTTTTTTCTCATTGACTTTAAAATATTTCAGACCTTTCATCTGGTGATCTCAAAGCTTTTTGCAAATATTAATTAAGCCTGTTGATGCCCCTGTGAGCTAAATAAATACAATAGGTGGGGTTTAGATGGGTAAATGAAGATACAGAGTAGTTGTTTTGTGCAAGGTCGCCTGCTAATTCAGCAGTGGAGCTAAGGGGTGGAAGACTGGCTAAGGGGGAAGACTCCCCTTTGCAATTGCTAGGGTTAAATCAGATTCTCCCAGATAAATGCAAACAACAACCAGACTTTCACACGGGGAAAGGCTGATACAGCACCCTAATTGCAATTTGTATTCTGACAATGACTAGAGCTTTTCTACAATACTAAATTGTTCCTAGTCTTTGCAGAAACAATTATCTGTCTTGTGCAACTAGCCCAGTGAAAGAATTAAATAGTAATAAAAAAAAAGTCACAACGCAACACTGTAGTTCTCTGTGTTTAATATTTCCTGTTTTTACCTAATATCTCTTAAGGCATGTAAAACATGTCTCTTCATGACTTGCTTATCTGTATCCAAGAAGATGCTATTCAATCCTTGGAAAACATTATGTATCAAGAATGGGACTAGCAGGAATATGAAAGAGAGATGAGGAAATAAACAAAAATGGAGATAGGTCTCAGAGGACCTTAAGCTTAGTACTTGCAATGAGTTTGTTTCTCATAAGAACTTTATTGGAACTACCTTGTCACCTGAACACAGAAAGCACATACATACTTTTGCTGCTAGTTTGAAAAATGCAGAAATCTGACTTGCAGTTCACAGTATGTGGAAAGAGTGTATGTACAAAATGGTACATCACTGGTCTTGCCTTGAGCAGGGTGACTTTATTTCTCATAGTTCTTTTAGTGCATGAAGTGTCCTTTTGGGAGGTGTCAGACTTGTAGGCTCTGGTTTGAATCTTCTTGCTAGTAGAAGGATAGTTAATGCTGCTAGTTAATTCAGTGATAACTTAATTCATCAATAAATTTTTGCTTTCTGCATCAATAAGAACAAGTGAACAGCGTCCCAACTCTGCTGCTGTGTTTCTGAAGAGATTGTTGCAGATGCTGTGCTGCTAAACTCATACCTTGCAGTGCAGACTGTAGAGGGAGATCTCCAGGCAGTTACAAAT
This sequence comes from Corvus kubaryi, assembly GCF_017639235.1. Taxonomy (NCBI): domain Eukaryota; kingdom Metazoa; phylum Chordata; class Aves; order Passeriformes; family Corvidae; genus Corvus; species Corvus kubaryi. The sequence goes on from NW_024582054.1 coordinate 22,734,032, forward strand.
TAGCTTCTGCAGGAAGATTCATACTTTATATGCAGTGTACTGGTCCAGGAATAAACACCTCCAGTTGTTCTGATACTTGCTGAAAATGGCAAAGCATTTGGTGACAAGCATTTTGTAGGCTGCTGCGGGGCCTTGGGAGACAAAGGTAAATGTGTGAACAAGTTTTGTTCTCCAGTCAGTGATTCTTTTGCTTTTTGGTTCTGCCTATTCCTGATGCAGAAATAGGGACATAGCTTAAATCTGGAGTTGGGAAGTGGAAGAAGATAGGCTATTACTGCTTGAAGAACTGATCGCAGATACAGTTCTATCTTCATATAATTTTCTTGAAGGTTTGGTTAGGGAACTTGATGTAATATTATACACAGGCTTGTTTTATTATAACTGCATTGTGTTTGTTGTTACTTTTCAGTTTCTTTTTACACTTGGCAAAATACATTGGTTGATACCCTGTGGAACACAGCCATTTCTGGTCTGGCAATCAAACAGTATATCAAGTGCAGTGCAGTAATGATGGAAAGCTATTAGGTCAATAACATCCTGTGCAAACTCAGACTGATTTGACCTTAGATATCTTGCTTAACTCAGAAGAGCACACCAAAATTATTGTGATGGCCTTTGTTTAGTCAGGAAAAAGAATTAATCCAAATCAGACCCAGAAAGCACATGGTAGGAATAATCTTGCAGAGTATAGTGAAAGGAATAAAGATTTTAATATCTTTTTGACCAACTCCAGTTTGTAAGCTAGAACTGAATATCTAACTTTTTTTTTAACGACCATATAATGAGTATACATCAGTCTAATTTTCAAAATTCTGATTTGAAGTTCTAATTATCTGCACAAATGTCTATGAAATTTATCTAATGTTTGTTGTCTACATCTCATTCATAAACACTTTTTTTCTGAAGTACATGTTTAATCAACTGTACATTAAAGAAAAATCTCTATCAAGCTGTCTCATGTCTGTTTTTCTGATTTGGGGGGAAAAATCCTGAGAGATGAGTTTTGCATCATGATCTGAAGTTCAAAGCACACAGATCCTGTCAGATTTGGATGGCAGACAAAGCAACTTCTTAAGATGAGGAGTAGTTTCGGTAGGCTTCCTTCTAAACCACTGAGACACGATACATCTATTGGAAAAGAAAGAAATGCCTACACCTACTACTGGCCAGGGTACCTTTTATTAGTTTGCTGAATTCTCTGGCACCTATTGAGCCTGAGCCTTGAGAACACCAGAATGGGAAGGTGTTTGGCTACTGTGTCTGCAGCAATGCTGCAAGGGCTGGATGATGCAGCTAAGATACTGGACTTACACTGTGGAGAGGACCACGATGCAGTACATCTGAGAGCTCCTAGACTTATTTGTGAAGCTCCCTGCAGTCAGTGCTGCCGTGAGCTCCCTCCTTCAGTCCGTTGCATCTCATTAGCAGTCCTTTTCCGTGGAGTGTAAGAAACTCCTTTTGACCGGGGCATGTTGTTTACTTCGAAACCTGTGTACAGCTGGCATAAATCCCTCCAGGCTGTGGTCAGAGCTGGAAGCTGGCCATTAATACAGGCTGCTTCTTTGTCATGATATAGACTTAAAGAAAAGAAAGCAGGTGCCCTCCTGGCATTTTATAAAGAGTCATTCATGAATATAAGATACTGCATTTTGCATATTAGTGTGAGTGCCAATATAAACCCAGCTGTGTGCAAAATAAAGTGAAATATGTATTTCCAAAACTAGGCCACAGCTTTTCTATGGCGCAATCTGAAAGCATTTGAATCAACTTTGCATATGCATAGCCTTTTCTTTTAAAATTATATTTTTCCTTGGTTTTTTCCCCCTAGTTTTTTCCCCCCTCTTTTCTTTCTTGCTTGCTTTCTTTTTTTTTTCCCTTTTTTAAAATGTAGTGATTTTATAACACTTCTCCCAAGGTAATAAGACAATAACATGAACAAAAGCAGAGGAAAACATAGGCAGATGCCACAAAATGCATCTTGAATGTGCACCTCTGTGACACCTTTCCATCCATTTCTCTGGTTCCAAACCAGAACTCTTCTCTTGTACTGATGTGGGATTCTGTTCTTCCAGGTGCAACTTTTTCTGAGAAGATAGTCAACCATTTTGCTTAGCATTTTGTTATACTTTAGACCAAAGTCTGCAAACCTAAAAGTTCTTGTGCTCCTTTTCTGTCCCAAAGGTTGAAAAAAAATGGATTTTTAAGATCCCTTGTATGCAGCTGGTACTGGGCGCTCTCCATGGTGAAGGAAGGAGAAATAAGAGGAGATAAGGGAGTGCAGGGAAAGTAGAAGAGAACCCTCTGGACTGTGGTGGAGTTATCCACCATAGCACATAAATATCCAATAGGTAGAAAACATCAGGAGTCATCTCTTTTGTGGGTCTGAGTGTAACTTGTCCCTTCTTGTTTACTGTCTATTTTCTTGCTTTTGTTGCTTTCACAAATAGTGAACTATTTTAAGAAACCCTTGTGTGGAATAAAATAGATGTGTCCGGGTTTTTTGGGGTCAGGAAATTATAAAATTAGGGGTGTTGGGGACATCAGAAGTATAAATGGGCATTCTTCCCTTTTGTCCCAAGCATCCCCTGCCTTTCCCTCTGCACAAGTCCAGGGCAGGAGGGGTTATTGCTGGGGAGTTGATGGGCCAGGCTAGAGTGTCTGGCTGTGAATGAAGGTGAAAATGCTGGAGTTTCATCAATGAAGGTATCCAGGTGCTGTATCAGCCTGTGTCCCTGGGTCACAGAGGGAATTGGTAATGCAGCAGGAACCACAGGCTGTAATCCAGGTGCTGTAATCCAACCAGCAGATGCCACCTTTTTTTTTTGTGCACTTCTCTTAAATCCCATAATGGATCCATCTGCATTCATATGCAGTTTAAAAGTCTGATCTGATGACAACTCATTTCTCTGCAGCAATTGTGACTGACAGAGTGTGGTGCTAACAAAATGAGAGGCATTTAAAACTGGGTGTATGCACTTGTGAAATGAAGATGTGGGGGTTCAAGATGCCCTGATAGGAGAAATTAATCTGTGTCTGATTGATTTTGATCTATGGTTAGCCATGTTTTGTTTCAGGAGGATTCTTTGGTTTTTTGCTAACAGGCACTTGGCTTTAACAATATTCTTTCACTCTGGTTCTGGTAGATTTAATAGCATAGTTGCTAAATTGAGTTTAGATAGCTTATCCTGTATATATTTAGAGATAGGAAGTTCATTTAGGGATTAGGGAATGCTTCTTGTATATGCACCATTAAGCATAGCACATCTGGTACTGAACTAGCAATCAGCAGAATATTGACAAAAGTTATAAAGAAATCTTTTTTTTCAAGTGAACACATGTTTATATCTGAGGTCTAAAAGCTTACATGACACAAGAAGTATCTCCAAGAGTTGTAAATTAAAACCAAATTCGTACTGTGCTTGTATGAAATACCAGAACTGATCTTGGTTAGAAACTGTTGTAGAGGGTCAAAAGATTTGGTGATACAAAAAATCATCTTACAGCAAAGAAGACATTATAGTTGTAGTTTCTGCTTTTAAGAGAGAAAGAGGAACTTGTTTTCTAGTATATTGAAGAAGCTGAAAAAGCAGTAAATTGTGAGAATAGTGAAAAGGGAAAAATGAAATACAGACCTTTACATATTATTTGTTATAACTGGAGAGTCAGGCCTCTAAAAGTAGCCTTCAGTGCAGCAATTAAAGTACAGCATTTTTTCTCTTAAAGCAAACGAGCAAACAGAACAAAACAAAGTGCTTTAAATAATGGTGAAACCGTGAAAACTCCTGGATTATCTGAAGAGAGACAGAATGACCACATTACAGCTGCTCACCAGCTGGTAACCAAAACCAAGGAGGGAGCAGTGATGGCAAAGGGGATTCATCCAAATCGCCAGGTTATCTGGTCTTTATTCATAGCAAATGTAATGCTTTATATTGCAATTAGCGGAAAAGTGATTAAATCTTTGAAACACGGAGATGAGCCTTTCAGACATGCAGGTGGTTCTTCTGAAACGCCTGTTTATGGAGGAGAGATCTGTGTGTGTATATGCATGGGCAGCTCTACTCCCACCAAGCAGCTCAAGGAAGATTTTGTGGACTATTTATATACTTTATGGCAGGCTGCTTGCTTTCGAAGTGGAAAAGCTGATTCATGCTGGTGTGGAAGCTGATTGTGCTGTCAGTGGGAGACGCAAATTTGAGGTACACGAGGATAATTAAGCAGGAGATGTGTACAGTTCAAAACCAGGGCTCTGTTTCTCTAAGGGAGATGTTTGTGTCAGTGTGTGGGGCTCAACTGCAGGTGTCACTGTTAGATCTCAAATAATGGGCTGCTCGGTGGCTGCGGCTGCAGTCACAATAGGCTCTTTTTTCTTACCAAAGTCACACTTGTGATAGTAATGTAAAATCTAGCAAATGTGTAGTGAAGTGTGATCGGCTCCGGCTCTGTGTGAGTGTCTGTGTGTGCACGTGTGCTGCCGTATGCACTGAGGGGTACCTGCACACCTACGGTGGGAGGGCATCTCTGCCCCCGGACACCCCACCAGGAGCTGCCTCAACAGCAACGAGCTCAAACGCCTCTGCAAATTAGACTTGCAACTTTTATTCGGAATGTTTTGAAATCCTTCCGTGCTTTAGGATGGATATTTAACTTCTCTGACCCTTAGCAAAGTGATGATGAAATCTTTAATGTAGGCAGCAGCTGAAATTGTTTACTGTGATTTGTAGTAACTCAGTAATTCCGTTCTCTGCAAATGAATTTGCTTGGATTTATTTGTGATTTTTTGTTTGTTTATTCCTTTTTCTTTTTTGTTTTTGAGTGAGCAGGCCTGATTCTTCCATCATTTTAATTCAGATAATGAATAAAGTGCTGCAAGTTTACTCTCTCTTTTTTTATTATTTTTCCTTCTTTTTCCCTAGCTCTTTGACGAAAAAAAGAGGGAGTGAGAAAGAACTGAAGAAAGGGAGTTAAAAACTCTTAAAAAACTCTTCTTTGTGTCTAATTTGAAACTACTATATTGTTTAGAAAGCAGCAAAAAACCCATAACAATTCTGGGTGTATTTTGGAGTAGCTCCTTGATAGCTTTTTAAACGAAATTTTGAGAGAAATGCAATATTTTCATTAGGTACCAATCTCCACAGCCTGTTCTTCCCCACCTGGATACCATGCCTTCGACACTGGTAGCCTGGTACATGACTCTGATTGCTCCCTGTATTAACATTTATGATGCTTTGTTGTTTCTTTCTCGGCGGTAGCTTTCCTGAATTATTTATGCAATTTATGAAATATATCCCTTGTCTAGATCACTTTATTTCTATTACCTTATTCCCAATTTTCACTTTTAAAAATGTTGTGTTACACACCTATGTGGGATTTTTTTTTGTTTCTTCTCGAATCCTGCCAAAATCTTTGGATTTTAAAGCAAACAGGATCTTAAAGCAAATGTATTTGTGAGACTGAAAATTACTCCTTCCTCAAAGCAGACAATGGAGTTTTTCACTTGCAAAAATAAACGTATATATCACTGAGTAAGCTTACTCTAATTGAATCCTGACCATTCTGGAGGGATTTAGCCCTCCTTTTTTAATTTTTCTCTAAACAAAACCCAGAAATGAGAAAATATTTTGAGGTGGGCAGGAAAGGGAGGGGGAATAGAAAAATAAAGCAAATAAATTTTTGAATAAGAATGACCCATGTACTGTGACCAGAGGGCAAATGCAAGTGTCTGTTTTCAAACACAGACTCGTGCATTCTTATTAGGGGTTCGTGACTGTGCCTCCAAGCACATCATTACATATTCATAAGTGTGAGGAAAATAGACTCCTTCCACATTCAGGTGTGTTCAACTAAATGCTACCCCTTTAATCTTAAAGAACAGCTCATTTGGTCTATTTTCCTCAGTTCACAAAGTGTTAAGGGAATATGAGATAAAAGATGCACACACACAAAAAGAAAAAGAAGCAGCAATATTCCACAAAGATCTTTTTAGTGTCAACTTAAATGCACACAAATAGCAGATGATGATCTCTTTTATTGGACTAACATTTATCCACTAATATCCACACACTTTTAAAACCATTGAGACCTCCTCTTCAGGTGTTCATTTGAATAGAAATAGCTGAATGAGTGTTTTTATAATTGATCCCCTGAGTACTGAATGTCTAGTGCTGCATAACCAACATTTTCCCATTGCTGATTTTTTTTTCCAAATTGCTACTCTGCAAAATTAGGATTTTGTATAGTTTTGATAAGAAAATTAACCTTCCAAATGCCAGATCCCCTTAAGTTACTTAGGAACTGGTGCTAAGGTACAGTTGGAATGCTTGTTCTCAAATGGATTTTTTATGTATGTGAAGAAAAAAAAAATAGCTTTTTTTCATGACATTACAGAGGAACTAGAGGTCTCCCCCCTATAAGTAGTTTGAAAGTTGTTTGTTTGGGTTTGGTTTCTTATCACTGTCCCCTAGATAAGCAGTTGTCATCTTTACACCATGCTTAATGAAATGCCTTTGCTTTCAACAGCAATGCAGAAAGTTCGTAGTACTTCATTGCTACTGTTTCACTTTTACACTGCATGGAAAGTCTGATATATTTTTAACTTTTTATTTTTTAAAGTCACTTTAGATTTTTCTTGCAACATATATTGAGTGTCCTAAGAGCTAAATTTTCCAGAGACAGTGTAATTTTTTTCTTTTTTTTTTAATGTGAAAAGTACTCCTCTAATGCTTGCAATTTTGAACATGGATTTTAAAAATACTGATCTTATCATAAAGAAAGAGAGCAGCTGAAGTCTAACAGCATGCATTACAGGTGGCTGTTCCTTCAGTAGCCCCTTGAAGGAAATAGAATTCCTAATTGATATGAAGTCATTTTGTAGCAGCAACACCTGAAGAGTAGAGAGAAAGGGAAGAAGATATGATAATGACTGTGTGATAAAACCGGTTAGCATTTGTGTGCTATAGTAAACACTCATGAGTATAAAGAAAGTACTAGCTAGCCACTAGAGATATCCACTTATGTTCATGATACAACCACTACAAACTCACGTTCTATCAAACTAGCATCAAGCACAAGATCCATCTTTAATTAATTTAATCCTATAGAGCTGTGACTCATTTTATTTGTGACTGTGCAGAGAGAAATTACTTTCCATACTTGCCTTGAACTTCAACCTTATCCTTCTCTATCAGTCATATTGAATAACACAAAAGCACATGCTCTGAAATTCATGTCCTGGTTTGGTTTTTTTTCCCCTCCAAAGATTATTCAGATCTTTCTACATGTGGCTTACTCAATAAAAAGCACAGAAAATTCCTGCCCCCACTCTTCCTTCTTTAGGAGAAAGAGCGATTTCTGATGCAGGGCAAAAAAGCTTATTAAATGAAAAGTCTTTTTCATCATGAGTAAGAAACATGGAAATTCTAGACTAAGGCAGAAAGATTTCTTTCCCATGCTTGGTTCAGAAATGAACAAACCATGTCCCACAGAGGGCCAGTGCACACAGGACAGTGTATTTTCCCTTTTTTCCCCCCCCTTTAAAAGTGTGCTTTGTGGATATTACAGATTCTGTGAGTGTTGCTACTGTGCAGCTCCTTGCTGTAGCAGTAACCTATTCCAGCTGCTCTGCAGGTGTCATGGCACAGCAAGGATACAACTGTGCACACTGCTGGGATCAGAACTGCAGTGAGGGTGCCACAGTGTTCCTCATGATGGATTCACTTCCAAAGTTCGGTTCTTGCAAGGAAAAATGCAAACGTTCTTTTAAGCATTTTTTATCTTTCAAAGAAACAAGGTCAGAACAATAACCCCCCCGGGAGAGGCAGACAGTGGTGAGAGTACCATGAACCTTTAAAACAGCAAATTTGAAGGGCAGGAGTGCTGCTTCTCACCCTGGGTGACCAAGCTTGGTGTGAAGTTGTGGTACTGCTGCATAAGTCACGTGTCAGGGTTTGTAACATCTCTGACATAGCCATGAAAACACATGGATTGAAAAAACACTGTGGGCATCTTGGTGGCACCTTTAAGGTGCAGAAGGCTCCAGCATTCATGGGGGCCTCTAATTGTCAGCTCCAACTGTGATTCTTCTCAGGCACGGGGAGGAAGGGGAGGAAGTTCCTCCGGTTCTGCTTCAAAACAAAACATCTCACTTTTTCCTTCAAAAAAATTAGAAAAAGCTAAAGGAGTGCCAGAGCTAAATTCTAAGATCTAAAGGAAAAAACCTCTGGGGTTCTCTTTACCAGCAGGCTGCTGCAAGGCTATATGTACCTTTGGTCCAAGTCAGGCCTTCTGCTTTGGGATGCATCCCAGGGAAAGGTTTGCTTTCTTAAAATTCTTAGGTGAACCCTGTGTGCATGAAGTAGAGTGACAAGAAATAAGTTTTGCTTGTCAATTAAATATGCATAAGATTTTCTCTGGAGAAAAAAAATACAATTTTTTTTTAAACACATTATCAAAAAAACAAATGTAAGGCTTCAGCTAGGTTTAAAATGAGAAACGTGTAAAAAGGACCTGGAAAAATCCAATCCTGATGCCTATGTGAAGGAGAATCTGTAGTCTCCCAGGTCTCTCCACCCCTAACTATCTCCATAGGTAATTGTGGAATTCCTCATCACAGCCACACTGTTTTCCTGCTTTGGTAGAAAATCTTAAGGAATCACAGAGTTTGTTTTGACCTGCAGACTAAACACAGCCAAGCTTTCTAGAGAGCTGCTATTATCTCGTTAGATTTCCTCTTATCCTTGTGGTCATTTGTCAGTCTTTAAGCTCTCTGGTTTGTTTATAACAGAAATCCTGGCCTCAGCAAATATGCATTTGTAAGTTTGAGAATCTCTGTGTTTTAAAATAATATGACTGCTAAGTTGTAGGCACACAAGAACACATCAAGTTAAACTTCAAGTTAGATTTGGATCTATATCCAGGTTACTGACAGGAAAGTGCAGCGAAATAACAGGGACAAATGCCTTCAAATTGGCCAAACAATTTTGTGATTTTTTTTCTTTTTTTTTTTAACTGCCAAAATTGGGCAGATCTCAGGCAAAATTTCTATGCATTGCACATTTTTGTTACTTCTGACTGAATCTGTGCATGCTCTGACTTCTAAAATACAAGGCCTCCAGTGCAAGACACAAAAATCAAGACAAATCTCAAACAGTTTCATCTAGGACTCTTCCAATCTTGCCCACACAAGCTCCTACCTTCTTTGTGAGATTACTATTATGCCTGCTTCCTATTTTTTTCCCTTCAATATTTCTGTTTTCTCTCACACAGAATAGGAGAGAATAAGAGAATTAAGTGTCAAGAATTATCTCATTTTAATATATGGGATTTCTGTAATCGGAGCCTGCTGCCAGACTGCCATTCAGCATAGCCAAGTTCCTGTGTTTTATCACTAGCTTTATCAACAAGGCCTTTGCTAATTCTTCAGCGTCTACAAACACAGTCCTTGTTATTATTTTTCCTACTCAAATTCAGTCCAATAGCTCAGTTCCAGCATGAAATAGCACTGCTTTGGCAGTAGATTTCAAGGTTTCAGAGTCTTGTTGCCCTTTGCCAGTCTTGGCTTGCATTAACTCATTCTGCCACCTTTTGACTCACCTTATTCTCCTTTTACGAATTTTACTTCACTGATTGAGTTCCTGCCTCACCTTTTGTGCCTTTTACTCTGGTGTGGAATAAAGGATGGATCTCCTATATGAATATTTCTTGTGCCAGGCCACCTTCCTCTGGTAATGGAATTGCCCCTTGCTGCGACTAAACAAGGGAATTATTTTCCACCCTCCTCTCCCTCACAAAGTCACTTCTAGCTCTTAATTCCACCTTCCTCTGCTTCTGTTGTGGATTTATCTTTCTTATGGTCTAATAATAATAATGCTTACCTGCCTCTCACGGGTGTTGTGAAGATTAATTAGTTAATGAGCTCTAAAGATGAAAAGTGCTGCATCATTGCTAAATATTATTGTTGTTCTTATACTGTACAGATTGAACTCATCAATATCGGTATTTCAATTATAAATCTCACCCTACCATTTTTCAATTAGTTTGACTAGATCATGTTATCCATCACTCACTCTACCCTCTTGTTCCTCTGGCTTATTTCTACCTTCCTGCTTTTGAGAATAAACACATAAACACCATATATATTCCTGTAAATAAAGGATTCACTTTTTATTTTAGAATGCTTCCATCTTTTTTAATATTAAAATTTAGAGCCCACAGCAGTCACTGAGCAAGGCAGTAGTTCCTGCTCCTTTACCTGAAGTAAAATCTTCTTTAAACTGTGTGGCATTAGCTACTGCACACAGCAGAACCTCAGCAGAAATCACCTGACCACCTGGCCTCCAATACCTCTCTCCTGTTGGATCACCATCATGAACCATATTTTTTGCCTTCTTTTAGCAGTTATCTTTGAATCCATGAAACTTCCCTTTGCTTCTATGGATAGCAGTGGATTTGCTGAGTGAAACAAGAACTAGGAATTCCCCAGAACTTTTCAGCTCATGTAGAAACTTCCTGCAGTGCTGCTATCATGCAAGTCAGAAAGTACCATGCCTTGTTATTCCTTCCAACTGAATAGAAGATGTGCCTGACTGTACTCTTTGAGCAGAGTCTCCAGTCAGCTCCACTGCTTTTATTCTTGTTTATCTTTTCCCCTTTCAGCCATGGTTCTCATTCTGGTTTTGGATGCTTCTCAGTCTCATATTCTCTAAAATGTTCTGGGAACATATCTTGGGAATGTAGATTTTTCTGTGACTCTGTGTCACCTACTCCATCTTTTCATCTGTTCCTGTCTCTTAAGCTACACTATCCTGTTGCAGAAAACATGATGGCTCTTGAATAAAAAATGATTCTTAATCCTAGCTCCTAGAAGTTCCCTGGGTACATGTAGTAGAACCCTTAAAGCGAGGGCTGCTGTGCCATAAGCATGACAGGGAGGCCAGCGATGCTCTGGTTTGGGCTCAGGGTTTCCCTTTGCTGTGGTGTGTAGTTTCTGGTGCAGCAAGCAAGGATTGCTTGGGAGCAACTCCAAGACTTTAATTTGTGTGATGAGGCGAGTCTGCAACTCCCTTGAAAAAGCAAAACTATCCCCCTTACCCTGAATACACATGTGGGAGGGGACAAAAACTTGTAACAGAGGCAAACTGCCTATTTACATCCCAGGCAAGTGCCCTCAGCCCCAGGCTAGAGTCAGGCTCAGCTGCCCTCTCTTGCTCTCCTCGGAGCTGTTCCACTTTGTACAAATAATTAAATAGTCATTGGGCCTGGGAGAGGGAGGCATCTACAACATCACTTGCAGGAAGGGAAGGACACGATTAACCCAAACTGCTGGCAAAAGAGCTTCAAACTCATCAAACTCTGTCAGATATCTTAACTCTCCCATCTCATGGCTAGACCTTGGGAAGCATAATCTTACTTTGGAGAGGCATTGTCAGATGAAGTAGAAATAATGCTGGCTGAGTTTAAACAACAACCATATTTGATATTTTCTGCTGATTGAGCTGTCCAGTTGACTGGAAAGGGCTGACAGCAGAGAGAGCCCTGGTCTGAGCAGAGCAGCTCCCAGGCCAGCTGGTGAGGGAATGGGTCTGCGCCAGGTAATTATTGCCTAGTGCAGAGGTCGAAAGCCTCAGAGAGGCTGATGTACTAATGAAACACAAATGGGACATCTGTGTTCAGGAGTTCAGCAAAGCACAGAAAACAGAGCTTTGCCAGGGATATCTGTACTACTGAAAGCAAACTCACTTTCCAGAGCTAAGGGAAACCCACTGAAGAGTGGAGGCATAAGAAAGCCTTTTGCATTGGACCTTTTTTTGTTTGCTCAACAGATCAAAGGTTTCTAATGATTGCTCTGGACACTACAACATTGCAGAGGGGAAGTGGAGGCACTGAATAGTGTGATGCCAGATCACATGTGGATATGAAGGAGGGATGAGAGGAGTAATAAAATAAAAGTTGAGGTAAATGAAGTTACTGGGAGCCTTTGGTGACAGAAAAGAACATCAGGGTATCGTGTGTGTGTATGTTGTTTATTCTAACTGGCTGTAGTTACAGATACAAATGTCAGCATATGAATTCAGGGTCTGTCTTTTGAGGCTTGCATAGCCATGTCATTAGAGCTGAGTTTCAAAAGTTTCTCTTTTTAACACTGGGAAAAAGTGGATGTATTAGATAGTATGCACACACATATATCTTTTTAAAAGTATGAGAGTATTTTCTTCAAAATAACCACCAGAAGGCTCAGGGCAGTGGCATTACTGAAACAACACTGTCACAGTCATGTTTAAGTGGAGATTTAGGGCATGTATCGGTAAAAGGATTTTGACGTAAAGCCTGCACATCAAGAACAGCCTCTCAGACTGGCCAGGACTAATTTGAGCAGTTCCTTAGGGCCTCCCTTTCAACTTAATTGGGGATGTTTGTTGCCCATTCTGGAGGTGCAGAACAATTGAATGAAGCAGGAGAGACTGTGAGGTATGGAGCTGAAATGCACCTTTTTTGACTGAGAAGCAAAGTGTAATTAGGATATCCTTCATGTTTCTGCAAGCTCCACCAAAGCTGGGCATGGCGAAAGGAGGTGTGCTGAGGTCTGTGCAGGCACATCTGTAGCCTTGGTGCAGCCAAAGGCATGCAGAGACTTATCCTGCTACTCCCAGCAGTGCACAGACTGGGTGGGAAGCACCAGGACCAAGGGCAGGTCTGTGCTGGACTCATGAAACTTGAGAGACAAAAAGCCCCAGGTGCTGCTCAGCTTTCAGGGAAAGGAACCAGCTGGGCATCAGAACTAGTCCCCATATGAGCAGCTGATCAGCAGGGAGGGACAGCCAGGCTTGTCCTTGCCCTTTCCCTTTGTTGTTCTGTTCCACTATGTCAGCAGTACGAAGGCAAAAGCTTAGCTTAGCTGGAGCTGCTACACCTGGGTCTCTCCTAGCCACAGAGGGCCTTGCTGTGTCCCCTTCCCAAAGTTATTGAGGTGGTCTCAGAGCAGCAGGACTTGGAGTCCGGTGTCCTTCTCGGCAGAGAAAAACACAGTGTTTCAGATTTTTGAGAGAGGCTCAGTAAACCCTCAGGTTGTCCCTGTGAAGGTGAGTGCAGCACTTTACCAAAATTTCACTGCAGTGCCAGTGCTGGGTCTGATAGAAGACGACTCCTGGCTCGGAGGTGAGCGTGTGAATGCTGGCGCAGAAGTCCTGACTATGAAATATCATGAATGAACTTTGCTTAAAAGTGATCTCCAGAAATAACTAACATCTAGAGTAGGATAGGGGTTTCTTTTACACTTTCGGTGTTACTGGCTCTAACATTTTTATTTTGGCCATAAACTATTTGATGACTCATTTTAGAATTAATGCCTCCAAATATGAAGAATATATGCATATTTCTACCATTATATAAAGATGATAATCAACAATGGCAGGGTTAAAGCATTTGTGGCACAGGAAATCTGAGCTGGAACTGGTTGGTGCTGTGACAGCTCAAGTTGTGACCTGATCAAATCCCTGTGGCTAGACAAAAGGAGGCTCCCAGGGCAATATACACTGGCTTTGATGCTTAACAAGGGCACTCTTCCCATTCAGAAGCTTCTAATTCTTCCTCATGGCAGAAGGGACTCAGTGTCTGGTGTCTATGTGAGGCACAGCCAGGGTCTTTGGCACTGACAGCTTGTGGCATTACTTGTAAGAACAGGGACTTTTGCTGCATCCTCCTCTTGGCCACTGATTCAGGTAACCATGTTGAGCATATATAAAACACACTCCTGTTTTCCTACCTGCATGCAGTATTCCTTGAGTTCTGAGGCATGTTGCTGTATCATGTTGCTTCGCTTTGTTTGGACATTGATCTTCATTGGCACTAACGACTTCATTTCAGTGGTGGATGAATCACAAGTGTTTAAAACTGAACTTCAGTTTACTGAACATGGTTTGGCTAAAGACACAATTTTTATGTCATCTGTTATTGTAAGAAAATCTACCGACCTACACTTGAACAATGTAATGGGGCACATAACACAGCACTGTGTTGTTTTGCCACCACTTTTAAGCCCTGCTTGGATTCTTTTCCCACAATTTTCATATTAGTAGTTGTTATTCAAGACTTCAGCATATGATCACTTACACTTAGATCAGCTGCCCTAGCCTGCTTCTTGCACACTGTGAGTGCTGGCCACTACAGCGAGCTCTTGGCTACTACATTTGTGATTGTTTGCAGACAGGTCTGACTTGTTTGGAGAGGCAGCTGGGTAGCAATGAGTCAGCGGCTACCGGATATACTGGGATTATCCTAGTGAACACTGCATTAATTGCTAAACCTGAGGAAAAAAGCATGTGCGGAGGTGAAAACTCATTTTTGTTGAAGAGAAGCAGCAGCTTTTTGTTGCTTCTGGCTCTACAGTGAACTTGCAGGAGTAAATGCATGAAATATACTTGGCTATTGCTGTGATTAAATCTAGTTTGAACTACCTGTGTAGAAAAGCAGCAGTCTCTTTTTAGACTTGTCCTAGTTTTGACAAAGCATGCCTGTCCTTTAAGATAGTAGGAAAGAGAAATTTAGGGGAGCCCTGAGTGATAAATCCCCAGGAAGAGGGAGGAGCAAGTGTGCAGCATTATGCAGTAGAGCTCTGGAACCAGACATCACTGGAAATAAAACCAAATTAATCTAGATAAACAAAATAGTCAGCATAGCTAGGAAAGAAGACCACATGGTCTTTTGTTTCCCTGCTTAATTAACAGAACAAAAGGTGGGAAGCTGGAAATGAACTGGGTTCACCTTCCTTAAAATATGTAGAAGTGCTATCCTGTAGCATGAGGAATGATACTGGATCATTTTGTTCATTCAGATAATGTTCCTCATGTCCTGCCTTCTCACTGATGAAGTTGGCTTCTGGTTACTCAGCTTTAAACCAAATTCCAGACCGAGCCAGTGCAGTCTGTGCCACCACACACACAAGCAGCTAGTGTCTAGGTATTAATTGCTCCCTATTAAGATATCTGTGGCTTAGTGGACACAAATGAAAGGAGGGCAAGGTGTGCCCTGTAGTGAGGGACTGTGCTGGTCATTTGTCCAACACAGAGACTGGTTGGACACAGCCAGGTGAATTAGCCAGGTGGCACTGGGAGTATGGGGTCAGCTCCAAGAATAAAGCTACGGCAAACAGATGTATAGACCTGGGATGCATACTGCAGCCCTGGAAAAGGTGATTGCAGCCAGCACATAGGTGTAATGAGAAACCTGCTGCTCAGAGATTGCTTGTGAGGTTTTTTCACACTGCTTTTGGCCATTACAAATGTGGGAATTTGAAGTCTGCTACTTACCAAGCACTGTGGAATGTATTGCCCTCTTAGCCAAGGTTTATGCTGCTAACTCTTCTCTCAGCTAAGTCTACATGTAGTGTGGAGACCAGTAGGCAGATGCTGAAATAGCAATTTTACCTGCCCTATCTGTTGCCCTTCTTCCTGTGTACTATATCTAGAATTGTCGTTTTCTTAACATTTTCTTTTTAACACTCTTTTTTCTTTATACCTGAAAAGAAAAGGAAACTTCCCATACAGCCCTTGGGAGTCAGAATTATCTTAATTCAGTTAGTCCAGATCTCAGTCCAAGTCCTTTTGTATTATTTTTTCAGAAGAAATGGTTAGCCTGAAAAATCTGGAGTACTGCACCATATCTCCAGCCGAGCGGCTTTGTTTAATCTACTCATTGACTCTATAATACACAAATTAGCTCATTTAATATGAGGAAATGTAGAGGAAGCTGGAATCATTTGTCCTAACAGCTTTGGGGGAGATTATCAAAAAGAAGTAGAACTGGAGCATAGAGAGAAGAGAATGAAAATCTGTCCAAGTTCTCCAGGCTATCACTGTCAGTGGAAATTACTGAAAATGGTAACCTGATAGGAGGTTTCCCTTTAGAAAAAAATGGGTGTGGAAGTGGTGTTCCTTCTTTGGACAAATTCTCTAAGTGCAGTTTCTGCTGTGCCAGAAAAATGAAGATATGTTCAAGATGAAAATTTATTGCCTGGACAGAAAAAGATGCCTCTAATACCGCATGAAAAGGGCAGTTTGGAAGAGTAAGAGGTCAGCTTGTGGGAGGGGATGACCTTCCACAGGCTTTCAGACAGCAGTTGCCCATGGGGTGAGGAGGATTGAGTCTATGCTTGTCCTGTCCTCATGACCCAACTCTTAAGTGTCCCTCTGTGCTGTTCCGCAGAAAATCCCAATCTGCATTCCTTAGAAATGAAGGAACGCAGCTGAGTTTTCAAAGCCATCAAAACCTACTTGTGCTCATGTCCTTAAAACCATTCTTGAAATAGCTTCTGGCTTGGCCTTGCAGTCAGTTTGTCAAAGGCTTCCCTTTGTTTTCATTGTGCTATGTGGAAGCTCCATCCACACCTCAGAAGACAACATGCAGAGGACAACCATGTTTTAAGGTCAGATGTAAATTTTCAGAATGGTTTTCCAGTGGGCCTCTCCATTATCTCCACATGTCTATTGGATAAGTAATTGCCCAGCTGTCTCTGCAAAGAGGCAGATCCTCACTAGCAAGATGTGCTTGCCCTCCTTTGGTGACCATTTAGCTCCCCTGTGTTTGCTTCTCTGAGCTTCTTCAGTCTTCCACCACTCACTAGCTCCACAATCTGACTGGGGTCTGTGGTGCATGGTCTGAGCAGCACCAAATGAAACACTGTGCTGTTTTGGCTGGAGTAATTTTCTTCCCAGTGGCTGGTATAGGGCTGTGTTTTGGATTTGTGCTGGAGACAGTGTTGATACTAAAGAGATGTTCTTGTTATTGCTGAGCAGGGCTTACACAGAGCCAAGGCCTTTTCTGCTTTTCGTACTGCCATGCTAGGGAGGAGACTGGGGCTGCATGGGAGACTGGTGGGATACACAGCCAGGACAGGCGACCCAAACTGACCAAAGGGATAGTCCAGACCATGTGGCATCATACTCAGTATATAAAATAGGGGAAAGAAGGAGGAAGGGAGGGACATTTGGAGTGATGGTGTTTGTTTTCACCATTACATGTGATGGGGCCCTGCTCTCCTGGAGGTGGCTGAACACCTGCCTAATTCCTTGGTTTGCTTTGACTGTGTGCACGGCTCTTGCTTTCCCTATTAAGTTGTCTTTATCTCAGGTCATGAATTTTCTACCTTTTACCCTTCTGATTCTCTCCCCAGACCCACTGGTGAGGGAATGAGCGAGCAGCTGTGTGGGGCTTGGCTGCTGTCTGGGGTTAAACCACAACAAATAGCTGCATTTTTAACATCTTTGAGGGCATATGGACACCCCTACTTCCCACCCTTGCCTGCAGGACTGTGGTTCCTGCTCTTGAGGACATTCATCACTTGGGCAGGGACTGCCCCGTTCAGGCTCCATGAGACTTTGGGTACCTGTGCAATGAAAGAACAGGGCCAGTGGAAGTACCAAAAATGTTAACAACCACAGACCTTTTTTATATATGCCTTCAGATTTAGGCAGAATTGGATTATTCAAATTGTTCCATTAGCCTCGAGTCATCAAGGGAAAGGTCTCATTTTGGCACTGCAGATGGGAGATGCTGCACTCCTTTGAAACTCTGGCTGCAAATGTGGCTGTGGGAAGAGCAGGACTTCTGGTGCTCTGAAGAAACCTAAGCCTGAATTGTATGAATAGGACATGACTGCTGCTGGGAGAAAGTCTGATGTGGCATTGGGTGCTGAGAAGTAGAAAATGTGACTCAGAGCTGTACTTCAGCCATGGCTCAGAGCTGTGAAAATTGGTATCAAAGGACACTGTTGTGTCTGAGCTGTCTTTCACACGCTCATCACACTGACACAAGTGATCACTTAATATGGAGCGCAGCGGAGAGGTGGGTGATACCACGTGAAGGCAGCCAGGGGCCAGGGTGAGTGCTGACAGAGATATTGAGAGTGCTGAGGATAAAGGGAACGCTGCCTGAGCTCAGTTTTGTGCTCTGAGCAGATAATAGTATACAGAAAAGGCAAAAAAATTATGCTCGAGTCTTCTAATAAATTTTATACTTTTACTTAAAAGCAGAAAAACCAACCAACCAAACAAAAATCCCCAAATAGGCTTTTAATCTTCATAAGTACAGATGATCTGTACATTTCACAAAAAAGAGCTGTAGAAAACACACACACACCTTTTAACTAGTGAGCAATTTAAAGACTAATAGGATTCATCCATAATTACATAGTTAAGTAAAATTTATGTATGAAGGAATTAACTGATTTCCCTGAGGGCAATATAAACCATAGAGACAGTGCTCTCATTTAAAAGTACCATCTCAATGTTAAAATACTTTGTCATTCTTCTGTAGCGATGGTTAGGTGCTGTGAGAGCCACATGGAAGTTTATTTACTGATCTACAGACAACTGATAACAGATCTCTGCTTTGTTTGGAATAGAAAACTTGAACAGCTTGTCTGCACCTCTCCACTCGGACATTAAATCAACATGGCTCTATTAGTGGCCCTAGGATGCCAGCTGAGCCATCTCTAAGCCTGTCACCGTGATGTCTTCATCTGTAACCAGAGCAGACGTGAGCTCCTGGCAGCTTCGGGAGGTGACAACAAATCCAATTAGCTCCTCTCCATGGCGCCACAATACTACTGTGAAACGGCCTGACAGGGAGGGTGGCTGCAATACCCTGCACAGTGGGCCATATCCTTCGTATTTAAAAAAAAAATCTACCAGCACTTAATTGCTGGAGTGACTTTCCAGGCGGTTGCTGGAACCTTGTGCACAATCTGGTCAGAAATGTGAGCTGTCCTGGAGGGCTGGATCATGCACAGCTTGGGGAGGGCTTTGCAAAAGGATAAAATGCTCCAAGAGGATAACTGTGTGCCAGCACTCTCATCCCCCTTCCTCACAAGGAAATTTTGGAAAAATCATGAAAAGCCAACCCCTTTCTGCTCCAGTCCCATGTTGCATAGAAATGGGGACTTTTGGTGCCTGGAGGTGGTGTGTGCTCCATACTGTCTCTTTTGGCTATGGTGTAAGCCAAAAGATGGAAGCAAACTCCCCACTCCAGACTTTGTCTGCTGGAAGGAAAGTGGGGGCTGTTTGGAGGACGTAGGATTTGGAGCAGACAATTTAGCAAAACTCCTTGATCATTGACTGGGAGGGGTTGGTAACACTGCTCAGAAGTTAAGGCTGGGCAGGCTGAACTTGGTTGTATTTAAATCCAGCTTCCTTCCTCCCAAACTAGTTAGCAAGTGCAAAGAAATATCTCACATGCTGATTAAAAGTTGCTGATGTCTCATGAGGCATAATACATGAAATAATTTAATTCTTTTAGGTTCTCACTAATGCAGTAGTTTTGCTTTTTCTGACCAATACTTCCATCTAAAAGTGCAAGGTGAAGTAGGCTGGGGAGAAATAGACACTGAATTTAGTGTTCCCTTGAGTGAAAAACTAAATCTAGTTTCCTCTATTTTGTTCTCAAGGTCATAGAGGCGATGAGTAAAGCCTGTGCATCCCTGCTGCTGAAACATAGTGCTCTTGAGATGCAAGAATGCTACCCAGAGTTTGCGTTCTTCTGTTCTTCAACCTCTTTCATGTAGGTAGATTCTGTCTGTTTCAATGCTGAAGGTTATTAGGAATCACTGTAACCATAGCTCCTTTTGGAGAAATAACTCAAGGTAGTAACTAGCTTGGATTTCTCTTCTTCCAGTCAAGTGGTGAGCTTGCAGTTACATCAGGGTATCTGTGCTACCCACAGCCTAATGACTGTGGTCACTGGACTAAATCAGACATCTCTAACACCATTAATTCCATGTTCCAGGTTAGAGAGGATGTGCCTGTTTGCACGTCTTGAGTCTGCGTGGAAGTGTAATGTTAACTTACAGGTGACTGAACTTATGGGTGGGAAGCATCCAGCAAAGCAACAGTAACAGCATTTGCACATCTCTGCAAACTTCTTTGAATGGAGAATCTTAATTCTTTCAAGGAGAGAATGTTTTAAACCCAAGCAGGAGACAGCGTTCCCCCAGACCCTGGATCTGCCTTGTCTGTGCAGTTTCTGGTGATGGGGGGTTCAATGCAGAGAAAACCAACTCAAGACCTGCAGAAATAGTGTTGGGAGGAAGCGCAGTATTACTGTTTCCAGCAACTTAAATGCATACTTTTTATCTGATTCTTCTGGTGCTCAACTTCCATGCTTTAAAAGCGTAGTGAAATCTCTGAATATTTCAGCAAAAGTCATGATTTTTGAGGGTGGATTTCTCCAGGGAGAGCATATTGCAGCAGCGTTTGCCTCCCAGAGCCAAGCACACACTCCAGTCAATGCGTAGCAGTTGGCAAGCCACCTCTCCCTTGTCAAGAAGCCAGTTGTTCTGTTGTCTCCTGCCACATCCCTGAGGAATACCTGTGGGCACTGGCAGCCACACAGCTGAGAGAAAGGGAAAAAGGTGTAACTGGGATAAAACAAAGGATTTTTTTTTTAACAGAAGCAGCTTGTTGCAAATATACATTGTTAAATCAAATTCATTCCAGATGAATTGGGCACAATATCTAGGCATGTGGCTGGTTTACAGAGCAACCAAACACTCAGTGAGCTTTGGAACTAATGGACTGGTTTAGGAAAACAATTAAGTGCTGCCAGGCCCAATTATTTTCAGCAACATCTTTCTGTTACCAAAATGTGTCAGTGTGGACTTTGGCCTGCTTGGTAAGAGATACACTGTGAGCTCACTGACGAGCACAATCCAGACTGCAGACCTTGAAACAGCATGGAGAACAGGATACTCGCTCTGGTCATCAGCACAAGGCTGTGTCTTAACCAGCAATTAGCAGTGGTAGTGGTTAAGGCTAAGTTTTATTTTAAGAAAATTCCACATATGCTGCGTGTAACTGCAGTAAGCAATTGAAGGAAAGCCTTGTGTTCTTCAGGATGGGACTACAAACAGGTGATGGGATTTAAGGTCTTACTTATCCCAGCTTCGGATGCACATGAACTTCCACTAATACAGCAAAGAGAAAATTTCATGGAGAAACAGTTCTGGAGATCTAGAGAAGGTTGTGAGTCCACAGAGCTGATTTGTTGGGGAAATATTCCCAGCCCAGTTCACATCACAGGATGCTCAGATGGTCTTACTTGACCACAAACATCACAGTCAGGCCAGCTCTGCCAAGACAGTGGTGGCTGATGTAGATACTTTGCAGTGAGTCTGATTGATACAGTTTGTGAGTCAGCTGAGAATTTACACCATTGTTTTAAGGCAAGAATTTGTGTGGCTTTGATGGTGGCAGCTGAGTTTTGCTTTGCCAGTTTAGGGAGACTGAAAGGATGGCTATAAAGTGAAGCTTGATGATTCCTACTTCTGCACTGGGCACCACAGAAGCTTTTAATGAGCTTCTGTCCCCTACCCCTCTCAAAGTTACACACTCATAATGTGCTTACAAAAAACAGTACCCCAAGAATGATGACCTGATGCACAGCACGAAAGGAGAGCTTGCTGTGGCACCTTGGCAATGGGAAATAGATTTTGCTCTCAAAAATAACTCTTTTTTATCAAAAGTCAAAAAAAAAAAAAAAAAAAAAAAAAAAAAAAACAAAAAAAGGCTAGGAATAAGGCTGAGTCTCACAAAGCATCTGGACACTGAAAATGAACACTGAGATTGCAGAGACTTGAAATAGAGAAACAAGAGAAAGTCCAGATATATTCTATCTGGGAAATCAGAGGGAAGAAGAGAAGATGTTGGTAGAGTGACAGCAGAAAGATCTAAAGAGCAGGAAAGAAGTGGAGAAGTTATTTAAGTGGGCTGCAAACGGAGGTGATATCTCATTTGATAGCTGGAGGTGATAAAAGCGTGAGAAGGACAGGAAGGAGGAAGCATGAGACCATGAGCTTCTAAGGCAGGTGCATCAGAGAAGCACAAAGGTGCTTTTTTTAAAAAAAAAAAGATATTTTTTTATTATTGGATGGGACCCTGAGCAACCTGGTCTAGTGGAAGATGTCCTTGCCTATGGCAGTAAGATTGGAACTAGATGGTCTTTCAAGTCCCTTTCAACCCAAGCCATTCTGTGATTCTATGATTCTGCTTCCTGGAGTCTTTGCACCAGCAAATAGCATTGGCTATACAGAACCCTCTGACCTATGACTCTAGCAGACCAATACAAACTGAATGCACATACTAAAAACTCTAACTTTCAGCTGTTCTCTAGTTAACAGTAAATATTGGCTATAATTATGTTTCTTGAGAAATCTTTTAATTCGATAGAACTTGTATCAAAGCAAAACACATGGCTTCAGTTACTGAGAAATCTGGGAAAATTAGCTGCCTGGATTATCAGAGGAGCTGACAAATAATTCTGAAGACATCTTTAGAAGGAAATTTGAGTAAGAAATTATGCCCTTTGAGGACTGAAGGTCGTCTCTCCTCTAGAGGTCTCTGAGCTACTGCTTTACAGGGATGTGACAGCAAAACTGTAGGTTTTTCTTGGAAAACCCTCATCAGCTCTCATCTATCCAAGACAATATTTACTCTGTCCTGAAGGAGGAGTTCCTAAATACAATCATATTCTTCTTCTTTGTGGGCTATGGCCAGTTGTGACTGGGACTTTCTTACTGAAATCACTGAGGCACACACTGTGGATGATGGCGTTTGCACAAGCAGTTGTAATTTCAAAGCTACTAATCAGAATAGTGTGTCTCTGAGCATTCCCAACCCATTTAAAGGTTGGAGAGGCATCTCACAAGAGCTGGCATTAGTCAAGCAGCTCCCTCCCCTCAGTAGACAGAGGGTCTGTTCTGGCAGCCTCAGGGAGCCTACAGTGTAAATCAAACGGATTTTGTTGATTCATTTTCTTTGCATGAAGTTTCTAAATATGTCAGAGGTATCTGCCTCTGTTGGAAGCAGGGGGCGGTTTACACAGTTGTGTCACCAGACCTACATCCCGCTCTGTGATTTCCCCTCTTTAACTTGAAGAGAAGTCAACAGTTTTAGAAGCTATAGTTTTATAGTCTCCTGGGCTCCCTTGCAGCTTTGGCTCCTGGTAACAGTGGAATTCAAGCTTTTAAAAAAACCTGTTCTGAAATGGGAGTTTTGGAAAAGTATAGTGTTGTTATGGAGCAAATAGTTAGCAAAGATGGTGGCACATCCAAGACAATTTCCCCTTGGTTTTTGGCCAAACCCTCTGGTACTTATGTAGATGCCATCTGCATTTTTTCTCTATGGTATTCCAACTCCTTGTAGGCTTTAGGCTCTTTTAGGCAAAGAAACATAATTGCACAAAAATCATTACTTGAATCACAGCCCTAAATTTCATTCAGGACAACAACTTCAAGGAATACTCATTTTTCCTGTTCTCTTTTTCCCAGGCTTGCTCCCATCTGCCTAAATGCCACCTTCCCCTGGCTTGTAACATTGCTGCGCTGAGCACTGTGTGGCTCTAGTGCCCAGGAGTCCCATTCATATTGACTTAACTGCTTTAGGGGACCAGAACAATAACACTTGTTTTATCTGGTCAGGTAGCAAACAGAATGAGGAGAATATTGTCCAGTAATCCCTTTCCTAGCTGGACTCAATGATCTTGGGGGTCTTTTACAACCTTAATGGTTCTATGACTCTGTAAGTCTTGCTGAAACTAATGTTCAAGTGTCCCTTGTTCTGAAAATCATTTGCCTTGTTTGCAAGGTGATGGAGTTAGCATATTCATGTAAGATTATTTAAAATGCATGAGTGGAGCAATGGGCAGAATTTCATTTCCTCTTGAGCCCCTTGGCACAGATTTAGGTGGTTCGTTCTTTCTTCCTCCCTAGCCTCGGTTCAAAAAAACCTGATCCATGGCACAACTTCTTCAGAAGAGGGGGAAGTGCCCCTGCCTGGTGCCCAATTGCTCTGTTGTGTTTCCCAAAGGAATTTACTGATGAAACACGGTGCAAATATCCCTCCAAGAGGCCAGGTGCCATAAGGCACTGCAGTTCAGTGCTATGTGGTGATACCAGCTCCCAGTGCCCGAGCAAAAAGCATCACGTTCGTGTCGCAGCATCTCATACAAGGAAACAAGCCTTGTACCTTTTCCAGAGTAATGGGACCTTCTGCGTCTTCCAAAAACATGGGGTATTCACAGTGATTGCTGGGGGTGAGGTGCTTGTCTTGCCTTTACACGTTTCCAGGAAGAAGCTGAGTATCAAAACTCTGTTACTTGGGTTTGGAGAGCCTTTCTTCCCACTCTGGAGGCTTCATAGCTTCTGGCAGCTTTGGAAACAAGCTCAATCAGGATTCAGTCTCAGACCTCTCACCTGGGGCTATGCAACATTGCTTCCAGACCACTGAGCAATTTTGTAGGTGACTTCTAAACATGCAAAGAAAATTAAACGATTCCTTCGAATATCCTTAGCCAGAAGAATGGCTCAGAGGGTTATTGAATTTTTTTCTTTTTGAAAGCACAGTTCTTGTTTATTTAAATGCTGCATCAAAGCTGAGAGAAAAGGCCATTGTGCCTTTGATTGGATTGGAATTTTCTGCACCAGCATTGGCCAAAGGCGGTCCGTCCTCTCGCAGGCTCTTGCACATGACGCAATGGGGAATGGGGGAGGGGGAAAACCTGACAGACAAGCAGACAGATCAAACACAACACTTCAAAGAGAAGAAAAAATGCAAGAATGAAGCAATCCGGCACTACGGTCCCTCAATGCTATGAAACAAAGCAGACAACCCTCTACACATGGCCATTCCTGCCATCCAGAGACTGAGGCTGTATACATGAGATCTTACCAAAAGCACTAGGGAGTGGTCTCCAGTGACTACATGACCAGTTATTGCACTATCCGTGCTCAGACACTCTGAGGGGCTAATTAGTGCTTTTAATATGTAAATCAGAGCCTGAACAGATTAAATCTGGGGAAAAAATAACCCAGCTGCTGAATATGTTGTTTTAATTATTGCTCTAAAGAAAATATGGACATGGCTGAAGATGATGACAGAGAAGAACCTCTAATACTGCCTTATAGAAGTAGTCCCTGAACACTGAAAACTAGTTGGAGAAGCTTGGTGCTGAGCTGGAGCAGAGGAAGAGCAGTAGGAGCACATCCAGGGCTAGCAGAGCCCTGCTGACTGCACGCTCTGTCACAACCTTGGGTCTACCAATCCAGCCAATGGAATTTTCAAAATACACCCAAAGACTCTGCTGGGATTTCAGCTTGCTGGGTGTTGTTGAAACATGGGGAAAGAGCTATTCCCTCTCTCCAAAGAGAGATTTAGGGGGAGGGGACAGAAGGATTAATACCACATGTTACACTGCAGAGATGAAAGTCTGTAGTCTGTTCACCTCCAGATGTGCTTGCATCCTTCATGTTACAAGGGGACAGGTCTTGGAAAGGAATAAATATTTAATTTTCTCAGGCTGAGCTTGTCTGAATGCAGAGTAGAGAAGGAGAATTTAGCTAGGATGGCCAGGGAACAGAGATTAAGAAGAATGGAAGGAGAGAAGGGGCAGATTGGGTGCTTACTTGTGTTTGATAGAAAAAGCTCTAAGCAGTAAAGAGCCATTAACTTTTGTTGAGCTGTGTCCACTGATACTGGAAGGAAATAACGTGCACAGCAAGTCTGGACTGCAATCCTCTCTGCCAAGAGTGAGTTGAGAGGAGGAAGTTTGCTTTCCAAGAAAAACTTTTCAGAAAGGAGGGCATCTGTATGCCTCAAAGGCCTCTTGCGTTATTCAAGTCAGAGCTGCCTTCCAACCTGCCTGAAGGAATTCAGAACAACTTTCCTCTGTGTCAGTTGCTAAGGCTCTTTTGCAGCCTCTAGTGAAGTGAACATTTTTCTATGGATCAATTTTTAGCTTCTGTCAGTATTGAAACTCTGAACTTTTTTCCAGAGAGCAAGGGAATAGCAGGTAATTATGTTTCCTTTGAACATACATGCCCTTTTATCTGTGCCCTTCTGCCTACTCGTCTGCCTGTCTCCTTATTTACCTGTGTATCGCAATTAAAGATTGGGAGTTGAGGGAGAGAAAAATTTCTTTTCCCATTCTTTTCTTCTCTTCCTCTTCATTTTGCTAGTGTCTGATACAGATGCATTGCTTGAAACAGATGGTTAAAAATGTCTTTTATTATTCTCTCAATATACATATAGAGATACATGCACACATATATCTCTATATATTTAGAATAAGATTGTACATAATCAGATCTGTTAAATCATATAATAGACAATCAAGTGCTCCTGATCAGCTATATAAACTAAGTTGACTGCTCTAGGTTGCCTGGAATATAGATATGCCTTTCTGATAATTTTTGTAATGTTGTTTAAGCAGAGCACAATTTACCCTTCTCTTAGTTCAGCCTTTCCTCCTGTTCTTTCTATCCTCTGCCCCCTTTATGCTGCACTGTGGATGCCCTAGAAGGCAAATGCGCATCTCCAAAACCATTTTTGCTTTAACCCATATAATGCAGTGATTGTGGGATGTGATTTTTTTCGGTGTCAACTCCTCTTTTGTAAATCAAAAATGTCTTCAGTGGAGCAAATCTACCCACACATCACCACACATTAACCTGTTCACTTAAATTCTTTAACTCCTTGAAGGGACAGAGAATTAAATGCAGGATGAGAATTTGTGAAATCTGTGTTTCCCATCCTGGATTTGTCACTTTTCTCCTCCATGACCTTTGATTAATCCTTTGAGTCAGGTTGGCACTGCACAGTGTCACATGGGGCTTGATCTCCAGGCATTCTCCTGTATCCACACTGTGAAGTGCAGCACCTTGCAAAGGTTCCAGCTCTATTAGCACTGTGCCACTGACAGCTAATTAGTTCAGGTGCTGGTGCCATTGAAGTGGGTCTTATGATCACTGAGTGACCAAGAGTCACAACTGGTGGAAGCACGTCTACAGTGTTAGTGTTGTCACTGTAAATATACCTTTGGTTTCTGTGTGATATCTGTGGCTAAAAAGCCAGTCACTTTTGTTGGTTTTAAGACCTGATGTCTTACTACACAGACACTTCCAGTTACTGTGAACAATTTTCCTCTTCTAGGAAAAAATAGTGATACTAGAAATTTCAATACTGTGTTACTCTGATAGTGTTGTTCCTCTCCTTTTAGCCCTGATAGAGAGCTCTTCATGTGTGCCCAGTACATCCTAGAGAGACCAAAGACAACCTGACTATCCCAAGCAGCTTTTGCTCCAGGTGTCATACAGCTGACAAACTTAGTGACAAAGCACCAGTAAAGCCAGTGACATGAAACAAAGGAGACTCCTTGTTTCTTCAATGAGCTTGTCACATTTTTTTGCATTATAAACATTTACTTTGCTGTAAATACAGGTGCACCACTGTGGGAGGAGGACCACAGAATGGATATATCAGCCTTGAAAGAGGATTTTCTTTCTGAGGCAGAAAGAGCGAATGCCACGGAATTTGTCTTGAGCCGAATGTTACCAAGGGAACTCAATGCCCATCTACGTGTTTCACCAGCACTGAAGCGTTATCCACAAAACCCATCCTTTCTCTGACGAGAGCTAGAAATACTGGTCAAAATGTCTCCTTGTGTGGGGCTGAACTTGTTGGGACTTTGGGGTGAGATCTGCCAGGCCATGAGGTTAAGATGTAACTTTTGGAAGATCACTCATTATAACTTCTCTGGCCAAAGCTGCAGCCTTGTAAATCACATCTCTTTGGTGCTGCTATTAGTATAGTGATTGATTATCTCCACATGAGCCTACTTTGAACTTTGGATAGTGTGTTCCTTCCAGAAAAGTCAACATCTCTATTTGATCATGCTGTTTTTCTTCCTAGGTCTTGCAGACTAGGACAGTTCCTAATTTTTCTAACTATTAAGTAAGACAGATTCCCCATGAACTTGTTATGTTCCTGAAATGGCAGACCAGACCCGAATGCTGCAGAAGCATCCATTGCAGTTGATTTTTGTCAGGTTTCTCATGGACTCCAAGTGGAGAATTACTGACTAATTCTGCAGGATATTGTCCTGAGATTCACAATGCCATGAAAGAAATCTCAATTGTTTTTGTCAATTTTTTGCATTCTTGTAATTAATAAACAGATACAAGCTGCTGAAGCAGCCAGTCCTCTATCATTTACCTGTAGCTAAAAATAATTGCTAGAAATGATATTTTGCTGATATTTCAAATCCACAGATGCAAACGAATTAATTTGCACTAGACATTTTCCATTTTAGTGTCTGTACACACATATATAAAATATAACCACATCCATATTTATAAGTATGAAAATGAATATATTTTGTACCTAGAAATATTCCCACGTACCTTTTGACTTGTCATTGAGAAATACACACAGCACTCAGCAGTAAGTAGTAAAAGCAGCAGAGGTGATATCTTAGGGTTTGCTGTCCCCACAGATTCGTTATGTGGTGGAGAGAAGCCCTGACAGGGTGAATGTCCTTGAATGTGTGTCCTGAACCTGCAGCTCAAGGGTTTTGGCTATGCTGAAGGGTAATCCTCCTACATCTCCTGAACAAATTCCCGCCTGAGCACATGAGAATGATCCTATCCCAAATGACAGAGGTGACCCATAGCTGTGACCAGGCTGAGGGATTGGATCAGCTGTTCAGTTCTCAGGATCTGATCCCATAAAAATAATTAAGCACATGCTTAACTTTAAGCATGTAAGTCCTACTGTCTCAAACTCATATTGTCCAGTGTCTGACCGAGCAGTCTGTGCATGCTTGTCCCCTCAGCTCTTTACAGTGTCCATCCTTTTCTCCTTTAGGGGAAAGGTCAGCTTCTCTGTTTGCCAGTCAGAATTATGCCCGAAATAATTAAGAGTAAAAAAGTGTAGTCTGCTGAAGCTTAAAGTATGACGAATAATACTATCATGAAAAAATTGTGTCTAAGCACTTGCTTTCTTACTCAAAATATTTTCTCTACAAAGCTAGTAATTTCATTATATATAAGCATAAATTTAATGAATGAGCAAATGCATTCAGCTGTCTGGGGCAGTTTGATGTGTATCTAAATGTTAGGGTAAATCTATGCACACACACACTTACTGGTAACGTGTCTTTTCTCTTACACTGAGGGATGTATAATACTTCCTGGGAACTGGTTTTTTTTCCCCTGTATTACAAAACTATAAAAAGTGTTACTGTATCTCTAACTGAGAACTATGTCATGCTTTAGCATGGCCTGGTGTCTGCAGGCAGAGATAAGCTATGATTTCCCATTTTCCTCTACAAAATTAGTGATCTAAAAGCACAATAAAACCATCACCTAGTGTCACCAGCAGGGAAAGTGGAAAGAACTAAGTTAAAAAAAAATTAATATAACAAGTGTTAATGGGGAAAAAATTGAATAATACATGTGTGTGTGTTCTCCACAGTTTGTGGTTTTTTTTTTTTTAACTTGAAAATAGTTTTGAGAGAAAGATAAATTTCTGAGCTTGTGGAGAAGGATTTGCAGGAAATTAATTCAGTGAAAAAAGAGATGGCCAGTAGCCAGCAAGAATTTGAAGCTTTTATTTGCAATGAAACAAGAAAAAAAAGTAGTATACGGGAATTTTTCTGATCCTTTTCATTTCATATTTTTAGATTGCTCTTTACTGTCTGGAAAATGCCCTTGGTAACACATCTCACAGGTAACAATTTACAAGGGTTATCTTGATGCTATGCTCCTGTTAAACTGTTTTTAAGGCAAAACATACCCAGTTAAACAGTTGCAGGTTTTTTTTTTGTTTTTTTTTTTTTTTTTTTTTTTTTTTTCAAATTTTAATACCTGTTTTTTAAAGCTCAGAACCAAACTGGTTTTCTCCCCTGCTGGTGAGTTTTGCAGAATAAGTAGGGGAAAAAAAGTACCCTCCACCAACACAGAACATTGGCTCTTAGGGGGTAAATGTGGGGCTCTCCCCACTTCGGAGCTTTTTAGAGGCTCTGTATGCTCCTAACTTTGCACAAAGCCTGGCCCGAGGAACAAAGCCTGCGGACCACCACCGGGAAGTGGTATTAGTCCTCTCTGCAGCCTTCCCACTGTGGATGCATGCTCAATTCCCGGATAAATGCACCTTTTAAACTATATTAATGTAAAAGTTTTATTTGAAAGATGCCAGCTGTGGTCCTAGCCCAGGTTTATTCATGTGGGACATTTACTGGGTCAACTTAATACTTGACTACTGCTTATTATCCCATCAGTCTTCGGGGACAACCCATGATCTAATTGCCCAGCATTTATGTTGCCCTGGCAACTATAAATACAGAGTAATAATCCTTAAAGGGCCAGTGTAGAATTTCATGCCCCTGCAGTGAACTACACTTCATTTCCCAGAGCACCCTGTGTTTTTTAATTCAGTGAATAAAAATGTGTAATGAATAATTAATTATGTGCTTGGAGGCACAATAGCTGCCTACTTTTGAATATTCATCAGTGACATTATTAATTCACTAGAAATCCCAAGGAGCAGTGGGATAGGCTTTTAGCCTAGCTGGAGGACTTACAGATAATACTCTGCAACATGAACAAACTTTTTCAAGCAGACTTTTCTTTCTCAGAGTTTTTTAGATTTAATTTACATCTTAATAAAATAATAATAAAAAAGTAGTGTACTGGATGTAACCAAGCAGCAGTGAGTAACAGTCAACTGCAGTTAAAAATCCAGCAGTCCAGAGCTCTTTCCCCCCTGACCCATTGCCATGCCTGACCTCTTCTTTAGGTCCTGGTGTGCACCAATGCAGAGAAGACAAACCTTGGGAGCATTATGAGTGAGACTGAAGAGAAAAAGCAGATTGCCAATCATAATTTCTAATAATGTGTCAGGTTCTCTGATGAAAAACCATCTTATTTGCTTGTCAAGAAAGTAAACATCGAGAAACCTTCCTACAGAAAATAACTTGTTTTCAGCCTACAAAGAGGATTATTCTACTGTTGAATAAAACTGCAAGTCTTTTCTGGAGATAAAAGTGCAACTTTTCACGTCATCATGTTAGCTTAATGACGCCATTCCATTTAAAGCAGGGATTTATGCCTGGTGAAAGCTGATGCTGACGTGCAGAGACAAACCAAATATTTTTATTTTTTTTGCAGAGAAGAAATGGAATAATTAGAAAGAAGTCTAAGGACTTTCTGTGAATTTTCCTTTTTCCCCATCTGATTTGCAATGCCAATGCAGTTGCAATGCAGTCTCTTTCCACTGCTTATACCTAAGGCCAGATTCCGTGCTGACACAATTTCCTTGACTTGAGAGAGAATTTGATCTTCAGCGCTTTGGGCCAAACCTTGCAGAACCCTCTTCTCACAAATAGTCCACCTTAGGGTCTTGTTGGGAATTTTTCTTCTGAGGAACTTTTAGATGAAAATGTTGTTTCTGAGAAGATCAAAATTCACGGTTATAGTCACCCAAACTCCTGTAAAGCAATGAACTATCAGAACAAAATGTAGTTTAATTGTTCAGCCAGTCCAACAAACCTAGAATATCTGTAAAAAAATCTTTCTTTTCCTCTAGGGTTTGTTACTCAACTGTAATTCCTGTTGGAATATTTACAGGTCTGATTCTTCATTTGTAAAGGCATAAAACTTAAATCCTTCAAAAAGCAATTGGATTGCTAAATCACATACACATTTTTAAAAATGAGACCTGTAATCCACTGAGGATCTTAATGGAAAGAAATCGTTATACCTAATTAAAGTAGCAGGAAAACGGAACTTACTTGGGAGCACATACTTGTAATAATTTATACCTGTACTGTTATAGAATCTTCTCTATACAGGAGTGAAACCCAACATTTGTTTGGTTTTGGAGTCTCATTCTCCCTTTGCTTGACTTTGTCTTTGACCTTCTCCTGGAATGCGATGAGCTGCGCCTGCTCTGCTGCCCTGACCTTCGCTGACTGCCTCATCTCTCTGTCCTTTATCCCCACAGAAACCTCCAGCACCAGCAGCCAGAATGGTGCACCCACGTTTGGTCAGTTTTGATTCTCTGCTGCAGAACTTCTTAACCACAGAGTGATGGAAAACAACAATTGCATACATCAGCTAATGCAATAGAAAACTGATGAGCAATTTACCTTTTTTTAACCAGAAAGCCTCTTTAGCAACAGCTTTAGATATCTGAAATATTTGGGTTTATTTCCTGTACAGTCATGGTGTGTACACCTTTAACAACAGAACTGATACCATCCAGCTTGGTCACAGGTTAAACAACAGTCATTTTGCTCAGCAATTCAAACTTTCATTACAATTTGTAATGCAGCAGAACACTTGGGCTATGTAGTCATTTATTGCAGTGATTTGCATTAAAGAGTGTCATTGTATTACCTCTTAGCTTTGGTTGAGATTAGAAGTAATATCTACATTTATCTTTCACTCCTAGGAGTATAAAATTGTGCTAATAATAACAATAATAAAGCTAGCTCCTAAAAGCAAGTGAACTCTACACAGGTCTTTTCCACTCTTTTTTTTTTTTTTCTCTTTTTTTTTTTATCTATTCAAGTAGGGGAGTAGAAGAATAATGAATAATAAATATGGAGATAAGAGAACTGAAACTGGGAAATCAATTTACTGCAAAATATTTGCATATTTTATTAAAAGAAACTGTGCATAAACCCCACAACAGGGTGGAATGATTTATATTTTGATTTGATTTGTATACATTATACCTCTGGGATAACTAATGCAACTTAGTCATCCCTGCTGGACTTTTTTTGGGTAGGGTTTTGTTGTTGTTGATGTTGTTGTTTTGTTACGAATATCCTAGACGTGGGAGAAGTAGGTCCCCAATGGAAATTTTAAGTCAGTTTGATGCTATGTGATATTTTTGGAATCTCACACAGTCAAATGTCCAGGACTGTTCTAAGCAAACACCCAAGTGCTCTGAGGGTCTACCTGTATCCAAACTAACTCCAAAACTGTGGTTCAGGTCAGAAGGTTTTCAGTTCGAGTTTTGTTAAAAAGCTACGTCAATACACCCAGGCAGTACTTACTGTCTGTTATTAGAAATGCAAACCATGAACATAAGGGAGAGTGTTTATACTCTCCTCTATATATTAGGAAATATATCCTGTACATGTATTAGATAAATCCTGTCTAATATCACAACATCTAACCTCTGAGCACATGTGCAAGGTTTCCTGGTAAGAGTGTGTTGGGTGAAAAAGGAAGTTATGGATATCAGAGCAGCTGTGCAGCTTGGGGTGCTGTGGCTTCTGCTGTGCAGGAGGACAGGTGTCCTATCAATGACTTTGGGACCTAAAGTTGGCAAGCTCACAAGTCATGAACAATTATAGTCTTTTTTACAACAACATAATTTTTTAACAATTTTGTTGGAGTTCACGAAAGGGATTTGTGAAATTTAGGCTGCTTTTTGTGATGGTTTTGGCTGAGGTAGAGTTAATTTTCTTCTCAGTAGCTGGCATGGGGCTGTGCTATGGATTTCTGCTGGAAACTGTTGATAATACAGGGATGTTTCAGCTCTCACTGAGCAGAGCTTCCACAGAGCCAAGGACTTTTCTCCCTCTCATTCCTCCCCACCAGCAAGTGGGCTGGAAATGCACAAGGATTTGGCAGGGACACAGCTGGGACAGCTGACCCCAACTGACCAAAAGAATGTCCCATACCAAATGATGCCATGCTCAGCAACAAAACTAGGGGGAATGTTGGCTGGGGGCTACTGCTTGGGATCTGTCTGGGCATCAGCCTCTTGGTGATGACCAATTGTTTTCATTTGCATCACTTGTCTTTCTTGGGTTTTATTTCTCTCTGTGCTATTTTCCTTTTCATTACTATTATTTTATTATTCATTATATTATTATTTTATTATATTGTATAATTCATTTGTTATTATTATTAATATCGTTATTATTGCTATTATAATAATTTATTTCTATTCTTTAACAGCTCTTATTTCAATCCCTGAGTTTTCTCACTTTTACTCTTCCTCCCAGCAGGATGGGGGTAGGTGAGCAAGCAGCTGTGTGACGGATTTTTTTGCCAGCTGGGGTTAAACCACAAGACTTTTCTAGCAAGAAAATATTGCCCAAATTCTTTTACATGTCATGCACATGCTTGATACACAACAGTGCCCATCTGGTTATTTGGATCTTGAGGTCTTAAACTTTTGGAATTAGACAACACAAAACTTTGCCACTAACATGGAAATCCTGTTACAGCTGTCTTTCCAACAATACTGTCAGCACAACACACTTTCAGGGTTGAAATTTGACCTGAGGAGTAGCAAAGAATAGGGATGGCTGCTGTTCCCCATTTTCTGCCCAGGGAAAACACCTGTATAATATCTTGGAAATGCCACATCCTGGCATAAACTGATATATTTTATGTGGACATTTCACAATTTGATAAAGGAGAGAGAAAAGTCTCACCATGCTGAATTTTGCCAAAAAGCAAATTTTTCCATTACTAATTGAGATACATACCTGTGTGTACATGCATACGTGTATGTATTGTTTTTCAGATGTGCCTCATGTTTAGAAATTTTAAATCCAGCTTAAACACACGTGACTAAATTCCATTGCTGCCTGTGAAGTCAGGGGGTTCACATCAGGAAATCAGTAGTAATATTTCAAGAGCAGCTTGAGGTCTTCTCATATTTCAGTACTACCAGTGATAATATTTCTAGCAGCTTCCAGGGGGTCAGAATTGAGACCAGTGAGAACATGAAAATAATTCCAGGCTAATTTTTACTCTTTATTGCTCAGGCTTTGCTTTTTATGGGGCTGCCTAAAGTTTGTAGATATGCTCTTTCAAGTTTCTTAACTGCTTATTGGATGGTTCACTCTCAGAGATCAGAGCAGTTTCCGTGTGCTTATTGTATCAGTGAAAAGTGATGCATTCATTGTGAAATATCAAAAAATACTTTGTCAGACACCCTATGGGTGTGTGAGCAGTGAAATTCAGAAGAGCTCCATAACCAATCCTTGCCATATACCCAGTTTGTTTAGCTTACTTCAGCTGGCTCCTAAATGTGGCTTGTACCATTTGAAGGCTGTGAGGCACCTCTGCAAACAGGCACGGATGATTTGGTGAGGGACATTTCATAAGTGCATAATGCAATCATCACCATCTGTGATTGAAAAATAGGTTACATGTGTGTATGTTTGCTAAACTGTTAATTCATAGCTTTCCAAAACTATGGTGCATTCTGTAGGACTCCATGTTTCTGCAGGACTTTTAAAGGTTAATAAATCCCTTTCTCCTGCTTTGTAACAGGATCTGTACTTTCAGATCTTGCTGTCTTTACCTGCTTCATCCTCATCCATGTATAAATTACAGGGAAGTACCCAGAGCCCTGGATAGTTGCAATGGGCTGGTTAAATGAGATAAGCCCACCTAACCTGAGAATTGAGTGAATTAGAGATTCCCACGTGGCACCACAGCATAACCCAAACCAGCGAGGGGAGCCCACACACTCATGGCAGTAGAAAGTATGTGTCCTTTGGTGGGAGGAGCATCCTATTATGTCCTATTGGAATATGCATGAGGCTGGACTGCAACCAGTGGGCAAATGAGCAAGGAATAAGGCCAGAGAAGTATTGAAACTAATCAAGCTTGCGATAAGTTTAGTGTGGGTTTTTTTGTTGTTGTTTTTAGTGTTTTCAGAGTTGCCAGTGAAGCATGACACAAAAGGATTTGTGCAGGGTATGACTGTGTGGTGTTCAAAGGAAGGTATCATTTGCAGGTACTTATTTTTTATTGTGATTTCATAAATTAATAGTCTTTCCACTATCTCTTCCCACATCTAGAAACAACTCTTCCATCTCCCTTACACTCTATAAGCAATGTCAAAATCCTTAAATTTCATCACAGAAGTTGGTTGCCATATCTTGTGCCATTTTAAAAATTTTGTTTTCTCTGTGCTTTCCTCAG
This sequence comes from Corvus kubaryi, assembly GCF_017639235.1. Lineage (NCBI taxonomy): Eukaryota > Metazoa > Chordata > Aves > Passeriformes > Corvidae > Corvus > Corvus kubaryi. Next base: position 22,769,811 of record NW_024582054.1, read on the forward strand.
TGTGTTTCAGTTTTTTCAAAGGTACAACATAGCCCTGTTCCATGATAAGTCCGGAATCTATTTTTGCTTGGGTTTTCTTCTATCACCTGAGGTATTTGGACCTTTAACTGAAATCTGGAAAAATGAGGAAACCCAGAAAATTCCCACAATTTCTTTGTATGCCTGTGTAGCTTTACAGAATGTTGAACCTCATCAATTGCCAGTCATCCCAAGCTAATAATATATACACTTTTATAGAAGCTTCTCCAGCATTAACATCTAATGTCTGACTGATTTGGATTTGGTCATGTCTAATGATGCCAGTGGGATCAGTTCGCATCCTTTCTGATAGAAGGGCACTAATTTGAGTGTTGTTCCTCCATCTGATCAACAATTTCCACAGAACTCATTGAGAGTTAGTATAGTTGATAGGATCTTTTAAGTAATTTTGCTTGAAACTGACCACTAAGTTCCCATTTCATAAAGAAGAATGAGCCTACAAACACAAATTTGGAGAACACCTTAACTCTAATTTCCTTGACAAATCAGACTGAGATAAACCTGCAATGCCGTGACCCCAAAGCTGATGCTAACCTGGGACTCTGTATACCACAAAACTTAGTGCAACAACAAAATAATTAAATAAATGTAGCCTTATCAGGCTCTGACTGAGATTTCTAGTACTTCCTACCCAAAGACTGGAGGCAGTCTTATGAGTTCCTTAAATTGCACTAGCATTTGTACATCTATTCTGAAAGCAAACAGCAATGAAAGTCAGTAGGAATTAAAAGTAAAGTACTGAACATGCTTTTTTTTTTCTGGGTTGATTCATTTAAGAGCATCTGAAGGTGGGAAGGCAAAATTCCTTAATCCTGTTACCTCTGTTTTCAATGTAATAGAGGAAAGGAAGCAGCACAGAAGACAATTCATAACCTTAAATGAAGTAGGATCCATGTCTACATAGACAAGATTTACTTTACATTCTCAGCTGTATGAATGGAAAAAAAATGAGGTTCAGATACCAATGGGTCAGTTGAGGTTAAATTTTCTTCCTATTAGGACAAAGGTTTCATGGGACCATGGATATTTGGAACACTCTTAGAGCCTTAAGATGGGAATGGTGGTTTCAGTCCTCACTACCCACAGACATTTAATGCAAAATTGCTTTTCCTTTGTGCCTATGCAGCTACTCTCTCCTGCAGAGAGTGTCAGGCCCTGCTCTGCTGGCTAAAGAACATTTTGCTGCCTCTGCTATTTGCTCCTTTCAGCAGCTATTGTGGACTGAACTCTCAGCTCCTTTCACAGAGAAGTCATGCTGCCAGCATACATGGTTCCCAGGGTGGCATGGATGAGAGCAGCAGGTTTCTTTCTTATGGTCTGAGTTTGGCTAACATGCCCTTATTACAGTAACAGTTATTTTTGATGCATCTAGCACAATGCAGAAAGTGAGTAACATGAGAAATGATAGTGAAATTGAGAGAAATGAGAAGCAGGAAAATGATCCTGAAAAATCAGGATAATGATCCTGAAAAATCAGGATAATTCTGTTGCCAAAAGAGACTTGAACCCTAGCTGCACCCATTAACTCCTTAATCTGCCCCAAAGACCAACAACTTTGGGTATAAGGGGTCTGAGTTTCAACTTTAAGAATGAAGTTAGAGAATTGGTAACAGCAGCTTGAAAATATTCTAACGTATAGAATTTGTTCTTGAAATTACAGAAACAAGTTCCATATTTTTTCTTCTGATTTGGTGCCTTGCAGCAGCACATCCATTTTCTGCTATTAATGAGTTGATGGTTGGAGAACTCTCAGTTGCAGTACGGCCTTTGATTTCACAAAACTTCTCCAAATGCCTCCAGCTAATTGTGTTTTCAATAATAAATTGTTGAAGAAATCTTGGCTTAGCTGAATTTACTTCAATATGATTTAATTAATGTGTTTAAAAAACACTATCCTGAACAGCTTGGACTACTGGATTGCTTATGTTATTTGCAGGACTCTACAGAGAGCAGTGACCCAGAATTTACAGCCTTCTTTCACACCATCTATTACATTGCAATGCCATCATTTAAAATAATGGCATCTTCTCGCCTTCATACAAAATAATTTTTTGCAGCTGTGGAGACTCTGACTAATAGGGACTTTTTTATCATATAGAAAGCAGAACTGAACATCAGTGGCATGTTTGCAAGCTTGACTGATGTACAGAGACCAGCCTCTATTACAGATAGGTGAATTACAAAGCTTCAGAGCCAACTCCCCTTTTCCAGTTACAGGAATTTTGAGGGCATTTGTACCAATATTACTTATTCATTCTATTCACATATTCTGCTTTGACTCATGTTTAGACTCCTGGAATTTACCCACTCTCCCTTTTATTACTGGAAAACTGGATGCCATCACAGTCAATCTCTTCTGCATTTCCCAACCTATTTACCCAGCCCTTCCACACCAAAAAATTCTGGTAAGATCTAAAATAGCAGTTCAGTTTTTACGAACAGTGGTGTTTGCTCTGCAATTCTCCACCAGAGCTGCAAGTCACAGAGATGTCATAACGTGGAATTCACAGATTTGCATTACTCGATAATGGATGTGATCTGCTGGACAACATGACATCACACTTTAGGGACAGGAATTTTCTTGCTAGGAGTAAAAAAGCCTTTGGTCCGGGGTATGGAGCTGTTATTAATAGCTTATTTTAAACAGGGAAACACTGTTGTCAGTTTTCTGAATTACCAAGAGTTGCAGAAGTCTTAGCAAAACAGTTTTTCTAAGACTACACAGATGTTAGATATTAAACAAACATCTGTTTTGAATAGAAGTTATTTCACTCCCCTCTACACCTCCTTTTTAACATACCAGAGAATGCCTGGAAAGAACTGTCACAGCTATAGTTTTATTTAGTTCTCTGAACACTGCTGTCCATAGTGTCAAAAACACAACAAAAATAACCCTTGGAAAGGTTAATAGTGGCCTTTCTAGTGTCATATTCTGCACTTTATGCGTTGCAGTAATTATTATCATTATAGCTGTAAGGATGTCTAGTTATCTTTCTTAATCACATACTATAAAAAGTGCTTCTGAACACATATCTATTATTTAATCAAAATTTCACAGTTATTGGCATTTGTGGTCTGGAAGGGCTGTGTTTATTTTCTGTTTGCAAAGGGGAACAGTGCCTCCCAGAAGAAAGGGAGACCTCCACCCATGCCCACTTTAATCACTGTCATATCATGTGACAATCTGTACTATTAATATCAGAGACTGCTAATACATGTTATTATGTCCTCTTGCCTTGTACTTCTTGCACTCTAGGAAAGCACTTTCATTAACAGACTGAAAAAAAATATAGTATGGGAACTGAGCTGTCTTCCCAAGGCAGAGCCAAGTACAAGAGTTCTCCTGCCTGGAACAAGCTGAGATGGTTTCAGTAGTGCCTGTCAGGGCAGGGCCAGCCATACACCTCAGATGGCATTTATTCTCCCATCACTGCATTTTTGTATTTGTTTAGAGCCCTGTGTAGTAGAGCACTGAGCCAGTTCTCTAGTCCTTGTGTCAGGCCCCAACACCAAGTCTGTTCAGAGAACTCAGCTGCTGCTGCTGCTGCCTCCATACCTCTCTGTTATATGACTCCCAGTGATGCCCTTTGGCAAGACCATCCACTGTTTGGCCTGTACAAAAAAGATCTGGAAGGCCACCATTCTCCTACATGATTCACTGTACCCCAAACTTGATCTCAGGTTTCAGAGCACTGTGTCCTCTTACACCCATTGTGCATTAATGGGGCATGGCTTCACATGATGCTCCCCTACAGGAGCTTCCTGGGTCTTCAGCCTGATTTCATGGGTCACCTTGAACACTCCTTGCTCTCCCTTGTCACCCTCCATGATCTTGGCACTCATGTCAGCCATGATAGATGTGCGTACACAAGGCTTCTGTTTTCCGCAATGTCTCTGTTCCTTGAGATACTCTGACATTCCCCTTCCACCACTATATGACACTGACATCCACAGGCCAGACAAATTGCCAGCAGAGCTTACCTCTTTGCTGAATCAAAGAAAGATAGCTCCAAGCTCAACAAGTAGGAAACACGTACAGAAGGTCCTGGGAGGAGTGTTCCTACAGGTTTTAGAGGTCCCATGAACAGCACTAATATAGATATCACACTATATCCTCCCACCCTCCAAAAAGACCCATCCCACAACCCACTAATTTGCTGCTGATTTCCTGTTGTCACTTGCAAGCAGCAAGGGAGAGAGGTTGCTGTCAGAGAGTGGACTCTGAAGTCTCGTCCACACTTCCTCAAAGAACCACTGCCTTACAACAAAACTGAAAAACAAGGAATCTGATGTGTAGACATCAACAGTTATTTGCATCCCTTCAGACACAGATCTGGCACACATCACAAAGTCATTGATTATTAAGCCCACCAAGAAACCTCCTGCCTATTCATGTGAAAATGTATCTGGGAATTCTCCTAGGATAGTTCCTTGGGCTAGCTACTTGAAGGGACCAGAAAGGGCATGTTCTTGTCTGGCCACCAAGGCAATTTACACATCGAGGCGAGGCTGTTAAATGCATGGATCATGGGACTCAGGTCCAGAGACCTGCCTTTCCAGGGCTCCACTGGGTGGGGTAAGACCATATGCCTGTGCAGTGGGCTCAACACATCCAGCTGAGGGACCACTTTCCACTGGCCTTTGGATACAGCTGTTGTGAACCATGCTTAGGAGAGTGCTGGCATGTGAGTCACACTATCCAATTCCTGGACGTGAGAGGCTTGGAAAGCTCAGAGAAAGATGCTGTGCATAACCTAGGGGGTTGCTGGAATGGGACAAGACACACTGATGTGGCTATTCTTCATAAGCACTTTTAAGTTTTTAAGCACAATCTGATGAGAAACACGTCTTCATTCAGTGTGTTACACTTCCATGGTAAACATTAGTCATTATTAACAGCAAACAATTGACAGGATTGCTTTATTCTTTAGCCTTTAATCTGAACAATTTCAATTAAGCCCTCAATTATTAAAGTGAACTTGCACATTTGTGCCTATGGTAGAATATGTTAGTCACAATACATGTTTGTCTGTCAGGAGTAGCATGAAATTCCTGATTTTCTGATTCAGTTGTGTACTTTTTATTTGCAAACACCCAAAGTCAAGAATGACTGGGGGAGATTTTATCATTTATTGGGACACATAGAAATGAATATTCTTGCAAGCCAATTTAGTGTGTTTAAAAAAACCTCAACCAACAGCAAAGAAATATACTTTCTAATGCAAAACCCAATAGCAGTGTATGTGACACATCAGTGCTAGTATCAATTCCATTTTGCTTAATATATCTCACCATGTGATTATTCTTAATTTGAAAATAGCCATCCAGTACATTTTTCTATAATGAAAGTTCACTTGCACCTTGTAGATATGCTAATAAATTTAACACAAAGGTGCAACCATTGATTATTCAACAACAAGATGAGTACATATGCTGTAAAATATATTTTAAAGGTAATCTCTAATAGCCATTTCATAGCAGCTAGGCTTTGCACTAATAGGCTTGTCTAATGTCCCATTTAGCTTCTTATATCCCAAATTAGTGATAAATCAAGGGTGGAAATTTATATTTTATAATCCTAAAGCATCAAAATAAAGTGTGACTTCAGCTGTGTGAATGACTACAAATGACTAGTGGTGGTTACAGGAAACACTTGTGCAGATATCTCAGGGGAGGGTCTGTCCTTTGTCATAAATCTTTAGCTGAAGTGCCCAGTTTTCATGGGAGTTGGTAAAAGAATGTCACCACTGTTTTGCTCAAGCCAAGCCAAAAGTATGCTCAAAACTAGTTTACATTAATGGGCTAGGGTCAGCTCTGAGCAAGGCTGGAATAGTGCTGAAGCTTTCCCGAAGGCACGCTGACACTGATGCACTTAGAGAGCTTTGCCTCTACTGTGAGCTGGGGACAGGGCACGGGACTCTGATATCTGCACCTGAAACAGCTGTTCTTGACAATAGGGCACTTCATCCTCTGATACAGAAGGTGATGCTACATCAGGAGACTTCAAGGAAGACATTTTTTTAACATATTTTGAGTACTAGGTATTTCATTATAGCCAGTACAGTTGTGGAGCCTGGGATCTTTTAACCTGTTGATGCTGCTGTCCCTTGTCATGTGGAAAGTTTTAGGGGTAGGTGAGGTGAGAGCTTCCTACTCACCAGGATAGACAGATACTTGGAACACAGATGGAAAAAAATGATGCAGAAATAAAAAAAAAAAGGAAGAATTAAGGTACATTCTATATGACATGCCCTGGGAAACTATGAGAGCTATTCATACTTCATCAGAAACTGTGTTTGGAACTTAGATATTCCTTCACATTCATGTTTCTCAAGTAACTTAAGAATGAAAACATGAAACTTTCCTGCTGCCCTTGACCTCCTTCAGGATTTTCCTGGACAAACACTCAAGTTCCAGCATACTTTTCCAAAGCCAGTCTGCTACTAACAGCAATTGAGCTCTACAGAAAAAAAAGCCAGGAGGGACTGGGTAGCATGAGGGTCTGAACAGTGCAACAGCAGGTCCTCATTCGGCTCCTCTGACTCTCATCTTAGCATTCCCCTATTTTCACCACAAAACCACTGGGAAAATCAGTGTTTCAGAAGGAGGGATCAAACAGGAATATGTCTGGAAAGAAATCACTAATTCTTTGTATCTGCTCACTTGTAGTTTAGGTGGAATGTACTTCTAAAAGCTGAGTTGCCTGTGTGAATTAGTGGCTGAAGAGAGATTTGATGGAGAGATGGCATATTATAAATCACAGTGGGACATTCCTGACACTTACTAGCCCACATTATGCTGTGGTAAAGGGAATGGTGTAAATGCCCTGGCTAATGGAGAGCTTAATGCATTAGTGATCAGAATCAACACAGCAACACCAGGGCAAACAAACTGTGACTCAGAATAACCAATTCTGAGAAACAACGCCATGTCCAGAGAAACCAGGCGTGGCTCCCCAGCCAGCCACACACGTACTTCCAGCTTGTCGAAAATGTAAAATGAGCTCATCAGTTTGAAATGGACATGTTGACTTTCTTTTTTTTTCTAGAAAAAGAGAGGACTAAGAAAGATGGAAAACAGCTTCTTCCCCCTCTGTTTCAATGATCCATGAAGAAAACAGAAAAGACGCTTGATATATCCATGCCACTGGTTTCCTCCATTGTTTCCCATGTAGGCTTGGCACAACAGAAGGCACTTGTGCCCCTTATTGCTTTGTACACTTCTGTCAAACCTGCCTCTTTCCTGCTCTTCTCCCAGTGTTTCAAGCTATGCTTCCCAACTGTCAACATTTAAAATTCTTAATGATGCAACCTGAGGTTACTATGGCAACTAATGTCATTGACTAGGTGGTAGTGATCATATAATGTGCATTGCCATTGAAATTTGAAATTATTTTCCATAGACCTATGAAGGCCATGCAGAGGGTTGGACTCTACCTCGTTCAATCCCCTGAAAAAACCCACCACCCCAGCATGTATTACAGGGGAAATCATCACAGTCTTTTGGAATAGAGATTTGTACCTCATTAATGTATAGAATTAAACTTTTGGCTCTGAAAAGGCAATATTTTAGATATTTGTTTAGTGTGACCAATATACCTCTGAGCAGCATAATTTTTTTCTGTCTGCTGTGACCACAAACTCCAGCTATTTTCAGTGCATCTCAGGCATATTTACTTTTGAAAGCAAATGATCCTCTATTGACATAAAAATAAAGTTTTTTTCTCTACATTAATCAGTAGGAGAGATACCAAATTCTAATGATGTCACTCCGGTTTTCCTCAGACAAACATCCTAATAAACTGCTGGCATCTTTTGGAGTGACAAGTCAAAGTCAGCATTTTTGATGATGATTTCTAGCTTGCAACTCAGTTACCAAAATGTGAAGATACCCTTGTGATGGGCACAGCATTTAAAGGTGGATACACAGGGATTAAATTAGTTACGCTTCTTAAACTTCAATCCAATACATAATCTAAGAAATCAACACATTTAAATAAAGAATATTCTAGGAGCAGCTTTTGCCAGAGAGACAGTAAGTAAAACAGAAGTAAAAGCAGAGTGGCCTTTTTCCTAAGGGGACTTCTTTCTGGCTCACATTTCAGCAACAACAAAAATTCTGCAACTGCTGCTTGATAAAGGAAAGCAGATCTCAACCAGCCAACTTTTCAAGCCCTGGGTTGGCTCTGCTATCTGAGAAGAAACAAACCTACTTGCAAATTAGGATACAGCACCAGAAGGGACCCTTCAGGTCATCAGCAGGCCCCCAGTTACAAGCAGTGAAGCTGTATAATCCTGTTCTTGTATGTATCAAGCTTCATTAGAAAACTAATTGCCTGGAGGTTTTGTACATGATTCTTATACTGGAAAGTTATTCTAGAGCTGGCAGCTAGAAGTCACTATAAGCAACTTCTTTCATATTCTCTATATATCCATTTGGGTATTTTAATCACTGCCAGTTGTAAATGAAGCCTTTTCTTGATGTAGCGGGGAGGATGGCTTTATATATAAAGCCAGAATGGGTATTTCTCTTACATTTAATGCTGTTGCTATTTTCAGTCTTTTTCTCTCAACATCTGGCTTATATGGAAGCTAAAACATGGAGATGGTTATGACAGAAACTCAGCCATTACTAGGAAGAGATAGCTACAAAGGCTGGTGAAAGAAACAGGTTCAAGGATTTTGTGTCATGCTGTATAAATATCTGATTTTTCAATACCTGGAAAGTGATTCCATTATAATGTACAGATTATTATAGAATACCTTGTAAAAATTTTCTGGTTGATGGAAATAATGTAAACTCTCTTTCTAGGGATTTTATAATGTCATTGTTCTCCCCATATATCTGTCTCATTTGCAAACAGCGTGCAGTACAATAAAGGCTCTTACAGGCTTCATCAAGTCTCTGGCTGCAGTTGCGTGAATAGATGCAAGTTTCAATGCTAGGAATAGTCTCTTTCACCAAAAAAAGTTTTCAGATCTTTGTGGAAGGTGCTGTGGCTATGTATTTTTCCATTCTTTATTTTGTTCCCTAGTTAGACACTCATGGTTATGAGCATTCTTTCTTCTGCTGCCACAGACTTTGTTTAGAGCTAAAGGCACTCTATTCACAGATTAAAATTTGGTATTTAATATATCTTGCAGTTTGATCCACTATTGTGTCATTTATGTGGTATGACTTCTTTTTGTTTGTCTCTCTGCTCTGGCACTGGACACCAAAATACTAAATTACAGTTATATTTCAAATTCTTTTTGCAGACTGCCTTGCCCAGCTCAAGACAGCAACTACCAAAAATCATATGAGAGTTTAGTACAAGATTAGTGATCAGAGGGTTTCCTCCACGAGAGTGGATAATTAAACATCCACCCTGTACCTAAGAAGCTTTTCAAGTTCAGCCACTGCTGCCTCCATAATGCTTTCCCTCTCCTTCTTTTACAGAAGGAGTGGTGAAGAAAAATAAGCTCTGAAAGTCTCAGTTTATGGGCATTTTTTTCTCCTTTCCCTTTCAGCTTTTTCAGTCCCAAAGCCCAAGATGATGTATCAAACATTCCTTGAGGTAGCGAATCAGCTTAAATAAAATGTATATCCATTCATTTTGAGTGTGAGCTCTCCAGTTCTTTCATATTAGGCTTCCATAATGCCTGCAGACAATAAACACAATTGCAGGAGTCTATGTAGTATCAAAGCAAAGTTATTTACAGCATGTCAAGGTCTTTCTGTGATAGTGTAAGAACACTTCGATAATAATAATATAGCACTTAGAAGTAATGATGTACTTATAAGCATAGATGAAGCACCTTTAATTTATTTGATAAAGTGAAAACTGAAGAGGGCAGTTTCATAGAAACATACACCTTTGGTCCTCACTTGCACTGAGTGTTTACACTGAGAGTGTGTGAGCCCCTGATAAAGCTTTTACATTAACAAAAGAACTGTATAAATTCAGAAAATACTGAGATAGAAAAGATTTTTTTCCAAATAGGGAAAACCTGTTCATGGGCAAATACAATAAGGATGTTATTTGTAGATGAAGTTTCTAGCATCCAAAGGTCAACTTTCACCTTCTGGCACAAAGGGTGAATCTTGTCTTAGAAAAATGTCTCATCAATTTCTTTTCTTTAAGAGACAACCAGGATATCATAAAATCATATATAGAATAGACTCATAGAATCTTTTAGATTGGAAAAGAACTTTTTAGGACCATCAAGTGCAACCACTAATCCAGTACTGCCATGTCCAACACTAAACCATGTCCCTAAGTGCGTTGCCCTTAAGACCCATGCATCTTTCATATACCTCCAGGGAGGATGATTCCACCATTTCCGTGGGCAGCCTGTTCCAATGCTTTTCATGACAACCCTTTCAGTGAAGAATTTTTCCTAATAGCCAATCTAAACCTGCCCTGGTGCAATCTGAAGCCATTTCCTCTTGCCCTATTTCTTGTTTCTTGGGAGAAGAGACCGATCCCCACCTCGCTACAGCCTCCTTTCAGGTGGTTGTAGAGAGTGATAAGGTCTCCCCTCAGCCTCCTCTTCTCCAGGAGAAACACCCCCAGCTCCCTCAGCTGCCCCTCATGAGGAACTTCAGACCCTTCACCAGCTCCAATGCCCTTCTCTGGACTTGCTCCACTGAACACAGGATTTGAGATGTGGCCTCACCAGTGCTGAGTACAGGTGAGGGACCCTGCCCTGGTCCTGCTGGCCACACTATTGCTGACCCAGCCCAGGATGCCATTGGCCATCTTGGCCACCTGGACACATGCTGGCTCGTGTTTAGCTGCTGTTGATCAGCACCCCCAGCCTTAAATCAGACTCAAATGACTTGTTATGTTTCTGTCATGCCAAATTCTATTTGGTTTGCATTGGTAAGGTTTTAGTAGTAGGCAGACTACAGGGGTGGCTTCTGTGCCAGACAAGATGGACCTGCCATTGGCCAAAGCTGAGCCCCTCAGTGACACTGGCAGTGTCTCTGGGATAATTTATTTAAAAAGGGGGGAAAAACATTGCATAACTGCAGTAGAAGAGAGGAGTGAGAATCTGTGAGAGAAACATGCACTCTTCAGGTCAGTGGAGAAGGAGGAGGAGGAGATGTTCGAGGCACCTGAGCTGAGATTCCCCTGCAGTGCATGGTGTAGCCCATGGTGAGGCAGCTGTGCCCCTGCAACCCACGGAGGTCCACAGGATGCAGAGATCCACCTGCAGCCCATGCAGGACCTCACACCAGAGCAGGTGAATGTCTGAAGGAGGCTGTGACCCCATGGGAAGCCCACACTTGAGCAGGGTCCTGGCAGGACCTGTGGCCCCTTAGAGAGAGGAGCCCATGTGGCCCCTTAGAGAGAGGAGCCCATGCTGGAGCAGGTTTGCTGGCTGGACTTCTGATCCTGTGGGGGACCCAGGCCAGTTTGTGGAGGATTTTCTCCTGTAGGAGAGGTTCCATGCTGGAGCAGGATTGTCCCTTCTAGGAGGAAGGAGCAGCACACACAGCATGTGATGAACTGACCACAACCCCCAGTCCTGGTTCCCCTGAGCCACTGGTGTGGAGGAAGTTGATTTGGGAGTGAAGTTGAGCATCGGAAGAAGGGAGGGGTAGGAATAAGCTGTTTTTAAGATTTGGTTTTCTCATTACCTTATCCAGATTTGATTGTTGATAAATTAGACTGATTTCCCTGGGTTGAGTCTGCTTTGGCTGTGACAGTAAGAAGTGAAGGATCTCTCCCTGTTCTTATCTCGACCATTGTAATTTCCGTATATTTTGTCTTCCCTATTCAATTGAGGAAGGAGCTTTCCAGCTGACAGAGTTGCTTTGGTGGGCATCTGGCATGCAGCCAGGGTCAACACCACAGAAATACACAAGGACAGATGTGGTGGAAGGCACCTGTGTTGAAAGGCTCCTGTTAATAGAAAGAGACCACATGTATTTTCAGAGACAATGAAGATATATCCAAGAATAATGATATTGAAAGTGGGATGAGAGAGAATAAAACCCTCTGGTGAATTGAAAACCCTGTTGAGCTCTGTAGAGGATGGGAATTGGCAAGGTCTGAGCTCTCAGCCATATGCTAAACCAGTTCATTTAGTCCTGGAGGCCCCTGTTTATAGTTCCTGGTGTATCTGTCTAAGAATCAGCCACTGCAACAGAAAAATTGGAAAATGAATGCAATTGTTTGGCCACTCAACACAAAGGGAAAGATTCTAGATGAGGATGGAAGCCAGGGAATGGCTGGAAAGACCACAGGATGTATAGAAGTCCGAAGTACATGTATGTAGTAATAATCCATTTTATACAAGGATGCAGAATAGGGAAGGGTATGAATGGTACAGAATACTAGGACAGCTTTAAATGTGCTGTTTTACATTCAGAGAATAAAAACAATAGCCTGAGCCTCTGACAGCCCAATTTAGAATTTAGAGTTGCAGATATCAAATGCTTCCTCACAGCAATGATCTCAGTGAACCAAAATCAAGATTGAAATACATTTGTAAAAAAGGGAAGCTTAACAAAAAATAGTATGAAGAGAAATGTCCTTCTATGGGTCACTAATCCACAAAACTAAAGGATACATCTAATCAAGAATGATTTACTCAGAAAGAACACTTAGTTCAGTTCCAACTTGTGCATTGTACAGTGTTTATTCAAAGGGAGACCATTTAAAGACGCAACTTGCTCTTTCCAGAGTGATTATTCCAAAGCAATTGAATCTGCTGCGCATGAGTCAACCTTACAAAAGAGGCAAACTGCAGAGAAATCTGTAAATCACAATTTTTTTTCATGCACCTAACTTATTCAGACCAAATCAAAGCATGCAATCTGCTGATAACTGTATTCCACTAGCTGCACTTCCTTAGAAGCCTAGTAAGTTTCACAGTGTCTCTCTTTTCCTTACCAAAAAAAAAAAAAAAAAAAAAAGAAACATCTAATGCTAGTAGCTGCAATGAAACCTTACAAACAGAACTCAGGACACACCTCTCTATCTCTCTTTGTTTTCACATGTCCCAGCCAAACTAAGAACTGAGTCTAAGTGCAGCTAACAATAGTCTAAATTTGGTGAAAGGCACATTTCTCCCTTCCCTGAATAATTTTTCTATTTAATCCAAATTTGTTCCCTTTAAACTCGTGCTGATAAAGCCATACTGATGTTTTCCTTCCCTTTCCCGCAAATCCCACATCTTTCCCTACACATCCTCTCTGAACGGGGAGACAGGCATGTATGTACTGTGCATGCTTCTACAGACAATTTTCTCAAGGCAAGGAGGACATTTTAGGAAGACAGGTGCAATTAAAATTTTTCTTTTCTGGCTAACACTGCCCTATGCAATGCTGCAGGATTTCAGTCCTCACCCCCAGTGTGCATAGGCACAGCAGGATTTGGCATTATCTTGCTCATGAAAGTGAGGAAGTGGGCTGCTAACAAAGGCAGGTGGAGGACAGGTCTCAGTGTGGCAGCACTCGGTAGAGCTGGATTGCCCAGCTCTCTGCATGCCTCCAGCTACGGCCCAGCCCTCCTATTCACCACAGCTGTGGCTGCAGAGGAGCAAAGCTGATGAAAGCTTGCAGCTATTACTGTGCTCCCTCCTCCTGTCTTCCGCCCTCTCTCCCATAACATCCAATAGGCCTGTATGGGATGGTGGGTGAGCACCACTCTGCCAGTACTACAAGGTCTGGCCATGCCAACCCACACTTATTTTGGGACACTTGGGAAGTGTTATTTCCATCTTTTTTTTCCCCAATACAATGCAGGTTTGTTGCAGTGCACTGGGCAGTGGGTTTCTCTAGACTATAGGGGACAGATGAATGTCTGGTTCACAGAACAGGGTAAACTCCCTTCTTTGCTTCTCTCTGTGCCTCCTGCTAAGGTCAGACTTACACAGCACTTTAATAGAAGGACTGAGAGAGACAGGGACAAAATCAGAATGCTAAGGAGGCAGGATAAGAATATCCCAAAACCAATAGTCTCCTGCTGCTCTGTTTCACCATGTTTTCAAACTGATGGAGGGTTTTTCCTATACCATGTGCTTGCTCATTGTCTTTTGTTAATACCACATATCCTCTTGACAGTCCCAGCATCCCAGATGTCCCCCTACTTCTTTTTTATGCTGTTAATTGGCATGGAGAAAAGGTATCCATTGTCCCATATTTTCTGCTAAAGTTTAAGGCAACTGAAGAACCTAATCCTTGGTAAAAAATTTCACACATTGAGCCATACTAAAATTATGAGTTCTAACCAGTTTTCTCTAGGACAAATATGCATATTTTTAAAATTGGAAATACTCAACAGCATTCATGCTTATTCTACAATTCTCTCTTGAATCCCTCTTTCACATCCTGATTCTGCATTTATTTCCTTCCTTTTCCAGCCCAATGTGCCCAAGATTTTTGTAGACACTTTTAATAACCCTTGAAATCCCAAAGTTTTTAGTACCATTTTATTTCAAATTCTTTAATTGAGTCAACTAGGTCAGTACAAGTCATGCAGACCATCACCCACATGTAAAAGAACTGTGTAAAAGAGGCATGTAGAAGAAAGTGCTGAGTCAATGACAGAAGGTTTCACCTCACAACATGACTCCATTGTTATTTTAATTTTCTCGTTCCACAAGTGCTCACCCACAATTTCCCTCCCACTGCAAGAAGCTTTGCTACAAAATGAGCACAACTAACAGTGCCCAGGGCTGCTAGAGAAAGGAAAAGAAAAGCTGGGGGAAATTGCTACAACCTCTCATGTCTGAGGCAACTTTATTATGCCACTTGACACAGCTTGAAGAAAAAAACTAGAGATGTCACAGAAGGCAACATTTAAAAATAACTTCCTTTTGTCAGTTAAATCTAGTATTTTAAATTAAATAAAATTTTAAATTTAAATACGTGTTTTAAAATCCTCAGCACTGACACAGTTTATTTTTCTTCCCCTCTTCCTTAAAGGGAACACTGAACAACATGCTTTCTTCTAAGTCATGTACATTTCATGTGGTCTACTACAGAAACATAAACCAGAAAATTACTTTGTCCAACTGTGTCCAAAACTGCCTGATTACTCTGAAAAGCAGACAGCTGCAGCAGTATAAAACACTTCTGAGTGGGGAAATCTGAGGGACTAGAATAGGACTGCATATAATTCCAGAAGTTCCTTCTATCTGAGTAACTCTAATGCAAATGACACCCTACCAAATAACTCTCCTTGGTTTGACTTTCTGTACCTTTGCCTGTGCTCCTTCCAAGCTGACATAGCTCTGCTCAGCCAAATGTCTCCTAAGCTGAACTTGTTAATCATTCAAGCCTCTTCAAAAGCAGTGCCCTGAACAAGCACAACAGTATTAAACCTGCAAATATAAAGACTGAACTCCAGGGATTGCCTAATCCTGAACCAGCATGATTTTTTTCCACTTACTCCGAATAACCCTCATCCAGATCACAGAACCAGATTCTTCCCTGCTTCACCTCACGGAAGGGCCACAAAAGATTGTTCATATTTTAGTTGCTGTCGTGACTTAAACTGCTACTAATAATTCACTTTTTATCCTTCAGAATGGCAGTGCATGCAGATACAGTGTGCACAGATATCTGAGCAGGTAATTTGGAAACATGAAGCCTTTGAACTCAAGATCCAGAATGGTTTAGAAAGCCCAATGAACACATATAGAAGGGAAGAGGATAGAAAGCTCCAGGTCACTACAGGATTCCAAAGGGTTCCTTTCTAGAAGAAGAGACTGTGGGTCCCAAATAAGCTTGCTCATAAATGGTATTTCCATTTCTTTTCTAAAGAAAGTTGTAAAGTCCTTCTCCAAATACGTTGGAAGAGGATTTGCTAACAAAATGGCTTTCCATGCCCCCAGCAGTTCAAGACATCCTCCTGGTGGGACTGTAGGAATATCAGGTAACACAAAACAAGCAGGCAGTTACAAGGAATCAAGTTCATGCGTGATTGTGATAGTCTGGATTTGCAAAGTCAAGGTATGGCCTCTGTCTACAGTGAGCTAAAAGGCTGGTGGAGATCAGTGCCTGGTAGGAAGGGATACTCATTGATTGCAGAACCTAAAGAATGAACTCCCTGACTTTCAAATATTAAAAATTTGAATTGGGCTTTAACAGGGAACTTCCATGTATGCCAATGTTTTTAGAACCAGATCTGGGTTAGCTCTTTCGTTTAATTGTGATGTATGCATGAACTTAACTTTGTTTTAACAAACCTTTTTTTCTCAGGATGTAAGATCATTATTGCTCCATTACATACCATGTAAATTATCTGATATGTTTATTGGTGTATGTCATTCAGCATATTCAAAACCCCCAAATTTTTATGGCACTCTTCAGGCTTGAATAAAAATAGATTTTTCATCTCTTTTTGCAATAGAACACTTTCAGAGCACTTTTTGTGCAATATATTATTCCCTTTAAATTCCCAGAATTGTTAGTTTATACAAAGCTTTACTATAGTGATGACCTTTTCTGACCCTCTGTGAAAGTTAAGCATTCACTAGCAACCAATACAGATGATAGCTAAAAATAAACATCTGCATACAGAGAATTTTAACCCTAGGTACACATTTGGGTAAAAAAAAAAAGGCATTTTCAATCGACATTTCATGACAGCCCAAGAGGAATCCACTACAGAGATTTGTGTTGCTGTAATGCTCAATTCATTGTATACAATAAATGGGTTATTCATCACAAATGGCAATGAGGTCATTGGCTTTATTTGAGAAGGTGGGAAATTTAGCATCAGAAAGACTTGAATTGTTGTTTCTAGCTCTGCTGCTGGCCTTGAAGGTGAATTGGGACAAGTCATCTTGCCCTGTGATGCCTTTGTTTCACCATCTAAAAAGCTGTGAAGCAGATACTGCTCCTTTGGAAAGCATTCAGAGATCTGATGTCCTACAGCCAGGTAGTATTGCTAATATTGAAAGGATTTAAATTTGTGTATGCAAGTGGTGCCTGTGTTTAGCTGTAGGATTATTGTGGTGTGTCTGCTAATTGGGTCGTTGGGGAAGAGGCTTAGTCTGTCATTTCAAACTGCTTGATTACCTGGAAAAACATGATGACTGCTGCTAGAAACATGCATGTGCTAAGGCCTCCATATCTACATCAAAGATTTTTTGGGAACAAAACGAGTCCATGCCCCATCATTCGGTTCAGTGTTTCTGAGAGGTGTTCCCTTTAAATAAATCCAGTCTATAAATAAATCCAGTCTATAAATCACTTTTTTAGTGAGCACACAACACCTATGCCTCTGGCCAGCCCATGGGAATTCTTGGATAGGTGGAAAAATATTCCTCAAACTCAAGATAATCTCCCACATATCTGAAAATCCATACTGACAAAGATGAAGAATTTGGGGTTCATTTTTCCTGTGCCTTGCATAGGAATGGAGTGACTGCATCACTGGACAAAGGAAGGACTACTGATGTCATCTAACTGGACTTCTGCAGGGCCTTTGATATGGTCCCCCATATTCTTGCCTCTAAAATGCAGAGATAAAGATTTGATGAATGAGTACGTGGATAAGGAATTGGCTGAATGGTCAAATCCAAAATGTTACAGTCAAAAGCTTAATGTCCAAATAGAAAACAGTAATGAGTGGTATCCCTCAGTGGTTTGTCCTGAGACAAATAATATTTAATGTTTCATCAGTGACATAGACAGTGGGATTGAGTGCACCCTCAGCAAATTTGTGGATGACACCAAGCTTTGTGGTGCAGCTGATTTGCTTGAGGGATGGGCTGCCATCCAAAGGAACCTTGAGAGGCTTGAGAAGTGGGCCCATGTGAATGAACCTCATGGATATCAACAAGGACAAGTTCAAGGTGCTGCATGTGGGTCAGGGCACTCCCCAATATCAACACAGTCTGGGGGATGAACAGATTGACAGCAACCCTGTGGAGAAGGATTTGGGGATGGAGAGATGACCCAGCAATGTTCACTCACAGCTCAGAAAGTCAGCTGAAAGTCAGAAAGTCCTGGGCTGCATCAAAAGCAGTGCGGCAAACTGGAAAAGGAAGGGGACTCCGCCCCTCTGCTCCAGTCCTACAGTTGTGGAAGACCCCACCTGGAGTACTGCAGACACCTCTGGGGTCCGCAGGAAAAGACATATACCTGTTAGAGCCAGTCCAAAGGAGGGCCATCAAAACCTTCAGAAGGCTGGAACACCTTGTCTGTGAAGAAAAGGCTGAGAGAGCTGAAGTCGTTGCGCCTGGTGAAAAGAAGACTCTATGGAGCACTTTCTGTGACCTTTCAAGGCTTAAAGAAGCTTACAGGATTGATGGAAAGGAGTTTTATACCAGTGACTGCAGGGCACAAGGGACAATAGTTTTAAACTGAGAGTAGATTTAGACTGGATTTAAGGAAGAAATTTTTTACAATGAGGATGGTGAGACACTGAAACAGGCTGCCCAGGGAATCTGTGGATGTCCCATAGCTGGAAGTGTTCAAGATCAGATTGGATGGGACTTTGAGCAACATGATTATGTTGCTCAAACATGAAAGGTGATCAACATGATCAACATGAAAGGTGTCCCAGCCCATACCAGGGGGGTTGGACTAGATGACCTTTGAAGGTTCCTTCCAGACCAAACCACTCAATGACTCATTACAAAGATTTCTCCTGGGAACAGAGCCCACATGTTGAATGCTTGTCACTGTGTCTCCGTAACCCAGCAAACCCCCTCCTGCACTAGCATGACCAATTTAGGTGTGTTTGACTCCAGCTGCTTTCTCCCACCTCAGTGAACCATCTCCCCAGCTCTGTGTGATTGAAAAATGAGTGTTTTCAACTCAAATCAGTTCATTGAGTTGCTGAAGGTGATAGATGGTGCAAACTCCAATGCTATCACCTAGGAGGAAGGAGATGTGGGCCTGTACCACTGGATGTCTGAGTCAAAATATAAGAATATCAGTAAGAGTAAAAAGCCTCTTTCTATCTCCATGTAAGCTATCCAGATCAGGATGTAAAGGAAACTTTTTGGAGGTGCCTGCAAAACTTTGATTGGAAGAAAAAGTGTTTTGGGAAATGTACGTGTTTTCTGGGTATGTGGTGTTACTTTCAACAAAGTTTTGCACCTAAACTGATGTCTTCAATTTTATTTCCTCTCATAGGACTTAGTGTTATGGAAAAAAAACCCCACAAAAATGTATTGTCACTTTGTTAAGTCATAGTTGTTCCTTGCTAATTCTGATACAATATTAAAAATATTCTGTCACTTTATTTTATATTATATTTTGCTCTATTTTATTTTTTAAATAATTTAGGGCAACATAAATTACATAATACCTACATAAATATTTCTTTCCTACATCAAATTTTGTTTTGAAACAAAAGTTTTACATTTATTAACTCTTGCTGAAAATGCCAAACCATTTAACTTCAATGTAAACAGAATGCATTCAAAACAAAATATAAGCAAATTGTCAGGCAATGTCATTGCCATCCAATGACGGCACATCTTCATCTGCAAATGACAGCATTTCAAAATGTACTATGCAGTAGTTAGACTTAATTATTCTTACAGTAAGCTAAAACCAATAAACCATAAAATAAACTATGTTAGCATTTTAACAATTGTATCATGTCATGACAGAATACAGCGTAACAGCTTTGACTGTATAAATCATATTATGTACTTCTACTTCTGTCATGTCCTTAAGTAATGCAAAAATAATCTTAAAATTAAATAAAATATTACAGTAGTCTAAGCAGGTATGTTTCAGAACTTTTGTCAACATAAATGAAATCAAAATACTTATTTACAAAACAAGAACAAGTTAAAAACACAGGAAAAGGAAAATGAAGGCTTCAACTAGTTTGCAACTGATCCCACTTTTCACCTGCACATGGTGGGGATGGGAAAAGTAAAAAAAAGTAAAAAAGCGTGAGGTCTGCTTCCCACCATGCAGGGCAGCACAGATGAGGCTTCCAGAAAGCCACTGCAGTTTGCTGTTAGCAAATGTCAGCAGCACACGGCATCCTCCTTCCTTCTGCCAGGATCCACAACGAGAGAGGAGCCACGGGAGCGCCCCATGTGCCCGGTGGGCAGCCGGATCTCAAAGGCATGAGCAGGGAAAAGGGATGAGAATGAAGAATTTGGCACTTAAATAGAATGTACCCCATCAAGATTTATGTTGACTGGGAGGTGTCTCAGGTAACTCATTTATGCTAATGACAGTGAATGGTGATGACTGCTGTTTATTAGTGTAAATTTGGCTTAATGGGGAGGCATTCAGTAGGTGCCAAATAACTGCATGGTCAGTTGATTCTGCCAGGTCAAATTAGACTCAAATTATAGGTTTCATTTAAAAAAAGTGTTTTTCTGGTGCTAAGGCCAGCAGAAAACACTTTTTTTAAAAAACCAAAACCAAATAAACATAGAAACAATAAGCTCAAAACAGCCTTTGCAATCACAACATTGGCTTTGCTAAGACTAAGGTAATTTTGGTTAACACTTGAAAAGGTCAACAGAGTGGTGAGAATGCTCTTGCCACACAATACCATGGCACAAATGCATTTCCCATAATGCCTACAGATAATGTGATATCACAACTTTCGCTGCTGTCCCAGCTGCCATGAATGGGTCCAGAAGGGACTGAAAGTCAAGCACCAGGCAAACAAATTACACTCTCTGGTCTTTGTTGTTTTAGATCAGCTGCAAACCATGAAGATGGAGCAGCCCAACAATGCTGAGCAGTCCGAGCTCTTGCAGTGGTCTTTATGAGCAAGCAGCAAGAGTGGCACAAGCAATCATGTCCCCACTTCAACCCTGGGACTGGCTTCCTTCCAGTCTGTGCTTTACTCCAGTGCACATGCAAGAGCGGAATGAGAAATGGCTCTTCTGCCTATGAAAATCAGGTTTGACCATGTTCCAGATGCTGCAGCTCTGGGCCCACCTGAGTACTGCTTGGATATGAGAAGGTCAGTATATATCCTCAGATGGTCATGTTTATTGCCAGGCACTTTCAAATCAAAGAAGAAGCTATTTAATAGCTCAGGTAAGTAGATAACTCAATTTTCCTTTCAAGATTTTTTTTTTTTTTTTTTGGTAGCTGAAGAGCACTCAGTATTTTGCAACAGCTATTCCTTCATTGCAGACACACTGTTTGGAAGACACAGAACTTCTCCCCTAACTGGTTCAAACAAAGAGAGTCTCTTCATGCTCGTGTGAAATTGCTGACCCTTCCCAAACGACTCCAAGGCAGGTGTGGTACAACCCAAGGCTTGCAGCAGCACCATCATCACTGGTGATATTTCAGCAGCAAGGTAGGTACTGACAGAGCACAAGAGGGTCTCTGGCTTTAATAACTCAGCAATTAGAACTGAAGTAGATTACAGCTGAGAGAATCCCTTGTCAAGGGTTTGGATGTTATCCTTGACCAGTATTGCAAACATGTAAGCTATTTCTGCTTATAGATGATAATCTAAAAAATGTGAAGCTAATAGAGTGTGTGTGTGTAAACAAGGGCAGGTGTGAATTTAAAAGGAAGAAAAGGAAAGATGAAGGAACAGAGCAAGAAAGTGAAACACAGAAAGGACAAATACTTTTTAATCTATTAGTTTTGTGTAAGAAAATGAGCCTTTCCAGCCACAGCATAGTTTTAACACTTATTTGCCAAAGTATACTTCATCAAGGACTAGAGGAACTTCAATTTAATCTCTAAAGTGAAACACTTATTAGTAAAGGTACCAACATAAATAGCTATTTAAAGTAGTTCTAAAATCTTTGGATCATGTTTTATGCTTACCTACCCTACATAGATTGAGTCCACCTGCTGGGATAAATTCTTCATGAAAAGATACTTGAAGGATAATAAATCCTCTTTCTTCTTCAGGTGTGAGATGACTATAATTTCTTTTTGTAAGGGTTCTTGCTCAAAGAATTCCTTCTTCCAGAGGAGTATAAACAAAACTGTAAGAAAAATTAGACCAAGGCATGAAAAAAAGATGTAATCACAATGACATTGTATATTTTTCTATTATTCTGATTGTTCTTGGGAGAGAGAGTTAGAGAGCAAAAGAGAAGAAAACACAACTCCTAGCCTCCAAAACTTACAGGAAATTAATAACAGCATCTGTGGGGTTTTTCTATAATAGTGAAATTTTCCCTGCTGTTCTGAAAATAAGAAGAGCATAAAGCAACAGAACATCAGTTGGTGTAAATCATCATAGCTCCAATAAAAGGCTGCTTTTTCCCCAATAATTTTAATACGGAAAAATAGACTTACATTGATCCAGTGCTGGACAATATTTGGAATGTATGTGCAATACACATTTTTATTTTTTAACTTTTGTTTTTAATTTTCATTTTTAATATGATTTTTGCAGCATCAACCACTGGAATCTTTGAGGGGCTCAGAAATCTTGTCTCCTTCCCTTTCTGACACAAATCTGGCAGAAATGGGAGCAAAATTGGTGATGATGAAAAGAGCTAGAGAGCAAAGGGCTGGGAAAACAGAATCTAATGGGCACTGAGATTTGGGCAGATATCTGGGGTACTGGGATGAAGCTGAAGGTGCCACATGCATCCTGGATACTGTCATGCTGTACACAGCAAGACCTCTGGCAAAACATCCCAAGAAAGTGGCCTAAACTCCTGGTGGGGCCTTCAAGCTCCCAGATCAGGGCAGGATGTTGTGCAGGAATGCAGAGCCCTGCCCAACCCAGGCACCAGCCCGCAGGTCTCCAGCCAGGCAGGGAGGCAGAGGGGACACATCCAGGCCTGTCAGAGCGGTACTTGCTGCTTGCTGCCCCTCTGAGCCACAGGAATTCCTCCTGCTGATGACTGCCAGGGCTCCTGCCAGAAAGAAAACACTGCAGAGAAACAGATTTGGCACAAATATATCTGCAAGAACTAATTTTTCTACCTGCCTTGTACAAAGGACAGGGCAAGAAAGTAGCACTCTGTCTCACTTTTCATTATTGAGATGATTGCCACTCATGGTAGTGGGGACACCCCCACCTCTGACATGCTGAGCTGCTTTATCCAGCTCTCCTCTCACACAGCAAATGCTTCCACCCACTGCCTTTGCACCTGGCTTTCCAGCCTGTGGTCTTACAAGAGGCTGTCTAGCGTTGCCCCAGTTTTTAATTTCCCCAGCCTTTTTCTGCCGTTGAGATAAATCCAGACTGAAAGATGCAAAGAAAGAAGGAGTAACCATTGCTAAAGGCTTGTTAGAAAGATCATAGCTAGAAAGGCCATAAATTCCATATTTACAATGCCAGCTATTCACAGCATGGCTCTATTGAACCACTGCATGTGTGCTTTTAAAGTCCACAGACTTCCGGAAGGACGCTGTTTGCATGAATCACAGGTTTCAGTGTGAGCTGGTTGGTACCTCTTGTTCCTTTGTAATTGTTTTCACAGTATAGGGGGGAGAATTGCTGGAAATACCATCAGCAAACCTTCAATTGTCCACCTGACCTAAAGAAAGCAGAGGTGTGCTTTTGGAGGGCTTTCTTTTTTTAGTGCTGAGATAAGGGAGGGAGAGTATGTCCAATTACAGCCGTTGGACAGGAACTTCATGCTAGGGATGAAGCCAGGATGGTGCTGGACTGGAGTGACTATGGATGTAAATTTGCTGAGAAGTGAGATGGAAAATAAGGGGCCTTTTGTGGGAATGCAAGGACCTTCAGAGAGAGGTGAGCCAAAGGAAAATGATCCTACCTTTCTGATTCCATATCAGCTGTTTGGGTGTGAGTGGATTATTTTCGTGGATAAGAACTTTTGTGCAATGTTCCTGAATTGAAAGGTTTCTTAAGAAAAGGAGGTGAAAAAGGTAGATGTGCTCCTTGAAGTAGCTGTTCTTGTCAGTATGCTGCATTTAAAAAAATATTTGGATGCATATTTTTGCATTTGCAGGGACATATGTAAACCTCTGAATTTAACTCTATAATTTCTTACTTCTTGACTCTCTCCTTGAATCCCTGCCCTGTTTTATGATCTTTGTTTTACGAGTGGTATTGTTATTTTATTGTGTATTCAAAATATTTTTGAGAGTGTATATAGAAGGATTTAAAAAAAAATCATAATTTTCCTGAATTCATTGTATGAGTGTGTGTGTGTGTGTGTAATTTAAACATGTAAGAGCTTGAGAAGGTGTTATCTATCTGATAACATACATCCAGGAAATTTTGAAGCACAGAGGGGGAATAAGGCTTGCTGGGCTTCACAGTGGCCCCAGTCTTAAAAACAGCAGTGCACAGGAAAATTCTTCATTCGAAAAGAGGTCTTCAGTGAGCTTTCATGAAGATTAAGGAGCCTGCCTAAGTGGTTGCAGGATTGTGGTTGCAACTTGGAAGAAGGGTGACCTGGCGTAAGTCACTAAAGACACTGCACCAAATGGTTCCCTCAGCCACTGCTCTAAGTGAATTCAATAGGATCTGAATCTGTGGCTCACAGCTTTTAGTCAAGGAAATCAGTATTTCAAACATTATTGAGAAAGATGATTTTCAGCACAACACAAAATTATTTTCTTCTCAGACTGCAGCTCCAAAAATTGAAGTAAAATAACCTCCATTTACTTACAGTAATACATGAAGAGATTAAGAAGGTTTTATTAGATTTTTAAAGACTTCATTGTTTATTTGTCCAGAATAGCTCAAGTTATTTCAAATTTATTCAGAGTTAGAAACAAATAGAGAAGTTCTGCTAAGAAAGAAGAAGCAACAGAAAGTGTACAAGACCAGGAATTATACTGAGCAGAGTGAGCTGTCGCTGAGGGCAATGAATCAAGAGTGATAATGCTCCATGAGGGGAGGAAATGCTGAGCAGAGAGATAAAACCTGAAAATGGTGTCAGAGGGTCAGGGTTATGCAACAAAATCAGAAAGCTTCTGTATGCCATAATAACACAAATGCATAAATATTTCTCCATATTCAAGCAGTTATAAACTTCCTGGAACTGTAACTCAAGTGCCCAGTAAATTATTATTTATTGTTATTATTATAAATTATTATACTTTGATTGCCCAAATGAAAATTCTGGCAATACAGTGACAAAACAGTTCAAGTAAATCTCATTTGCATACATTAACCTTCTTCCCTAAGGCACAAAGCCTTGAGTTGGTCCCTAAATTTACACATTTCTGAGTTACAGGAAGAGCCTAATTGCCCAAGGAACCCTAAGTAACCAAGTAGAAACAGACACACAATTTTAGAGAGGGTCTGAGATCTCAAGGGATGAATTACATTTGGGAGGGTCTCTCCTCTCCCTTGACAGCTCAGAGTGAGCCAGGAGTAGGCTCTAGTAGCCTTATCTTAGTCTCCTCTGTAAAAGGTTCAACATGTCTCACAATGCCTAATCCTTCCTGGAATCTCTCTTTCAGAATAGCAAAAGCCACAATGCACATGGTTGGTCTACACAGCACCTCAGAGAGAGTTGGAAGCCTTAACAGGGTCTCACCTGAGAAGAAACTTTTTCGACAGATAGAAAAACATACATATTAAAAATAAACTGCATTTTGTATTTTTTCCAATCTTGGATTAATGCCTACTCAGGAAAACAATAGCTATTTAAGATGGAGGTTACTGAGAGTGGTCAGAATTGCATAATTCTCATTCAGATAGTAATTTCTTAAATTTATATAATTTTCTATCCCTGTATTCTGACCTTATCAACACTGTCATTAGCCTAATTGGGAAAGGGCGCTGGTGCTGCTGCTGAGTCCAAATCAGCATCAGCTGCTCCTTTGTCTCATGCTATGACTTCATGGTATTCTCCCAATGAGAACTGAGACTTTAGCTGGTCCTGAATATTGCTGTATTATTTTTAAAGTTTCTAAGACTTGCATACTGTAGGACAAGTGGTAAGGTTTTTGTGGAGGCCTATACTCGAGACAGGAGACAAGTCTAATCCTGAAATATTCATATTTGTCTCTGCTGCCTTGGCTAAACTGTAAGCGGTAAACAGTCTACAGGAGACGAAGTCACAAATTCAGATGTCCACCACAGATGAAACCTTTGCCTGTAGAAGACTAAGAAACAGTCCTCTTACAAAGAGCAGTCACCATCTGGACTATTAGTGGGAAAACAAGAAACTGGTTGCAATGCATGAAGAAAATGTTACTGAATATTTTTGGTAAATGGTGCCACAAATCTCATATTTCTCAGTTCTCAGATGGACAGGACAGAAATGCAGAGTTTTTACCAAACAAATTCTTTTAGAAATGAGTGAACAGAGGCAAATATCTGACTTCTCCCACAATGTCTAAGGGGTGGCATGGACAGGGCTAAATTAATTTCAGAGAGGCAGTGCCATTGCTTTTTTAAGGGAATGCTGATGAGCCAAAGGCTTAGTTTCATCTCCTGACCTCGTTGCATTACTCTGTTCAGCAGTCTCTAATCCCTTAATGATTTATCTCCTTATCCCAGTCCTACAGAATTTTGCTTTTAAATTTGCAATAATTAAATGTTTGTTCTTTTCTAACTCAGTGAATAATGTGCTGCAACTTAATACTTTTGCCTAGAAGACAGTCCCATAGTGTCTGGTGTTTATACTATCAAATCCAGCCATGCAACTGGCAGGTGGAGTTTTGAGTGGATTTCTCTGGGGATTGTACTTCTCAGGCCACAGATGCAGATACACTCCCATGCCTTGTGAAAGAATTCCAGGACCACATTTATAGGTAAAGCAACTTGTCATTCCCCTAAAGAACAGAAGGCTGTGAAACCTCATGAGAGAGTTGAATGAAATTTAATTGTTCTAAACCAAGGATTATTGCTATGTGGTTTTCTGTGTTTTGTGGAAAACATTAAGTAGACTACCATAAATGTCTTTTACTGAGTAATAGGGTCCAGCAGAAGACTAACTTGCTAAGAGACCTCTTTCACTGTCAGTACACTTAGTAAAACTGCTAAAATCCACTTTGTTCCTGGCAAAAGATTTTCTCCTTGGCACAACACAGAAGATACGGATGGTCATCCAGGCTCTGGATGGCAATTTTAGGGGTTACTAGAAAGCTGTTGGAAGTGAGAAAGGTCCTACTTTAATCAGAAAGCTGATTACAGGTGTTGGTTTGGGGCTTTGCCTGTTGCATTTATTTCTGCAGTGGAGTCAGCATCCATGTGGATTGAAAATCACAGACACTGTACTGCCTGCCTTGGAAGCACGGTCCATGGTTGCAAAGGACATCTCAATCCTGGGTAAACATATTCTTTGGAATGATGTCCAGTTTAATGTAGACCCTGAATTAAATAAGCTCTCAAGACAAGTCATCACAACTCTAGTTACATATGTTGTGACCTCAGTATTCCCTGGTTTCCATTTTACTGGATTTGTCAGAGGTTTGTATCTGGAATGTTAGCATGAATATTCATTGCCTTTTTTTTTCTTCTTCCCAACTAATAATGTGTTCCACAGCAAGAGCTTATAATTGGGCATGATAACCAGAGAGCTTCATATTGAAAATAAATGAATTACCCATATAGAAAAGCATTCTGCCTAACCATATATAGACCTTATGTTCTCTATTTTGTGGTTCTGGTGTTAAATCTTATTTGAGGATTGAAGCCACTTTCTTTATAAAATATGTCTTTAGGTTTGTGCTATTTAAGCCCTGAGTGATTGCTCCTAACTGACTCTCTCCCTTCCCCCTCCTTTTTCCTTTATACAACAAAAACAAGGTCTTTGCATTAAGAATAAGATTGACCACAGGCTATTTTAACATGCCTCAGCAGCCACTGTCTCTCCCCTTTACTTCCTGTCACATATCCATTTCTACTCATGTGAATCAATCTCATTTATAAAATATGGCAGCAATATATATGAAATTAATATAATAATTAAAGGAAATATTATTGAAACGTCTAAAGAAAAACAATTCTTAAAAATCAAATGTTCAGTCCAGTTAAAAATTTGACATCAAGCATTGTGCATGTTCCTTGGAGAGGGTCTTCACTACTATGTATCTCATGGGTGTCATTGGATGTAATTGTTGCCATGCTAAATATTCATGTATGAATAGTCTGGAATAAATTCTCTTGTAAATTGACAGAGGGCAAGTTAGAACTGTCCTTGAATCTCTCATCTGCATCCTCATTTTTGAAAAACTGTCTCGTTTGCATGTGTGTGTGTGTGTACTTGGTTAAATTAAACAGGGAAAGCTTCTTTCTTTCTGAAACACTCTGCTGCTTCTATCACTTGTTACTAGCACTGGTTATTTATATCAACTCAGTTGTGTGGGGTAGAAGCTGGTTTAAAACAATTTATGACTGGCAATAGTTATTTGAGTTGTCGTGCTTGCTGATAGCAGCGTGGGCTCTGCCAGGACTGTAAACACATGCAGCAAGGCAACCTCTGTGGTGTGGTACCCACCATCTGAGTCAAAGAGATGGTGAACAGAGAGAGAACGTGTCCAGGCTTGTACAGGAAGGTTACAGGAGATGCTGAAACTGAACCCATATCTCCTACCCAGGGGTTTCATCACAAGTCATCCAGTCCTCTTTCCACCTAATACTCTGACACAAATATTTTGGATACAAATTCTGGTAGTCATGGAAGAGTATTATCTTTTCTGGTGTCTCATGCTCTCCACCAGGTGTTGTCAGTCTTTTTTTATGGGTTATGGGGTCTAGGTTCATATCATTCACTGTTTTGGTGCCACATGACCTGGAACTTGCCTCACCCCATCTTCATTTTTTCTTTCTCCTAAAGACCTGCATAATTAAGTTTGGTTTGGTTTTCTTTTCCTTCTGTATGAGTATTGCTAACTTTGATATTTTCCTGAACAGAGAGAAAAAAGTGAGGGGGTTCACACTCCTCTGTGTGCTGAACACTGGCACATTTAAGGCTTCTTCATTTCAGTCTTTCCCAGGTCTCATTACTCGCCCACAGTTCTTCCTCAGACTTGAACTGTGCTCTGAGCACCTCAGCTGCCTCCTCCAACCCCTGCTCCCTGTGTCTGCATGCACAGGGTCTCTGCTTGATGTCTTTACTGGGGCAAGGTGGCCCCCAGTGACTTGCCTGGGTGCAAGGACCTGTGTCAGGCTGCCTGATCCTGATGCTGCCTTAACCTGTGTCAGTTTGGTGTTTTTACTATTGCATCGGTGTGATTGGACCCTGTCTGGAGGCCAGCTGCCCAGCAAAGCTGCACTACCACTCCCCTCCTCAACAGGAGAGGGGAGAGAAAATATCATGAATGGTTCATGAGCTGAGATAAAGACAGGGAGAAATCACTCACTGATTACCACCACGGACAAAACAGACTCGACTTAATTGAATTTATTACCAGTCAGATCAGAGAAGGATAATGAGAAGTAAAACAATTATTAAAAACACCTTCCCCCTGTCCCTCCCTCCTTCCCAGACATAACTTTATTCCAAATTCTTTACCTCCTCCCCTCCCAATGGCGCAGGGGAATGGAAGCTATGGTCAGTTCATCACATGCTTTTTCTGCAGCTGCTTCCTCCTCAGGAGTCTTTCCCCTGCTCCAGTGTGGGCTTCCTCACACAGGAGACAGTCCTCCATAAACTTCTCCAGTGTGAGTCTGTCCCACGGGCTACAGCTCTTCATGGTCTCTTTTTTTCCCCCCTCCATGCAGTCCTTCAGGAACAGGCTGCTCTGGCATGGGTTCCCCTGGCGGTCACAGCCTTCTTTTGGGCATCCACCTGCTCTGGGGTGGGGCTCCTCCAGGGGCTGTGGGTAAATCTCCGTGGATTGCCCTCCAGGGGCTGCAGGCATTCCCGTGGACCTTCATGAGCTGCAGGGGCACAACTGCTTCACCGTGGTCTTCATCATGGATTGCAGGGGAAGCATACTCCAGCACCTGGAGCCCTTCCTCCCTCTTTTTCACTGACCTGAGTGCCTGCGAAGCTGTTCCTCTCATATATTCTTACTCCTCTCTTCTCTGGCCACAATTACTTCTAATAACTTTTCCTCCCCCATATGTTGTCACAGAGCCTCACAATGCTTCCAGCTGCCCTCAGCAGCATTAAGACACTGTCCTCTGCAGACATTGAATTACTGGTGCCATTTCAGCCAAAACCAACATGTGCTTGTGCTGCTGCAGAGAACCACAATCAAACAATCCCCAACATTTATCTTCCTGTCCAGTGGGCAAGCTGGTTTAAGGGCAGGACCTCTACCAGCCAAGGAACTGATAGAGACCCTTTGTGGTGACAGAGAGGCATTTTGCACACCCAGTACTGAAACCAAAGGGTTTCTTTGCAGATGCCATGTGGTTTGGCTGGCATCCATGAAGAGGAAGATAGAAAGTAATAGTGTGCTATGCTTTCTTATACATATGTATTTGGATAGGTCATAGTTTAGCTTGAAAATTTGAACCAGGCAGAAAGTACTTAATCAAATCCATAACCACAGTTGTGCAGCAAGGCTGTGATATCTGAAGGGATATGGCTGTAAATTTCTGACAGTGAACTTCCAGGCCGTTTGGAGGAGTGACAAGCTCCTCATCACGGAGCCGGCAGGAGAATCAGCAGTGCTGCAGGACACCCAGGCTAGGACGGGGCAGCCAGACTGGATGTAGGACATGCTGATCACCCTGTCAGGAGAGAGAAATTGCCTCTTCTGTTCAATCCCTCCTGTTGCCCAGTGGGCTGCTTGTACTGGCAGGAACCTGCTTGGTTGGTGAGGGAAACTGCCTCTGCTGCTACTCAAGTGAAATCCTGCATGGGGCTGAGGCTGGAGCAGACAGGCAGCCCTTGTGCTCATGGGGCTCCATCCTTGGAAATGAAGGGGACATGCCAGACAGCCGTGCATTAGGTCTAAAAATCTGAAAACTCTAAAATTCTAAAAACCTTCCCTCTGGTCCCAGAGAGGAAGAGCAAAATGGTGCTGCATTTCTCAGGGTGAGGTGAGGGCTGTGGCTGGGACTGGCAAGGCTTTTGGGGCCAGGAGCAGAGGGACTGGCAGGTGATGCGGGACCGGTGCCGACTGGAACGTGCAGTTAGGAGCACACTTGGCTCTGGAGCTGAGGTGGTAAGATATATTTTTTTAATTATTGAGCTGTGCACACATTATGAAACCATTATAGAACCAAAGTATATAAAATTCCAAGTTGCAAATACCAGCTTATACAAAGGGGTAATAAAATAAATAATACATTAACTAGCTCCAGTACTCTGCATTCATAGACAGTAATGGAACCATATACATCAGAGGCCATAAAAATGCATACATTAAACAGGGTGCACAGTGGTAACTGAGGGTTCGTCTTGATGCTTCCTGACTGCACGAGGGTCTATTAGTGCTGGGGGATGGGAACTCTATTTGCTACTTAAGCAATTATTGATTGAGAGAGGGAAATACAAACCTCACAGACCAGGCCGGTAGGAAAAAGGGTGAGAACTTAGCTTGACATAACACATTAACACTGTAAACAAAGTGGACTTTGAAGGTTATTATGCATGACTACTATGTCCTGTAGTGCAGGATGTGTCTTGGTGTGGGACACCAACAGGGAGGACTGCACTGTGTGTGTACGGCAGCGCACCTTGCATGTGCAAGAAGGACATGTCCTCATCAATGGTCATTCTGCAGATTTGGAGAGGGGAAAATTTTTCCTCTAGAAATAAACATCCTCTGGTTCAGGAAAAATATGGAGCAAGACTCTTCTCTGGCTCCTGTACAGTGTGGCAGCACTGGTGTAGCTCAGGTAGCCTTTGGCAGAGAGGGCTGTGTGATACCTTTTTATGTGCCAGAGTCGGGTCTGGCTGGGTTTAGACTGGAGTGCTCTTCTCCCGTGGCTGTGGATGTATTTATTCATGTCACTGCATTGTAATAGATTTTCCTGGAACCTGCATGATGCAGAGAACATCTAAATTTCTGCATCTACAAAGGAGAACAGAACACTTGGCCAAGGACCTAAGATCCAACCCCACCTCATTTCAGGCAAGAATCCTTTCCACTTCCTCTTGTTCTGTCTGCTGAAGCCCCTTCATTTTTATTTCTGTGCATATGGTGTTGCGCATATGAAAAATAACAGCATGAAAGTGCTCTGCAGCAGAGCCCTTGCTCTTTGAATAGTCCCTCAATGGGAGAGTTTGGCATGCTAGGGTCTGTGCATCAAATGGCTTACAGGAGTGGCCTACTTGGAAAATTTGGGGAATCTTATGAATGGAAAGGAACTAAAATAAAAATCAGACTGTCTAGAAGGGTAAAAAAGCATGTATATCTATATAAAATATTATTATGATAGACATCTGATAACATCAGATTAATTCAGATAAAAGTAAAGTTTATTCCTTGACAGGGTTCTGTTGCTTCTTTACTCCCAGTGTGGCAGACAGAATCATGCCCAGAAATGTTTTCACTGGGTTTAGGAACCATTCTAAAGTTGGATTTTTTTGTCTGTTTGACTTGAGTGACATGAATGTCATTATCCACTTGCTGGCACTGAAAATTCATTGTGGTCCTCCATTAAGTCTCCTTTCATTTTAAAATTTCTAATATATTGAGGAAGGAAAAAGGAAATGGAAAGAGAAGTGGAAGGGGAAGAGAGGTTTGGAGACTTCCCTATACTATTTCTGCTTTCTCTTTGGCAAGTTTTTCATTTGATGCAAGTAAACATTATTCCATTGATTTTACTGACTTCTAATGAGATAAGGACAGAGCACTGTAATCATTTAATGCCATATGAGGCACAGCTTAGATCCTCATTTTTGTTCTGTCTACAGACAAAAGGTATGTTTGATTCTTGAACACCACTAACTGAACCTGTACTTCTGTGCCTTGCTCTCTTTCTGGGTCAGGCTCTGATCTCTGTTTCCCTGATACACAGCTAGCAGGTTTATGTTGGTGTGGAAACTGTGCTCTGTTTACACTGGTAGCAGAGGCTAGGGCTCCTGGCTCCCTCTTCTTCACTTGCAAAACCCCAAATGGAATCCATACAGGAATCCATTAAATTTTAATAATTAATTTCATGGGGGGAATTAAAAATTAGGAACAATTTGTTTTGAAATATATGTACTGAACAGATGCCATGCCATCTCAGGTACACTGAGATGACACGCATTCTGTTTTAAAATGCTGTATGATTTCAACTATCAGAAGGGTTTGGAAAGTGTTATACCCTTGACAATGACCTGTATTACAATTAAAACTCATGATTATTTGCCCAAGAAGACAACAAGATTTGCTATGCAATTTGAGAAGCATTTATAATGCTGCTACCCATGTTGTAAGCTGATTATAAATAAAGTTCAGCAGAATTGCTTCCATCAGAAAATCAGAATTCACAGTCAAATAAAGTGTACAACCCTGATGTGTAGTTGCTTCTAACTGCTACTGTACATAAATCAGATTCTGCTTAGCAACTGCTGCATATCATGTTTATTAAACACCTTCTGCTTATTACAGCAGAGGGTACTAAAAATTCTTCATGAAAATTTCTCAAATATCTTTTCACATCTTGGATATTTTTTAAAGGTCTCATTTCAGTGAACAGAATCCTTCTGCGGAAATGGTACTTGGGGGCTCTCAACATGTGCTTCCTGTTCCAGTCAGTCACATGGAAAATGTTCTCAGTTTACAAACCAGACAAATTGTTTTGTGTTGTTGCTTTAGTCCTAAGGCTCAACCCAGCATAAGGAGAATCAGGCTTCCTGCTTTCAATATCATTGAGCATTTTGTTAAAAGTAATGCTCTTTATGAGTTCTGGGAAGTATTTGAAAAAAGGCTATTTCATGAGGAGGCAAACTTGCCTCTGTGCCCCAAAAGGATGCTGGAGCAAGTGACAGTTCAACAAAGAAAACAGCCCTTTACTCATCAGCAATTCTTTGGCATAAGCCTCTGCTACGAAATAATTTCTCAGGGCTAGTCCACCATTTCGTAAGTGACACGCATTCATCACAGTGTCCCACATTTACAGACTACAACGGGCCTTTTAAACTAGTCACAGATGCTACAGGGGTCTGATAGATGGAAAATAGTCAGCTGCATACTCTGACAGCCATTACTGTCACTGTGTATTCTAAAACGTCAGGTTCCATTTATATCTCACAAAAATAAAACAGCACTAGAAATATCAGCTTTGAAATAACTTTCAGTCCATCTCTTGCAGCTCCTTCTCTACTCTGCTCTTGTCCCAAGCTTTTCTTGACTGTTGCATGTTTGTCACTTCTTGATCTCTGTCTTCTAGTTGTAATATAAATGTCAAATCTCAGACATTTGTACTACATTGTTCCATCTCTGCAACTTCTGCCAAGCTGGCCACAAAGTGTTGCTGATCTGTTTATGCATCTAGCTGGGGTGGAAGAACTCTGTGAGGGTTAATCAGACCCTCCACTCAGGGTGTCAGGCCAAATGCTTCTGTGGACTCTGGTGATTACAGCTCTAAACTATTCCTAGTGTATACAGACAGATAGATAGATAGATAGATAGATACTGTACTGCATTCTTTGCTGGACTCCCTTAGCTCATGTACAGGACTGCAGGACTGTGCTGCTGTGAGTGCCCACAGGGCAGCAGCACTAGCATACGTGTCAAACAGATATACCCAAAACGTTGCCAAAAGGCTGCACCTCTTCCACCATGCATGAGCATACATCCACTGAAACTAGTCTATCAAATCTGAGGTGGATTACTTTGATCCATGGTATGCAAAGACAAACAAAATAGCAACACAGAGATTATGGCACTGCAGCATACAGTGGCCTGGGTCTCCACCAGGACAAGCGTGGAACATGTAGCAGGGCTCTGTGCTACCACTCTTTCCCCTAGGACTGTGGTTGGCATCAGCTCAGGCTCTGGCTTTGATCTGTAAACCCTGAACTGACTAATGCTCCTCTATATGAAGAAGTACCTCTTGAGGAGTGAGAACCATGCACCTCTTCAATCATACAGACAACTGCTCCCTGGATGAATGGTGTGTGAAATGGACATAACCATTCTGGGTTACGATGAAGAACCTCTATCCTGGGACAGAACAATCTTCCTCAGCAGAAAGTGTCACTCTGATCATATTGCAGCCTGCCTTGTGGCTTTATTACAGATCAATTATTGCTTGATTAACTATAGGTAGTTGGAAACTGGGAGAAACACTGGGAGGTTTTGTGACACAGTAAATTTTAGAAGCTCTTTATCATAATTTATAAACTTTTTTTTCCTACTAATTGTGCATATTTCTTAGCTGCAGAGCTCCTGTCTGCAATACAAGCAGTGAAAAATGTTACCTGGATAAGAATATATTTACATAATCATGAGCTAATTACTGTTTGTCATAAGTAAAATCAAGGAATTATTACCATGCACAACTTGTTTAGTTGTACATAGGTACAGCT
This sequence comes from Corvus kubaryi, assembly GCF_017639235.1. Lineage (NCBI taxonomy): Eukaryota > Metazoa > Chordata > Aves > Passeriformes > Corvidae > Corvus > Corvus kubaryi. Next base: position 22,805,063 of record NW_024582054.1, read on the forward strand.
GAACTGCTGCCTTGTTCTACCCTAGAACTGGTTGCGTTTGCAAACTGTGTGCAAAAAATCACTCAGCTAACAGCCAGATGCACTTTCTGTTTCAAGATGTGCTACTCCTTCTCTTCACTGTGCTTTTTTTTTTTGGTGGCATTCCTCCTGATTTAATCTAGTGTTCCTGTGGGTGGAATCTGGCACAAAAAATATGTAAAGAGCTTTATACCTCTCTGCATCAAAGGTGCTGTATAGATACCAATTAGTAATAATGACATTCAGGCACTTCAGGTGTATTTGAAAACAGTTGGCAGTGCTTGATGCTAGAAATACAGAAAGACTATGTCCTCAGGTAAACTGGGATAGCCCTGTTAATTCCAGCTGAGCCTTACCAGTCTGTCTCAGTTGAGGATCTTGACCCCTAAACTCAAGTCTCTCCCCAGCAGTAACTCAGAACCCAGCCAAATGCACACTGTAGCTCCTTGTTTTAATTAAAGAAGTGGAAATTATTTTCTATTTTGGAAAGTTGTTGGGAATGATGTATGGATAACAGCTTGAGAATTCAAATTATGCTACAGATCAGCATGACCTGCAAGAAGCAAAAATGTTTTGACTACTACTCTAAGCAAAATCAGGATGGATGTCATAGATTATCTTTGCATGCACAAATCCATAGCTGCATGTTTTATGCTGTTTATAAGTAGCTTTATTAACTAAAGTTGACTGCTAAATTTCAGTGCTTGTTTGGGAAAACTTCAAAAGTAAACAGTGGCAAAGAGCACTGTGCTATTTTTCCAGTTATAATTTTGCACATTTTTGTGCATTTCAGAATTTTTTTTGTACCTATGACCAAGGTAAAAGAACAAATCTAAAAGAATTACAGTTAGTCTTTGATTTTTGGAAGCATTGTGTTATGTACAATGCACCGAAGCATCAATCATGCTGATATGATAAGAACAAGACATATAAAAGGATGATGTTCTCTGAGATTTTCTTAAATCACAGTGCTCCTAACTTCACTACATGCTTCATGCACATTATGAAAAGTCCCTATCAGCTGTATCCAAGTAACTGATATGTGTTAACACAGTTCTCGTCTTCTTTTCTTCATTTTCTCTTCTTCCTTTCCCCCTTTCCTTATTAAAGGCAATTTCTTTCCAGCCATCTCCAGTTTGTTATTAGAATCTTACCTTCTTTAGCAGATTATGATCGCTAGAATCTGATGAGTTTTGATGGTCTTGGTTGTTTTCATGTAATGTCAGTGTCGTTTGAAATTAAAAATATTGAGACTGCTTCATAGTTACCTAGACTGCTCTAAATGGACAAATTGGCAGTGCTTTACTTATGCTAGTGTAGATATAAGGAAAGAGAGCTCCACAAATTCAAGAATTGCACTAATACAGTTGAAGATCTGATTATGCAGCTGACACATCTAGAGGGAAAAATACTTCATTGCTGTTATTTCTCCCAGTGTTTTGTGTGTGGTAGAACTAAGGAGAATTTTTTATACTTGTCAAGCAACCAAAACCGCAAGCTCTGTTTAAAATTCTCTAATGCAGTTGATATGTTATTGGAAATATAATCAAAGCTACTTTACTGAATATGGTTGGAAGGCTTTTTAATCTAGAAAGGAAAAGGGATTCAGGTCAGGAGGCTGAGGAAACAGATACTTTCCATTATGCTGCAAATTTTGTTCCTAAATCTTCTTATGTTTTCTTCTGCCATGTAGGACACAAATATTTCTCATGTATATATTGGTCACAGTTATCAGTATTTTTTAATAGTGGTTCAGGAGAAAGCACAATACACAACTTCTTTTAAGAGCTAGTCCTTCTGCTGAAAGCCTTCCAGTGTTCAGGTTGTATACCTGCTTTTTTCTTAACAAGAAAAATTATTTCTCAAGCTGAGTATATATATTTTTTTTCTGTGACATTATACAAGTAAAAGTATTCTTTTGTACTTGTACAACAATTATGGGAACAAAAGCCTTACTAAGCACAACCCTCTTCAGAGTGAATTTGCTGTAGCACACAAAAGGAAATCAAAATAAAAGAAGATATTTATGTAATCAGTGGTAATATGTGATCAGCTCTGTGCCTCTGTGTTTTTAGGCTCCTATTTGACACTTTCTTATGAAACAGTAGGATCACTTGTAATAACATCTTTGCCTAGCCATATTTGTATTGATATGTATAGAACAGCATGCTGAAACTCCCCTCTAAGAAGATCCTTCAGGTCACATAAAATAAACAAACAAATAAACAGGCAGACTTTTCTTCCTTAAGCTTATCTTGTTGTGATCATGGAAGGTGGGACATCCTTCTCCTGTATGATTATCCTAGACTATTAAAATCAAAAGCCTGATATGTTAAGTACATATGTTCGTTTAAAAAAGTGGGGGTTTTCCTCGTAAGCAAGACACTTTTGGGAAATTATCCTTTTACTGAATATGTTTTCATTTCCTTGGAAAATATATTGGGGTGAGAAACGGCTGTGTGTCCGCCCCCCCCGGAGAGAGAGAGAGAGAGAGAGCGCCTTTTTTGTTAATCCTCTGCAGGAAACAACAACAATCAATCCCCCTTCGGCAGCTGTTTTGTTCTTCAAATATCCTATCACTTTTTAAACTGATGGTGAAGGAAAGAATGCATTAATTTTCAACCAGATTGGGCTTCAGGAAAAAAGCAAGTTCTAATGCTGAAGAACAACATGGCATGATGTTGTTTTTCAAAACACCCCCAGATTTGTCTTTCTTTTTAATGTTCTTCACTTTGCTTCTTAGAAAAGGGGTTAAAATTAGTAGGCACATTTCATATTAGCGTATTTCATGCAATAAAGCATAAATTATTTAAAATAACACGACCTTTTATCTTGCACCTTTTGAAGGAAGCAAATTAAAAATGTAAATTGGGAGCTAATTAATATGCAAATGTATTCATTCGCAGTTAACAATTAGCAATTAAACCTGCAGTGTCTACAAAGAGCACGGACAAAATTAGTAACTTAATTTATCATTAAAAAATGAAAACGTACACAAAATTTTAATTGACTTTCAAAATATTTCCCCTGCTTTTTCCCTTTATTTTTAATACAGAAAATCATATTGAACCTTAGATATATAGATGAAACTTGCTACCTACAGCTTTCTGGTAAAGTTCATTACAAAAGTCTGAAAGGGAATCATGTTAGGAAAAGTTTGGCTTTTACACGAGATGAATTAAAACGACTGCTGATTTGTGTTAGTCACTCTCCAAAATGTAGGTATTTCAGGACATAAAGCACATTGCCTTAGTGTCTAACTAAGCACACATCAAGTGTGTGTGTGTGTGTGTATGTATTTATTAAACATGCAGAGGCAGTTTGAAGGTTTGTGCTTTGGTGTTTGATGCTTCAATAGAAGAACAGGAACACAGGATATTAACAGACAATAAATAGCTGAAAAATCTAAATAAGATACTGTGGACAGATAGTCACGCATGTTTAATGCTTGGTTTATTCCCCTTTTACCAGTTTTTCTTTCCTTTTACTTTTAGAGGAGTTAAAAAAACCCTCTCCATATATTACTGCATTTTATGTCCATTTTCTGTGTTGTCTCATAATTAGCGCTGCTCTTTCTGCAGATGTGAGCCTGTATTTTTAAATATTCTCTTTCTAATGTCATGCAGTGTATTATAAACAAGATGTGGTTAGTTTTGCAGAAATACTCACAAACATTTGTTTGTGTAAGAGCCACAAGACTAGGATCACTCACATTTTTGCCCTCTTCTGTACATTTTTCACAAATACTTTCTCACCAAAATTTTGTTTGAAAATGTTGCTCGGAAATGAATATAGTGCGATGTTTCTAGATGTGCATACATGGAAATCTTCAGCTCCAGCAAGTCAAAGTGCATAGATCTTTGTGTGGCCATTTTGGGAGTTCTTTGTGGTGGAGAACGTTATCCAACTGAGGGGCAGGAATAGCAGCATATGGCCTAGGTGGCCAAGAATGCAGTGTGGCAGCACAGCTTCTAAGCCAGGCATGATTTGCCAGCACCTTGGTTCAGGCTCTTTGTGAAGTACAACCAGCACATAATCAAATCAGCAATTGTAATAACTAGTTTGCAAGCAAGTCAAGAGCTAAAATATGTACGTACAAATTAATCATCATATCATTTTAAATTTCAATCAAAACACAACTTTGAGTTTGTCAATCTGTATATGACAAAGAGGTAAAATAATCAAATAAATTAACTGAGAATGTGTAACTTTTCATTTCCTCTTAATCCCTACAAGATCTGTATTTGTTCCTTGTTTGCAGCCTTTTTACAATGTTATTTAAATAGCATCTGCTATATTCCACTTGCAATTACTCTGTTTTAATCAATTTAGAGTTAACTTTTTTGGTTAAACTTTTTTTGTTCCCTTCCTCTTGTTCTGTTGTTTCTTTTTAAAATATTCAGATTACAAGTGTTTGCGCTTGTGTTTGAAATAGCCTCTTGTTTGATGAAGCCAGGTTTTGCTGCCAACAGGACACCTTTGTGTGCCAGTGTAAAGCTGAGAAGGAATTGTTGTTACTGGCATTTGTTCTGAGGCTGCTTGGTAACTTCTGGCTCCAGAGCTGGGAAGTGGGGAAGGCAGCAAGTGGGTGAGCTTTGCAAGAGCTGCCTGTGAGAAGCATGAGGCAATAGACTCCCTTTTCTTCCTGTGCCCTGTCCTCGAAAATACTGCTTATGCAAGGTAATAACAAACCAGTTAATTTGGTTCGATGGGCAAAGGGATGTCTAATTCCGTGTAGATTTCAGCAGTTCAATGTGCTGAATATTGTCACAGCTGACTTGAATTCCGAGATTGTTATTTTAACCCTTTACTAATTTCTGTGCTGAGATTTTGTATATAAGAAGTTAATCTAAGAGAAATGGTTGCATCTTGTCTAGATATTTGTGTGTGTATATATATTTGTATTATCCATATTTGTATTTGTGGAAAAAAAAAGACCATACAGGATGTGTGTGGAACAACTTTTTGCAGAAGATCTGTTTAACAGATTCCAGTCCTTTCACATTAAAAAGAACAAAACAATGAGTTTTGTAGAACTAGAAAAATTATTTCTATTAAAAAAAATATTTCAAGAACAACTCTTTCTAGTTCATCCTGATAATTATCTTTTTTTTATTTGTAAAAAATATTTATAGAGATATCTAAGTTGGAACATTATTAAAATGAGAAACTGAAATTTTGGAATTAAATGAGATGCTTTATACACACATGCAGCAATAGTTCAGGCATACTGCAAGATTCTATGATTATAGACACTTCAGAGATACATATGTGCACACACTCACCTGCTCATTAGAAATATTACATTTATATTTCATGTGATTTCTACTGTCTTCTGAAACATTTATATTTATATGCTAGAAAAATACGAACAGAATGGCATACAGCACTATTTAAAAAATATTTAAATATGCCAATGGACCTCTCTTGGGTATTCACAGCTTCTCTAACTGGTAAATTAACAGGGATTTTTTCAGGATGCACTTGTAGGATTTGAACATATTTCTCTACTGGAAAAGTTATTTCATGGAAATAAAAATCTGAAGATAGCTGCACCTTTTTATCCAGTGCTGGGCTTTAAAGAACTTAATAGCCTCTCAGTATTTTTAATGCCTGTGATATTACACAGCTAACAAATAATTTCAGAATTCAGTTACCACAATTAGGAATTTGAAGCAGGTGGCTCAATAATGGGGCTTTTTCATTTCATTTATTAGAAGGGGGAGGAAAAAGCCCAGCAACGCAGAGCTTCATTTATTTTCATCAGCTCCACAGTAAGAGCATGGCAATTTGCAACACCAGAATCATTTCAAGTACAGCTTTGCATACATCATTCATTTCTTTAGTTTTAAAAGCTTCTTATCGTTCAACCAAAATTTGAAAAGATAATTTCCTGTCTAAAGTCCAATCTGGTCTGAGCATCCTGGCTGCTTTTTAACACTATGTTGGCTTTCTTGGTAAGCAGATGGAGTGTCGGTGTTGCTGCTGCCTGACCCCCAGGTGAGTGTGACTTTGCCTGTGTGTGCCTGTGCGTAACACATCCGCAAGCAAGAGCTGTGCATGACATCCAATTTCCAGCTCGAAGTTTGCCTCACCTTCCCGTTCGCTACGAAGAGAGTTTAATTTAATTTCGCCTCAGTCCCAAGGCTGGCAGCAGAAGCAGCACGCTCCCAGCAGGAGGATGGAGTGTTTGCAGAGATGCAGCCGCGGGTTGCCGCCCGGCCGCACGGAGGGCAGCACTCGGCAAGGCTCCGGCAGGGTCGGGGTGCGCACCATCCTCTTCATCCCATTGCTTCTTACGTGTGGATTCGGGTGTGTGTGTGTGGATGTGGGGGGTTTGCACCTCGCAGAGAGCCCCCCTGCCTTCTCAGGGAACGCAGCTCCGGATGCACTGTCGGCCCTGGAGTCACTTTGCTGGCTTCTCCACTAACATGATGTGTTTATGCTGCTTTGAGAACAACAAAGCTCTGTTCTTGTGCCAAAATAAAGGCTTTTTACACTGTGTGAAGGTGCCTCGATTTCTGCATGTATAGTGAAGGGTCTGGGCAATGGCTAAGGAAGACATGGAGGAAATGTGGTAGTAGTCTGGGGCCAGGTGACAGGTCTTACTGTGCAGTAGCAGGTTGCCCAGGTTTAAGTAAAACAGAGGCCTTAAAGTGGCCCCAGGTGCTGCCAGTGGCAGGATTTGCACCCCCAGAGCGTCTCACAATTTAGAGATCGATTCAATGCTGCAACCACAACTGCTATCACTGAGCATGAGTGGTCTAATGCTGTCCATTGTCCATTTGAGAACATGTAGCCCCTTCTATCCACATGAATTCCCATCAGAAACCTCCCTCTGGTTCAGAATATAGGCAGAAACTTTGTTTGGAAGCAATCTCTCTGAAGACTTTGAAGCCCCCCTGCACTGTACCATGGGCCCTGCGAAGCTGAACCAGCTTGTGTTTGCTACTGGGCTAAGTGCCCAACAAAGAGCCCCTAACCATGGCAGAGAGAATCTGTTACACACGATACCATATTAAGCAATTAACAGGGTTGTGGGGCTGAGCCTACTGCCTATTCTCTGCAGTTTAATCATTTCTCTGTTTGCAAGGTTTCTAGCAAATAAGACATACATGTTCCTTGCCTTAGCACATCAACAGTGTCTATGGGAAAGGCAGAGACACAATGTGCACTGCTGATCTGCTCAGGAACAGGGTCATATTGGGCACCACTAATCAGAGGAGGTGCAGCTTCTCAGCTGACTGCTCCTGTTCTGATTGCACAGTCAGCTGCCTGCAGACAGGATGCCTCCCTGGTAAGACCTTGCCCAAACATGTACAGGTCCATGTGGAAATTTTGCAATTCTTTGTATGAATATGTACTTGACAGTAAGCATTACTGAAAAGATTCTCCTTTTGCCCAGGTGTTACTGCTTGCAAACCAGATAGGGAATATTGGTGATAATTTAAGATTTAAAAATTTTTAAAAAGCATATGATTCCTAGCCCTTAGAAGCTCTCTTCTGCAGGCATGGGAGGGCTACTCAGCTGCACAGTCACAGCTTTCAGGGCTGTTTGTACCAGCAGCCTCAACACAGCTCCACCAGCCCTTCCAGCAGGAGGGTGCCTCGGCCCCAGTCTCAGATTCTGCAGCCCCAGGGAACAGTTGCCCACCCTTGGATCTCCTCCATGCAGCCACTCCTCCCACTGCTGGCACAGCTATCTGCTCTTTGACACGAGCTCAACAACCTTGTGTAAAATTGTCCTTTCCCGTGCTGGAGGGAACATGAACCCCTTGATGTTTCATTTTAGATTGACACAGTCCACAGTTAACATCACCCCAGGATACCGTATGCTACTTCAGTGTAGCTCACTGCAATACTTGGGGCCATGGTAGGATCACACTGAAATGTGAATAGTGCAACCATGAAACTTGGAGACTGGATCAGTCCATTTACATTAAGGTATCTAAGAATACCTTATATGCTGAATAGCCAGAATAAAGTGAATTAACATGAAGAGAGCAAACTCTCTCCGTAAACTGACCCACTCTGTGTGCAGCCCACACACAGAGGTAAATAGGGAGCCTCAGACAGGGAAAGATGTTGTAGAGGATGAAGGAAGACTGTCCAATGAGTGGAGCACTATTGCAAAAGCCATGGACACTACAGACTTGAGCCCCAGTCTGAAGGAAACATGGCAGCACCCCAGGCCTTTCATTCCCCATGTGTAAATGGAGATGATTTTATCAGTCATCTAATGAAATGATTTCTGAGTATTATTGAAATAGGGAGGTATGTGTCTAAGATAGATGAATGGACAGATGGTTTACAGTCTCATCCTGCCCACCTGCTGCAGAACACAGCTAAGCCTACTACAACTGTGTTGAATTATTTGTGAAGCATAGGAACTGCTGGTCCAATAAATCCCCAGTGAAAAATGCAATGACAGCAGTAATGAAGGCAGCTCCCACATTTGCACAACAGTTCGTATTGCCGAGTAGCTAACAATTACTTCAAAAAGATGTAGCTATGTTTATTTTCTGGCAGACAAAAACTTGAAATCTTGATGTGATCTATGCTACTGGTCTCTTCCAAACACTGGTAGCCTCAGTAAGAAAACAGACATCAAGATTCTACATTGTGACATGGAGTACACCTGCTCCATCATCTGGACATTGAACTGACTTGCTGCAGTTACTTTGGAAAGGGAAACATTGACTAGTGCTTAGTTTGTTTCCAGAATAGAACACTTTTCATTCTTTTTGACATCCTAAAGTAGCTATACCCAGATTCTGCAATGATCTATTTGACAGTAGGGAGTCCCATGAAGTCTACAATAGTTCTTACTGACTTATATGTAATAAATTTTACTAGAATGATAGAAGACTCACATTGCTTTTGTGATCAATGAAGCATTTCCTTATTAACCAGGGACACCAGTCCTGTCCTTTCTGAAGTTAGTGAGAAATAACATTGCTTCTTACACTTTTTTTTATAAGGCCTTACTACTGCTTCCAGTGCATCAGTAATGAGTTAAATATTGGCATTAATATTTTTTACTTCTGTTGGATGGTTTGTTGGTTGCTAGAACCCAGGATGTCATTTCTGGTTATTCTGTTGTTATTCTTTCCCCCCAAAATTTAGAAAGAGTAATGTTACGGCCTTAAATTTATCACTAAAAGCTGATCCATGTTGGTGCAATGGAAAGAGGCTGGTTTTATTTAGGCATTCAGAAATTGATATCTAATTAAATTTTGAAATGAAATGTCAAAAGCAGTAGGTGACAGACTGTCTGTAGGCGTGTCCCCTGAGGTGCTCCTTATTTTATTTGTTAATGATCTTTCTTCTTTGCCCACACTAAGCCAAGCTCTACCAACTACTGCTATAGCACCACTAGTCACCATTTAATTTCTCACAATCTTAAAAAAAATAAAAATAATAAAAAATTCACACTATACTTAATTAGTTGCTCATTTAATCCCTCAATGGTTGGGTCTCTGCTTCTGTGTACAGATACTTATCCCTATCTATTTCAAATACTAAAGTATTGTTTTGCAATCACAAGACTGGCATTGACAAAAGTGAGGTGATCTGGGGTAAATTAATGAACTCAAATTGTCATTACAAGAATTTGCTGGTGACCAAAGACTGAGATCTGATTTTGGCTATTCTACCTGGAAAAGCATAGATATGTAAAGAAGTGACTTGAGGGCAGATATGCAGCCTAAACCTGGAATTTTAAACTTCTACGGTTTGGAATTTTTCATTGTTACTTCCTTTTTTCCCTATCTCCCTTTTCTATTAAATCAGTGTCAAGAGATTACTTCTGTCTGACCTTAAATGAATAGAAATGCTCACTACCTTTAGGTCTTTGCAGTTATCACTAAACAGACATTTTCTTGGTGCCTTTTTTTATGTTTTTTACTTGTTTTTTTTTTTTTTTTTGGGGGGGGGGGGTTGGTTTGGGTTGGGTTTTTTTTTTTTTTTTTTTGGTAATCACTGATACATCTCTGATGTAAAGAAAGGCACAGGAGAAATGCATTAACAAGTATATGTAGTAGTCTTTTCAGCCTGTGCCACTGGATGGCTCAATGTGTCACAAAAGAAATCTCTGTTAGCAGTATAAGTTAAATTCAGTAATTCAGTTTGTGAAGAAGCTACTTCTCAAGGAGGATCTGAACATATTTTGCATATTTTGCTAAAGGTATGAAGATCAAAGCAGCCATGATGGTCATGTTATTGTGAACTGTGGCGTTCCTTTATCTAAAATTCTGTAATACCATTTTCAAAGCCTCCCATAAAAGATGAATATAAATTCTTCTCCATGGAGAGCAAAAATGGCTTTGGGCAGCTGAATTTGCTTTTTAATACTAAGGAATCAAAACCAGTAGATAAACACTAACTTAGTAGCTCAAAATTTGCTTGCTCATGGACTTGGTGAGAAACATGTTGTGTGGCTGCTCCTTACCCCTGGCTTAAACAGGGACCAAGTTAGGTGTATGTTTGACCATGTGTCTGTGTGTGAAATTAAACCAAAAAGTAGAGAGACACTTCGGAATAGTTCCCCATTGAGACAAACTCTAACAGTTTGCTGCTCTTCAGTCTGCAATAATGACTTCAAAACAGATAGATAGGGTTGGTTTTTGTTATTTGTACCCTGTTTTTCTCTAAGAACTGTACTGAAACAACCAAACTATTTGCAGTTGCCTACCTAGGCTGGCAATCATTGGTTATTTACCAGTCTTGATACAGGTCACTAGCTCAAATCCAGCCCAAGATTAGAAAGTAAAACTAACCATGCTTCATGTCCCTGAGCTGTCCAGTCCTATGTGTTTTGGTTAGTAATGATGGCAGGAAAAAGAAACCAAACTCACCCTTTCCTGTCCTCTGCCATGGATCTTGAAAAATATGATACAGCTTGTTAATAATGCAACTCTTTATTTAAGATATAGTTTGCTGTACCAGCCTGAAATTTCAGCTGTTCTTTGAATGATGATGTATCAAATTTTCTGCATTATAAACACACTTTTGGAGCTGCTCTGTTTTTTGTGATAACTGTGTTGGATTCTGAGTCATTAAGGTTATAAAACAGATAAAATAGACTATATTCTGCCACAGAGGTGGCATAGTTCAGCATGACTGAGTCACCGCTCTGAAGAGAGACAGCACTGATTTTTATGCAGGGTATTGCAAGTCAAGCCTGAAGTGCATTGGCAGAGCTGCATTGTAGCAGGCAAAAAGCTGCTCCTTAATACATATCTAATTTTACTTGTACAATTCACATTTTTCCAGATACTCATCATATCATATAAACTACATTTTGATGCAAGTGACCCAGGATCATTTCAAGCAATGAAAAGGGAAAGAGTAAAATTCTGAACCATTATAAATGGTCAACTCGGCAGGTGCCAAGAGTAGCATGTGTGACCATGCTAAACAAACTTGGCTGGGAAACTTGAAGTTGGCAAGTATCTTCTACCTGCTGCCTTGTCTGCTTCAGTTGCCCTCTTTCCTCAGCTGGAAAAATCTTACTTACTAGAGTAGTGGATATCTTTGCAACAGTCATGTCTTCTTTATCCTCCTCTTGCCTCTGCCTGTCCTTTGCTTTACAATCTGTGCTGATTTGCAAAGGTTTTCCAGTTGGCCACGTCTTCTCTCCAGTAACTCCAGTTTTTTTCTCCTTGCCCTCTTCTGTCTGGACTCTCTGCCCTCTTTGTGCTTCATCTCTTTCCCAATAACTTTTGTGCCCAGAACACCAGGTGCAATTCTCTTCTCCTTGCCACCAGACCAAACCCCTCAGCTGCCCACTCCTACCTGCTGTCATCTCTGTCATTCATCTGTTAAATCCCCAGGCTTCTTTTATTCCTAGGCAAATGTCCCTTCTGGTTCTTTCCTGGAACATCTCCTATGGGTTTTCTGAATGTTTCTGTGTGTATATTTCTCGTAATGGTTTTGACTTTTTTCTTTGGTGTTATTTCCTCTGTCAGTATGCAGTAGGACACAAGACTATTTTAATGCTCTATTTTGTTTATTAGTACCCTGGAAGGTTTTGCAGTCATTATTGATGTGAAATATAAATTCACAATACATCAAAGGTGAATAAAACACTATTAGACCACACCTTTAATGATTCATGTTCAATCCAGGCTCATATTGCCCTGGTAAAAATGACCACATAAGGGCAGACACGTTGATTTGCATTATGCTATGCTGTTCATTTAAAAAAACCCCCTTAATCTAAAAATGGTGTTTCAGGAGGAACTTTTCAGATGCTTTATAATAATCTGCATCCCTTACCTTATGCTTAGCTTTCCATTGGGGGAAAAATAAACCAACAACCTTGAGGCTGTGAGTTAAATATATCATTTGATGAAGAAAAAATTATCCATATGTCCTTTCAGTCTTTTATGCTTTCAATTTTTTGAGTGTTTGGTAACTAAAGATTATTATACATAATAAATTAGAACCTTAATCAGTAATAAAACTTCAAATGCCTCTACCCAGTATATGTGTTATGTGAATTAGTTGTTCACAACTGGCTTGTTCTAAAGACCAGGTACAAATGTTTTTCAGGATATCCCTAGGAAGGTACACACCTACACATGCATATCTCTTCCTTCCATTCACCCTTGGGATTCTAGGATGATAGATTTATTTTCTAGCAGATGCTCTGGAAATTCAAGAGAGGTGACAAACAACATTTGCAGGAAAAGGTTATGTATCCTATCTGACCAATTTCATGCAGAAATGGCAAACTTCCATGCATATGATTTCCCCTTTCAATTTCTTTTTATATGAGAAAATTTTCTTGCACCTCATTCTGAGCATTCCCAAGCATAGACTTTCTCTCTTTCATATGACACAAAAATTGGTCACTAAGCAATTACATTTTGAGCTTAATCTAAACAACAGGACAAAGATATCAGTGCTGCTGAAGTGGCAGCAAGTGTATCTTTAGCTGGTTATATAGGACAATGTTGTTTCTGGTTACATAGGTTATATTGTTTGGCTTTTTTTTTTAATTTCTGGAACAGTTGTGTTTGTTTTTTGATGCCTGGGGTGTAAGTGCTGGTCCTCTGTGCTGTGTGCCATACCATGGGGTCTTGATTAAGAGTGAGAGGCAATGTAGCATCTATTTTGAATAGGTACTCCATGATAGCTGACTACAGGAAGGGAGCTTTTCATCCCCAAACAAGTGCTTGAATAACATTCTACATGAGCAGGATAGAGAGAGACAGCATGTGCACTTTGGGATAATTCAGCTCTATCTGCATTCAGGGTCCAGCAAACAGCACCAATGATTTCATGCCTGAGCCAGGCAGAACTGTCCCTCTGCTTAGAAGGCTGTCTCATGCACAAACAATACAAAGCCACATAAACAGCAAGCACTCAGGAAACATTTTCAACTTTAAATAAAGAACTTAATAAAAAGGGTAAAACACCTGATCAGGCAATCTACTCTTTTTAAAAGTAGTTGTGCCCTCTCAAGTTTTCACAACTAGAAATGCAGGCAAAGCAGGCTCTATTTTGTGGCTATGCAGATAAATTGTGTATTAAAAATATGCTTCTACTTTAATGATCATTCTCAAAAGACTCTTTGAAAATGAAGGAAAGGCCAAGTTTACTTTGGTCAAGGAGACGGGACACAATTCTAAGAAATATTCAAGAATAAGTTATATAAAATTCATGAAGCTGGAATATTTATTCTTTTACCCATCAATTTTGACCCAGCTCTGTTACTTTCATCAGGAGAGATGGAATGCTTTATACTTATAGCTTTTCTAGCAGTCAATATAGTATTGACTGTATTGCAGCCAATGTAGCCAGTGTGGTGATGAGATACCGTAGTTTTCACAAGCTTTCATTAGGTTTGCTGTGAAATGCCATGTTCTCATATTAGTCATCCCCTCTGCTTTATATCTTAGAAGATGCATTTCAAACTGTTTTTAAAGTACATTATTATTCATCTGTTCACCAAAATAGACCAATATACATTATAATATGTTTACAAGGTGGCAGTCTTACAATTCAACAATTTAAAACTTACATTCCATCTGACATAGCTACAAAATTGTTTCAAATGGCTGTGCTTACTTTTTGGAGCAAGTAGTTCTAAATGAAAAGGTTGATGGTTTCAATTTGATTATTAGCAAGTAAAAGAACACTGATAGAAATATTGCAGTCAGTATGTTGATATTCTAGGGAGAATGAAAAATGTTTAGTGGACAGTTTAGAATACTGTCAGTATACAGTGTCGTAAAAAACCGCTGAACTCACTTCTTTATTTATATCTTTGATGTAAGTTTAATACCATTTAAATATCTTCAAAGCCACATCATTACTGAAAAAATTAGCTGTTTCAACAATAGATGGTAAACACTTTCTTCCTAGTATGCTTCAAGTGAATATGAGCTATAGGGAGCTGGAAAGGGACAAAGCTTAGGATCTTGTGTCAAAAAGCAGCCAGTCTGCACGGAATGCAGAACTGCTCACCTCCACCATGAGATATGCAAGGTCATCTTTCGTACGTGTGGATGGAGTCAGGTTCCGGTATGTGAATGGAAAGGAGGAGGTGGAAGAATGGAAGGGAAAGGCTGAAATTTAACCTATTGCCCCAATAACAAATCATAAAACAGAGAGCCCATCGGATTCTACACAATTTTTCTCTGCCCTGGTAATTTCACTGTGGCAGAGGACAAAACTGATTATCATGTTTTCCTAGTTGCTACTACTGTATTAATTAATTCAATGCTTTCAGCAGATGTCTGCATGAAAATACGGCAACTCAACTTGAAAAAACAGATCTTAAAAACAGAGGTCTTAGGAGGTGAGATAATACTCAAGTTAAACAGTAGTTCTCTGAATAACAGGGCCAGTGCCAGTGATATGGAAAATAAGCAAATGAGACCCTGAGGACAGAAAGAAGATGGAGAGAAGGAGCAGAGTTACAGTGTGTCTCCTGAAGTCGAGGTTGGAAAAGTGCTGAGATTGTGTGTGAAGCTACATGTGTGTTTCTGAAGCTTCTTAAAAGCCTTGCATAACTTTCCAGTGAAAAATGCATTTGCAATTTCCCCTACCTGCCATCGGAAAGAAAGCAATTATTAATTTATTATCAGACAAGAGGTTGTCCTAAGTTATCCAAGCACATTTGCATCAAGTCATTCTAGTGGAATACCTGTCTACAAATATCGAAACAAGTGGCTTTTAAAGCAAAGAGCACTGGTCACACAGAAGATCCCTGCACTAATGGTACTGTACACTGAAAATGCAGCACAGTCGGTGGGACTGCAAACATCCGCCATCCTCACCTGCCTCTGTGTAGCCAGGAGGATCCTCTCCTGTCTCCCATTCATCCTAGCCTGTGCTGCTGCCAGCATGTGCGAAAACTA
Organism: Corvus kubaryi; assembly: GCF_017639235.1. Lineage (NCBI taxonomy): Eukaryota > Metazoa > Chordata > Aves > Passeriformes > Corvidae > Corvus > Corvus kubaryi. The sequence continues at coordinate 22,820,452 of NW_024582054.1, forward strand.
TTGCCAATTGTGACAGTTGTTTTTCTGAAGGGGGACATCTGTCTACATAAAATCAGGCTGGGGTCTGCAAACTCATTCACAGAGGCCATGAAATAGTCATCAGATGGTAAAAATTACCTTCTTGGTTAAAATACAAACTGCTGTCCCAAAAGTGAGAGAGACTCTGTCTGACTAATATTCGCCTGAGCCAGGCTGAAGTTTGCAACATATGTGTTCAGGGGAACCCTTGTAATTGCTGACAGATGGATCTCCATCTAAAGAGCCTTCCACCTCTACTTGCATCTCTTATGTTTTGAAATGCTAACAAGAAATATTACCTTCTCCACCATACATCAAAAAGCAGGAACATGAAATTCTTGAAAAAAATATCAATATATACTATGGATGTGTTAGCAACGAGCTGTTTGCAAATGCCAGTGAAATGGCCCACTGGCTTTGTGGCTTTTCATAGATGGGGCTGTCTCAGAGGAATATCAACATCAGCCCAAGTCTCTCCTTGGCATCCCCTCTCTCCTCTGATTGTTTCTCTAAATCTTTTGCTGTAAGCCTAAAAGCAAAACAGTTCTCCATACAGTTGGTTTCAATTAAGAAAATTAAAGCTATATATTTTTAAACAAAAATAAAAATGACACAGACAATATTTAAGCATTTAAAGCACAAGAACAGTGAATGGGCAGGCAGTCATATTAACTCTTGATAACCTACCTGATGCAACACATTTCCAGGGTAAATGCATTAGCAGTTCAGTGTTTCTTTAATTTTTGCACAGAAGCATCAATTTTTTTTTTTGTCAGATCACATTTTGTAACACAATATCAATCTTGCCATACCCATGTTCTAGACGGGCTGTAGGGATTCTGCTGTAATTATGTCAAAAATTGAAATATTTCAAAATCTGATTGACAGCTTGATTACAATAATGCATGTGATTAAATTCAGGGTGTGCTAGTGTAATGAAGGAGGGAATGTCAGTGGTAATTAACCGTATTTTTGCTAAATTTTGTTGAGCATTTCTTGCTCTTAGGTTGGAGTACATTGAAACCAATGAGACACCTAGTGGTAGCACTTTTTTAAGAGTTTCTTAGTGCCATTTGAGATTGGGGAAAACCAGTTCTTATGCAAATCATATATTTTGTTACATGTCATGTAAATTTTATGTAGATTAGCATGGTCATGAGCACCAAAACCATGCAGTACAGCAGCATGAAAGGAAGGATTCCATGGTATGCTCAAGTATAGAACAGAAGTTCTGTAAGTACTTTTTTCTTCTCCAGACAGCCACTTCTGTATAATAAAGCTTGCCAGAAGACAGAAAAGTACGTATTGTAATGAATTGCAATGAATTGCAGTGGTTTATTTTTAATTTTCATTGTATTACATCTCCTTCCAGGAGACAGTCTGACTTCTGCCCCTTTTACTTTCTCAAAGAAAGTTTGTATGAGACAATTAATTCACCAAAAACCTATTTATATTAATATAGATTAACTTTTGATATTAAAAAAGGATGAAATATGCTAATTTTCATTAGCTTTTCATTATTTTTTTTTCTCTGAACAACATGCTCCTCAGATGAAAACTGCTGTCTCCAATCTTGTAAAAGATCTTAGGTATTTTAGCATGTTGTTTAGAAATAAAAATATTATCTAAATGATAAATTTTTAGTGCTCTCTCTCATGAAACTGACGGATAAATGCAGAGATGAGAAATCATTATTTCCTAGATTCAAATAATTCAAGGTGCCACACAGTATAATAGACTCAAAACTGTGTTCCTTCATGGGTCTGCTGATATCTGCTAGCCTTGATATTTTGCCTGCACATCTCTTGTACAAGTTTGACTGTCCTTTCAAATGTATCCCTTACAACAGCAAAATCCATTCCAGGCCAATATTCTTCCCTCGACCCAGATTTTATTCCCTTTCAACAGCCTGCAAACACTGACTTGTCAGAAACCAGGTTACCTATATTTGTTCTATTTTGGGGAGTGAGGAGACAGGGTAGAACAACTAACAAGGCTTTCGAATTTATTTGGTATTTACTGACTGTAATATCTTTGAACAAGTGTTATGTTTTCCTCTGTATCTGGGTAACATTCAGTAAACTTTGCTTCTTGGCAAGGTATAGATGGTAAAAATATACAAATAACATGCAATGTAATATAGTAAAGTGAAAGATAAATATATAAAGCTGGCACACTCATTTATTTTCTGTGAAAAGAAATGAAGAGATGGCTAGAGAAAGTAACAAGTACATGGTGATTCTTTATTTTTTCCCAACATACAAATACATTTTCCAAAAGTGTGCAGAAAGATGCTATTTTTTCTATCTTCAAGTAAAAGAGTTAACACTCCATTGTTTAAAAATCCACTGTAGAAAACATATGACAGCTTGCTGACCTTGGAAGTGATAGTGATGTCTTTAAGCAGTGGGAAATATGAAACTGTAGATAGGGAGTACAAGGCACAGAGCTCTCCCTGTTTGCATCAAAGAGGGTTTTAAAAAATATAACCTCATTCTTTTGTGCATTTTGCTGAAGACTAATCACCTTAAGAAATCACTATTTGATCAGTAAATCCACAGCTAAGTATAAGCTCACCTCATTCAAGAGATCTTTATCCCCTGAGCTACAAAGAATAGCAAATAATAAGTCTATAGAATTCTGGTTTCTTATTTAAATAGCATGTAGTGACAACACTACTATTTAGCAGAGAAGTGTTTGGAGGTATGCTAATGACCACAAGAAAATTTCAAACCTCCATAATGTGCTTTAATCACCAGCTGGAGATCAAAAGCCACCATGTGATTTTATACAGCATGGGCAGCTTCCAGAACTGCCTTACATGGAAAGAGATCAATGGTAAAATTGGTAGATACAGCAAAGCTTTGCAATAAAAGCGTTTTATGTATCTTGTTCAAAGTATTTAAGTGCCTTTTAGATCACTGATTGAACCATAGACATTATAAAGTGGAACCTTTTAATACCAAAATAAATTTGCAGAGTAAAATTCCATTACTGGAAAAAGCATTGCACTGCAACAGGACAGATAATAATTCTTTCACATGTAATGGAATATATGAAATGTTTGATGACAAACAGAAGTTCTTTGCATCATTACAGTTGGATCCTATGCACTGCTGTTTGTGTGCATGTGAGTGAATCTAAAGTGTAGGATATACAGTGCCCCCAGATAAAATGGATTTGTACCTATAAATATCACTCTAACTGGGATGGGCAAACACACTTCACAGTCAAGACAATTTAGTCATTTAAGTAGAGAAAAACCGCCCATGCATATGAGTTTGGACCTTGACCAAAGGAAACATAGAAATGCTTTAGAAACTCATGAAAGTCCTTTAATTTGGATTAATTTAATGCACTTCAAACAAGTCCTAGTCTTAGAAGCTTCAACTTATTTAAAATTATTTCCTTTAACAGCTTCAAATCATGTGTCTGTTAGCATCACAAAACCGCCAGAAAAAAAAGTGAGACTTCCAATGCATTTCACTGAGTAGCTTTTCTTCCACAGCATTTTCATCAATTCTTCTAATACTTCATCCGCCTTCCATTGAATTATTGGGTACTCTGTAGACACTGGATCTCTTCTACCCCATATTCCATTCCTCTCTTTAACAATTTAGCTACTTGGGGAATGAATACAGAGGATATTTTAAAAGAGCTGCAAGATTTAAAAAGATTTTTCCTGTCTCAGCATCTAATTTTTAATTTAAAATCTTTTGAAAAGCACAATTAATAATGTCTTTTTAATTCATAATATAGAATTAAGAGTCAAGAAAGCCAGGTCTTACCTGGAGATTTGTTACAAATTTCCTTTATCACTTCAAGCTAAACAAACTTTACACAGCATCTCTGTGTCTGATTCTTCATTTGTAATAAGGGGTAAATATTTATTTGCTGAAGTGATTCTTTATTAAGTTCTTTAGGAACTTGACCCTAACAAAAAACAATATTGTACATTCCTTTGGTGAGGAAAACTTAGATGACTGTGTTATCTCATGGGGAACTTTATAGACAGACATGTAGTAACTGCATTGAGCAAATAAATTGTCTCATCAAATGGAGTAAGTATTCAAAATAATAGTTTCTTATTCCCTGCATTCTGGAGGAATTAATAAACAAAAACTTAAATTTATTCCCAAAAAATAAAAAAAATTAGTCTAACTTGTAAAGACACCTGGAAAGACTGGCAAAACCAGTTTTATTCCTATCTACCTTTTAACAGCACTCAGACACAATCGCATGTTGTACTGGTCTCCTGAAATACACACAAGCTCTGAGGTTACTGGGCACATTACTTTAAATTCTCTTGAAATGCATATTAATGGTAAACAAGACAACTCTAGCGTGCCATACTGCTATTCTCAGAGAATAGTGATTACTCTCTTGAAGTTTGATAAAAGCACATTAAGTGAAAAAAGCCACAACCTTCATTTAATTTACATAACCTCTTTCCTCTGAGGAAAATAGTGTGAAATGTGAATGGGAGGACAAAAAGAAAGTTTGCAGTAAACGCATTTTTCCCTTAGTGTAAGTATATTCCCACTGCAGGATAACAAGTGGATATGATGGGAAGTATAATTCCTTGTACACCCCAGCCAGTGCTCTGTGGGTGCATGGCAAAAAAAGGTGCTGAATCAAAAACTTTCTCCTTGGAATGTGATCATACCACTGTTCTTTTTCAGACTGTTTACAGACCCTGACCACAAGGATTTTATCAAAACCTTTTGTGGTCTAGCCATTCATGAGGTCTGCAATTTGAAGAAAATACTGTGATGATTTTTTGGTACAATAACCTTAATCTCTACTCCAATCTGTGGTCCTCAAACCCCAGTTAGGACAGCTGAGTGTCGTGCACGTGTACTCTTTTTTCGAGTATCCGTGGTGACACAGTCTCCCTGTTCATTTTGTAACTGTCTCCTAATTTTTTTTAAATTATGTTTTTTTTGTGTTTTTAAAGCATTGTGTGTAGTATGACAAGATGTTTGAGCAATGCATAAGCATTTTTCTCCTCATTTTGCAAAGTAGAAAAATAAAGAAGATTGCAGAAAGAGAACACATGCTGGAATTAAAAGACATTTAATTCTACAATTTTTGGAAGAACAGTAATGTGAAGATCATTGACTTTGGAACTTGAATACTACATTCTATTAAATTAAAATGTGATTGATGTGTAGAAGTGGAATATTTATTAAATTCCTCCTTTAATTTTCTCTATCAGCATCTTAAAATGGTTTCATGATTCCAGTAATTCAATACTAAAGAGGAAGGTAATGCAATGAAACGCTATCATGCCTGGTAGTGTTTTTCACTTAGTTCAAACAAACTTTTGGTCCTTCCTATGAACAGTAATACCCTAGAACATTCAGAACAGTTCAGATTCTTGAACATCTCTAATAGTACCTAGTATTTCAGGAATACATTTCTATTGTTCTTAATGTAGCCCAGTTTTTCAAGGTAATCTATATAAGGACTGTCACGATGAACATGCTACAGAATGATAGTTCTTTGTTTGAAGCTATTTAGTACCATTAAAACTGCAGCATGTGAAGACGGTGGCCATGAAAACATAATGCCCTTTTAAAGGTTTGAAACACCCAGTAAATAAACAAAACAAATCAATTGTCCTTTTATTTTCCTGCCCCATCCCCTGAATTCCCTGTCTTGCCGTGTCTTTCGTATTCTGCATCTGTCTCTCACTTCACAGCTTGGCAGAATCAGGTGCAGCTGTGCGGACATTTGTATCTGACAACGAAAGGAGGAGGAATCACTGTCCCTGAAGGTGTTTAAGGAAAGGCTGGAAATGGCACTTAATGCCATGGTCTAGTTCACCTGGTGGTGTTCGGTCATAGGTTGAATTCGATCATCTTTTCTAACCTAATTGATTCTGTGGTATCAGCTTGACAAAGGCCTTCCCAAACGTACTACAGCGTAAGACACCAAGGTTTCTTATAACGCTCAAAATTTTTTTCACTGAAAGCTGTGAAGCATTGGAACAAGCCGCCCAGGGCAGTGGTAGAGTGACCACTCCCGGAAATGTTCTACAAACACGTGGATGTGGCACTTGGGCACGGTTTTCAGGTGAAAACGGGTCTAAAATCTTTTACAACCCGAACGGTTCCGTAACGCTAAAAACTTCAGCTCTTGGCCCACCGCGGGCCGCGGTGCCTGCTGGGAAGTGTAGTCCTTGTCCGCCCCTCCTGTGGCCCTTTGCTGCGCCTACGGACTACACTTCCCATCAGGTATCGCGACCAGGGAGGGACGGGGGCGGAGGGCCGCGCTCGGCGGACCAATGGGCGCGGGTGATGCTGGGAGGTGGTGCCGGGGCGGGCGGGCCGCTTGGGGCCGCGGGCAGTGCGGGAATTTCGGACCGGGAGGAAGGAGCGGCGCCGGGCCCGCTCGCGCAGGAGGTACTTGGAGCCAGCGGCTGCCTCTGGGGTGCAGTTGTTTGGGATTTTTTTTTTTTTTGGAGGCGAGTTTTGAGGCGTTGTTTCGTATCCCCTTCGCCGTGCCGATCGTCACCGGCTCTTCTGGCGTATTGCGGGCCGGTTTTCCCGCTTCCCTCGCGGAGGAGGCCGATGGTACCGCCTGGGCCCGCTCGGGCCTTGTTTCTCCCCAGGCGTAGGGAAGGCTCCTTCTCTTCTCTTCTCTCTCCTGGCCCAGCCCGTGGCGCTGGAGGCCTCTTTCTGGGCCGGCAGGGAGGGAGAGAACGGGGGCAGGTGGGGCAGAGCTCCCTCAGTTTCACCCTTGAGGTATGGGGACTCCTCCCTTTCCCCGCCTTCCCGGGCTGTGGGCTCTAAAGCTGCCTTCGGTGGCAGCGGCCTAAGTTGTTTTCCTTCGTGTTTCTTTTTTTTGTAGCGCTAAGGCGAGGTGGAGGAGGCTGAGTAAAAGCTATACTCTGTGCCACTTAGAGGTTTGTCACCTTCAGGATCATCCCGGTGTGCCATCACCTTGGTTGGGAGGCGTTCCTGAGTTTTGTCTTGAAGTAAACTTTTTTTTAAAATACAGGCCTACAGATTACAAAAGTATGCGATTTTAGGATCAGGAAAGGCTTGTTGTGTAAGAATTGGGCTAAGCTGGTTTCTGTCATTGTGGTTTTTCTTCACGTCCTGTTTCTTGCTATTTAACTTCCTTGTTTAAGACTTAAGGAGTTGCAGGCAGGGTGAATTGTGTTGTTCTCAATTTGTGCTTAAGCACTTTAAAGGCTTTTATTAATTTAAAGGGAATCCATGGGCCCTTTTTATGGCTAACAAAAATACAGAAGGTGTTGTGAAGCTTCCTGTAACTATTACTGTGTCAAAGGGTTTGAGCCTTCCTCTGTAGGAATAAAGTCCACTAAATTCTTGGGGATAACCCCCAAATGAGGCAGGATTCCTGATGAACTTCAGAGCTGCTGCTTTTTATACAGTGTGCCAAATTATCAAAAAACTTTTAAGTGTCTCACATGTATTTTAGGTATTTGCAGTCGGTATAGAGGTGAGGTGATTGGGAGTGACATGATTTGGTACCTTACAATGCTCACTGTTTTTTATTGCGATAACTGAGTGATGTTTAGGATTTTCAGGAGAACCTTAAATGACCTTAAAATAACTTTAAAAGAAGGTAATGGATTTTGAGAAGGCAATTTTAAATTAGTAACACAGTAATTGCTCTTGTAAATGGCTGTTTCCTACCTCTGAACAACCTGCATTCTGAAATACTGTCATATTGGTCTGTTTAGCAAAAAAAGGAAAAAAAGGCATTGCCTTGCTCCAGTATGGTGCTGTTGTGATTATGTGTTTCTCAGTAATTGTGGTACATCAATGGCATTTATTAATTTGTCTAAAAAGATTTTTTTGTTGTATTTCTTGGGGAAAGAACCTTAGTGCCTCTTCTTCCGTAAGTGCCATTAATTATCAGGTGTCTTAATGGTCAGGAACTTCGATTGGAGAAGTCTTCACAGACGTAACACAATGACAGACCAGTCACAGGATGTCTGATTTATGCAAGAAAGTCTTTGTTCACGGTCTACCTTGCTTAGTGTGACAAGTCACTGACACATCAGTTATTTTTTGTGAGATCCCTCCTATGAAACAGTTCTACAGTATTCAGAAGTCTTAAAGTGTCATGTTCTTTTTTCCCCACTCCTTGAGCAAAAATTTAGTTTTGTTTTCTCCTTGTCTTAATTTTGTTTTTTTTTTTTCAGGCAGACATAGATCTTGCTTTGATTAATGAACAGTTTTAATGATACATAGATTTCAGGTCATGCTGGAACTACCTGCTCATCTGGGAGCACAGGTCATCAGCATGCCTTCTCTGGGTTGACAATGAAAACAGGTCCTACTAAGACAGACAGCTGTAAAAATTACATTTTCCAGAAAATAAAAGAGGAAGAACAGGAAGAAATCAGTTTCATGTGACACACAGCAGAAATACTTCCTTCAAAAAAATTTGTTTTGTATTCATTTCAGAGTTTTGTTGATAATGAATGGCAACAAGAATTGAGAAGTGGCTATTCATATTTATTCTAAGAGTTCAAGTATTGCTCAAGTAGCAACCATTGCAGACAACATTTGTAAAGATAACACCACTGATACGCAGACAATTTTGCATCAATAGTGCTATCTCAAGTACAGTGTATTCTGTTTCTTCCAAGATGTTTTATTAGGTAGAGGCTTTTGTAGTACTAAGAGGCTTTTGGAGAGAGTTTAGACAAATAGACTTCTGTTATTCATACTTCTTAGTAGGAAAACCTTTGTTTTGAGCACATTGTAGCAACATAAAATGCTGCTGTTTACAATCATGCACCTTGAAAATTGTTCTTGTCAGGCACCTTAGCTAAGTAGGGTCAGGTCTGACACTTGAATGATAGTACAGTACTTGACATCCATGGCACTGTTTCCAAGGACTTTAGCATGATTGCAGGAACTAATGAATTAAACTTCACAATACCTGTGGGTAGAAAATATTTCCTTTTGTTGATGAGAAGAAGTATTGAGAGGAAAGTTTAAGATTTTTTTTTCTTTTTGAAGGGGTAGTGGTGGTGAATTTTTAAAGTGATTTTAGGGAGAAGTAGATGGCTTTATTCCAGTTGTGCAATGTACAGAAGACATCTCTATGTTATGTTTGTTGGTGCCTAAGTTTCCTGACAAACCCCTCATGTTTACTGTGGGTTGAAAAGCACATAGAAAGATAGAATTTGCACTAAATTTTAATTGTCTTTTTTCATTTTTTATCATGTTTTTTTTTTTTTTCCTAGTTCTGTATTTTCATGTAGAAAATTTCTGCTGTGTCCAGGTGTCTTTGGTTTCAATTAACGGAAGATATTTGAATGGATTTATCCAAATAAATGTGAAAGCATGTGCAGCCATTGCTTAAATATTTCCTTGGATAACAGCTTTTTTGCAAGAGAGTGAGTGCTTAGTATTGTGCATGCTGCCCATTGCAAGCGATCAGTGTTTGGCACCTATGGCCTGCTGATAGTTTGACCAACTTGTAAGTAGGCACAGTGCCATGTTAACAGATGGGTATGAATACAGACAGCCAAGAAACCATGTATGTGTATCTAGTGTATTTGTTAAGGGCAGGGTTCCCAGCTGGGGACGTTCAAACTTATGTCCATTTTGAATTTTTGCTTTTATGGATAAAGGAAGTTGTCATTAACAATTTTTTAAAAAAATAAATACCTTCAGGCGTACAATTATTGACCATGTTAAACAAAATAAGCGGGGGTGTGGAAGAAGAGGGAAGCACCAGCTCTTCCTTTGATACTCTTGAGAAGCTATTTTAAGTAAATTTAATTCCCTTTTAAGCGAGGCTGCTATCGAGTCTCACTGTGAATGTCAAAGATGTGGAGTGTATCAATAGGTTTGTTTCACAGGCCTGCTAGCTTTATTGTAAGAGAGGCTACACATTTTTCTTTTACGGGCAACAATCTGTCCAGCAGTCAAGCACCTAAGCGTGTCTGTCCAAGTCTTGCCCGAATTATTTGTAATGACTCAGAGATCAAGGGGGTGCAGTCCTTCAAGCCCTCTGCATGATTCTTACATTGACAATAAGTTGTTTCTTAGCTTGAGGACAGCATGCTCATTTTGGATATGTTTTGGTATCCTTTAGATGACAGTGTGTGTGATCTTGTCCCACATCTGAGTCACTGGGCAGTGATGCTGATTTTTGCACTTTCTTTTTCACTTTATCTGAGTCAGCCTTGGGGCTCCAGACTTCTGGTTTATTTCATTACCACTTCTAATAATTTCAGTCTCCCCTTTGTTTTAATCCATTTCCTGATTTGGATGTCCTGTGAAGCTGCTTAAAGGTCTGCAGTGATCTTTTTGGCCTGCTCTTGTAAGTGATGTCAACACGTAGCCTTTTATACCACTCTGTTCTTTCTGTCACTTTGACACCATTGCTTTCTCACTGGTATGGTCTTATCTGAGCTGGCTGGAATTGTCTTTGGTACCTGAAAGTCTCATTTTTCTCCCGAGAAAATCTGGAGGAAGGATCTTCCTTCAAGACAGTAAACTATGTATCACTTGAAGATTAAAAAAAAAAGAAAGACAAAGGGATGTAGAGAGGAGTTTCTTGGAGATTGTGGATAATGATGTGGGTAAAGCTAGTCTTAAAATTTATGTGTAAAATGTGTGTTGATTGTAGGGAAGAATGTTACTGTATAGAAGGGGAAATATGGAAAAGTAATGCAGAATTAAAACATCCTATTTTGTAATAATGAGGAAGCTTGTGCAATGTAGGTGTTGATAAATACCAGTATTTTCCTGTGATGTATTTCATAAAAGTGCTTTGTTGAAGTTACTCATTTAGATATGAGTACGATATTCAGAAGGTATTCAGATGTGGTTCTATGACATGAAGATACTTCTCAGATCAACAAAGACACTGAAAAAGTAGAACTTTGGCCTGTAATGATGCACCTTCTTTTCTGCATTTATTCCTGTATTGAGTGACTGTGGTGTCTGGAGACTGCTTGCTGCCAGAGTCCATTACTCTCTGACTAGGTTACTTTAGATGTTCAGTGTATAAATGATGTAATATTTAGTATTAAACTTATTATTTGAAGATATTTGATGCTATGGGAGATTTCTGATTTAGGAGAATGATACAAAATATGCTGAAAACAAGGTAATTGTGACACTTGGCAAAATACAGCAATTGCAATGCACAGTTCAGTCACAGAACTCTTGTGATTCTCATTACTGGTCTCTGTAATATGTTCACTGTCACGATGCTGGTGTCCCCAGCCACCGGGAAGGAATATTTGGATTGCAACCAGTCCAAGCCCATTGTTCTTTCGAAGTTATTTTCCTAGTTATTAGTTTTTGCATGCTTGTATTGGACTCAGCCTCCTATTCACTGCCCCCAAGATGGCCTGGCTAATCTCGGGAGACATTTACACCTCCATTTGATCCACTTAGCAATTCTGAGCTCCACTCAACTGTCATTTAGCTGCTTTCCTAAAACAAAGGCCACCCACTGGCCCCCTTTGTGTTGCGCTCCTGTGAGTTCCTTTGCATTATTGCCAGAGATCCGTGGGCACATCACCATTCTCCATCTCCACGGAGTGTTTTATCCACTGTTGGGCTTTATTCTGTCACATTCCACCTCGAGGGGTTTGGTCAGTTACAGCTGCAGACTTGAGTATTAGTGGACAGAAGAACATTTTCAGGCAACTTGACAGTTATTCTTGTCTTTAGTAAGTAGAGAAGTGGTTATGGGCTTCTCTCTTCAGTTGCTATTTGGGTGACAGTCATTTTTTGAGGAAGAAAATTTGCTGAATGTACCCAGTTTTGTAGGAGGGGGAGTGCTTTTGGAATAGTTGTCACAGTTACGCAGTTTTCTATTTGGGAAACTAAAATCCTAGAGGAACATTAGAAATGAAGGAGGAAAACTGATGCCGAATAACTGAGTTTGCCTTAGGGTTATTGTATTGAGTAGCTAGACTACTATGAAAAAGTTATTTTGCTATCCAAAAACTTCCCAAATTGTGTATTAATATTGCTTCCTACTTCCAGCAAAATAATAAAATCCCACCAATCAGAATGGTATCTTTCAGAAAATAAATGTGACTTGTTTGTATGACATTTATCTGCATAAGGTAGAGGGAAAGCTCAGTGTTTTGTAAAACAATTTATGAAGGCCTTTCATGTAAAGAGACCTAGTGCACTCTTTGCTGTGTCATGGCTGCATTTGCAGTAATTTCTTTTAGTGCAGCAAAGTCTGGCTCTACTAAAACCTCAAAACACTTGCTCAAAACGAGGCCTTCTGCCAAGAAGGACTTGAAGGTGACGGTGGATGAGAAGCTGTACGTGAGCCATCAAGCAGCTCAGAAAACCAGGTGTATCCTGTGCTGCCATCCAAAGCAGCAGGGCAAGGGAGGGGGTTCTGCCCCTCTGCCCTGCTCTGGTGAGACTCCATCTGCAGTGCTGCATGCAGCTGTGGGGTCCTCAGCACAGGAAGGACATGGACCTGTTGGAGCAAGTCCAGAGGAGGGACACAAAGATGATTAGAGGAATTGAACACTTCTGTTATGAAAGGCTGAGAGAGTTGGGATTATTCAGCCTGGAGAAGAGAAGTCTCCAGGAAGACCTTTTTGCAGCCTTTCAGTACTTGCAGGGGGCTGTAAGAAAGATGGGGACAAACCTTTTAGCGGGGCTTTTTGCAATGGGACAAGGAGTAATTGTTCTCAGCTCAAAAAAAGAAAATTTAGAATAGGTAGAAGTTAGAAATTTTTACAATGAGGCTGGTGAAACAGTAGAACAGGTTGCCCAGGGAGGTGGTAGGTGCCTCATACCTGGAAACATTCAAGTTTAGATTGGACGTGGCTCTGGGCAGCTTGATCTGGTTTGAAGATGCCCCTGCTCATTGCAGAAGGACTAGATGACATTGAAAAGGTTCTTTGCAATACACAATATGATACGATTCTATGATTCAGTTTGGCAGAAGAGGTGTATTCTAGTGGGCTGTTATTTCTGCAAATATTGCTTATCTGAAACCGGGGGTTGTGAGAAGGCAGCAGTAATACTTTCACACTTGGGATCTCAAAATAGGTATTTATGTGCTAGTTTTTGTGATGACCTATTCAATGCTGCCCTGTAAACAATAACCAGACTTTCATTATTTTTTTCTTGCAGTTATATAGGAGAAAAAATAATTAATTGTTTGAATGACTTTTTATTTTTTACAGGTAAGGGGAATTCCTCATATTACTACTGAAGACTTGCAGTTTTTCAATATGCATGTTTAACTTCAGGAGAACTGATGAGCTTTATTTCATAAGTTTACTTTTTTCTAAGTTTAGACCTATGATTGGTTGTCATTGATTGAATATGATAGATTCTGAGGTTTTTTTTAGCATGTATTATACAAGGTCTTGTAATAGGTTTCTCTTGTGAAGATTTTTGCTGTCAAATTTTTTGTGATGCCTGGAAAAATTAGTTGTTTCTCACTTAGAATTCATGCCAATGAAACTGCTTCCTGCATTTATTTTCAAGTATCTTTGTAGTAATAAATTATAACTTAAACAACCCATTCTTTTTTGTGCTTCTAACAGATTTTTATGTAAAATAAGTGGGATCAACATGTAACCTATTTTTTTTTATTTTTTCTTCCCTTCACTTTCTCTAGGGAAAATGCCAAATAATAAGAAAACTGCTGGAAAAAGAGCCCCTGCAAAGAGGAAACTTGCTGAAGTGTTTGGTCTGGGGGAGGTTCTTGCAGATACATCAAGAAAAGAATGGAAATTAGGTGCCCCTATAGGGCAGGGAGGCTTTGGACGCCTATACCTTGGTAAGTGTAGCTATCTTTGATAATGCTTTACAGTGGAGAGTGAGATGTTTATCCCTATTCAAAACAATGAAAAGTTAACCCTAAGTTAGAAATATGAAGTGTCTTCACGTGATCTTTTTTACTAGAACCTTAGCTTGGGTCATGGTGTTGGAAAAAAATCTTGAAAATAGATAAATGGTCATTTTAAATACTAGTTTTATGAGTTTCCAGTGGTAGTTCATTCTTTTTAAAAATCAAAATCTTTGTTACTTTTTAGCCATGGAAAGGATAGTTTAGTATTTATTTAAATTTGAATTTTGGTCTGGCTGAAAGACTGGATTTTTGCATGAGTGTCTTTATAATGATGAATTCTGAACTGAAACTGTCAGTGCATATTATCTGGAGGGTACTGGTCAGCCAGTATTTGGACTGGTTTAGACTTTGGTATTGCATTTACTTTTCCATTGCCTTGTGAACTTTTGGCATGCCATATCCTTTTTTTAATGTGACCAATGCTAAAAACAAATCAAAGAACTTACAGTTTAAAGCCTCAGTTCAGGTCTTGTTTTGCAATACTATTACAAGGAAAACTTTTTAAAGTCAATAGTGTTCCATACTTAGTACCTCTTTTACTTGGACACATGAACAGATAAGAGAGGTCTTGAGACTTCTCTGCTTGATTGCCCCTAGTCATTTTTCAAACAGTTTTGAAGGGATGAAAGTTAATGTGATCATTATAATATGGTCTTCCTCATCTTGGGGAAAAGGTTGCACTGGATTCATACTGAGTTGGAAAACAGGAAAAAAATCTGTCCTGCTTTTAAAATGAACAGACTGCAGCATAAGTGGGTTAAGGAGAAAAACAGGACCAGTGGGTGGCTTTTTGCCAGAGAAGCTTTCAACTACTTACTCAGCCTCGCTCAATGAGCTATTAAATTTACTGGAGTTCCAACTCTCGAATTCCTGCTTTGTTCAAGCCAAAGCTTGCTCTCTGCTTCCCCATCATTTACAGAACGCTGTGACCCTGACTGTTCCTGTACTTTATACTTGCCTAACTTGATGTTCTTCATATCTGTGTCTTTTGTCACAAATACCAACAACTTAGTAGCAACAGAAAGTCACCTTTGGATACGTGACATGGCAACATGAAATTTATTTTTCTTTATGTCCACCAATCTGTATGTTTATAATAGTCCTAGAAAGCAAAAGGAATACTATTGAGTAGGAAAAAGTTATTGGATAATAAAAATGAACTCATTCATTTAGTAAACTGCCTGTACTCCTCAAACAGAAGGGAGAATGCAAGAATGCAATATCCATATACAGTAGCCTTCACATATAGAGTGATTTTCTTACCAAAGGCTAAGGTACTGGTCTATGTTCTTGTCAGTACTTAGTTACTTTGTTGTACGTTTGTCCATCCTGCATAGCAAGTGTACGCTTTGTGACAGTTTCCTTTCCTATTACTAATGAAAGCTTCCTTTTTAACAGCTGATGTTAATTCTTCAAAGGCGGTTGGCAGTGATGCCCCTTATGTTGCAAAAGTGGTAAGAGAGCATTTGAATTTTTACTTCACAACTTGAAAATATTTGTTCTAGAATAGAATGTATAATTTAAAACAACTTCTGAAAATAATGCATTGCAAAGTACTATTTAAAATAAAAGTGTGGGGATACAGAGAAATGCTGCTGAGAATTGGGACTCCTGTGTATGAGGAACATCATTATGGAATATCAGTGGAATTGAAAAAGATCCATGAGATGGATCAGATTCTCTGTCATTTGCTTCCTATAAACAGCACAGTTATCACCAAGTGAATGAAATCTGTCTAGCTTTTGGAGAATTTCTGTGATTCAGCGGCGAGTCTCTGTGAACTGTTGCTCACCACTGGATGTTGGTAAACTGACAGATGGCTCATGAGTAGAAACAGCAAAACTTTGATTCCTGAGGTCTCCACAAAGTCCTTTAAATGTTTTTTCATAACCCACATACATGTTCTAATTGCTATTGAATTAAAATATCACTGACACGATTTTTTAACCTAATGATTAGAGAGAAGAAAAAGCACTGTTGATAGCTCATTTTTAGCCCATTGTAGCAAATCAGCAAATTCTTTCTATTACTTGAAATATTCTTACAGTTTTAGTCTAAAAAAAGAGTTATTTACTTGGATTTGGCTAGTTTTCTTCCTAAGGTATAAAGTATTTTTTCTTAAATTTTGCCAGAGTATTTTGTATAGGTCTGGTAAGATCTTGCAAAGTCTTAGTGAAAAAACAGGGAGTATGGGAATAGCCATAGGAGATCCAGACCCTTCATTATCTTGGTGGCACTTCTGCTCCTGCAATAAAAGTAAATACCAGAAAACTGTACAAGAGCTTCACAGTGTGAAAGATTAGTATTTCAGCACAGTTCAGAACTGCACTGTTTTAACATTTTATTTGTAAAACTACATAATGATACTGAAGTGTCTTGCTGCAGTATCTAGCCACTTTGTATCTATGTTAGTGCTTTTAACATTTGTTCCTGAAACTATAAGGTTAGGTTAAATTAGAGTAAAATACATTTTGGTTAGTATGTGCCTTTAATCTTGGTATTTACATCTGCTGACTAAGGGGAAATTTTAGAATACTGGTTTTGATACTGTTCCACCCCAAGGTGCAGTTTGTGATGACCCTCCCTCCGAAGTGTTGTCTCTCACTGAAAAAAGCAGCGCTTGCTGCGCAAATATCAGACTGCCACACTTTCAACATCAGCCTGCTGCTGCTGCCTTAGGTGTTCGTGGGCAGCAATTGCAGACAGACCAGGAGCCCCAGCCTGCAGCTGTGTGGTGGCAACCTGTGTTAGTATGTTCAGCCTGTACTGTTGAGGATGGGGTGTCCATCGTACTGGAGATGTGGCCTGTTTTAGAGGCAGACATTGAGACCAGCAGCAGTGGTTTGCCTGTGAGAGGCAGTGGCTTCTAATTACTGGCTCCTGCTGAGTTTGGACTGATCAGGAAGCAGAGCACCATTTAACTTTCATGGAAGAATCTGGTTTGACTTGCTGTGAAAATCATCAGATATTCATTACTTTATGCTGTGTGTAATTCCCGTCCCCCTCTTTTCCTGAGTTTGAAACCTGTCCATCTGCTTCTCTCCACTTTTGAATATAAGGGTTGCCCCAACTTTTGGGTTGCTCCTATGCTAGATTCACTTTGTTGCAGCATTTTGTAAATACCTCCATTGCTAATATCCCAGATGACTACTCACTTTTAATTTGCCTTTCGTAATTTTGTCTTTATGGCAGTAAAGAATAGCCCCAGTCTTTGTGCTAGCCTCACAAATGACCCATAACATATTATGCCTCTACAGTCTAGTAGAACACAACTACAGATAAGAGCCCATTTTCTGGTGCCTGGGTGGTTGCTAGTTTTTCTATCAGCTGGAGCAAAGTGGTTAACAGCTTTGAACAATTATTAGTATTTAACAAAATATGTGCTTCTATAAGTAATGTTCTTCAAATAAAGGTATTAAAGCAGGATGGAAATTGGCTTAGTCTTTGACATGTCCTCATAGTATTGATGTCTGAGCAGTATGAAATGGATCACAGCTTTTATTAAAAAAAAAAGCGCTTTTTAACATGTGGACCTTTCAGATGTCATTGTTCAGGAGTGGATGCAGGGCTTAATTACATTTCATGACATTTCTGACTGAAAAAGATCAGAATTCTTAAAACACTACTTGAAATTTGTTGGGTTTTGACATGTACTCTATAATCAATCTTTCATTATGTTATCTTCTTGAATAAGAGTTTAATTTCAGTTTTATAAGTCATGTGTTTAGAATGACCCTGGGCATAAAGCTGTAGAAATTTGTTTGCACTCCTTCTGGATTATTATGGCAAATATTGGACATTGTGTAAGCTTTTTTAGCGTCACATATGCATTTATTTATCTGTAGGTAGAATTAATGGTACTATGGGAAAACACGTTCATAGTTAACTTTAAGATCTGGTATATGGCTAAATCATTTATCCATTCTCCAAGTATGAAAAGACAGCAGATTTTTCTTTCTGACCAGAGAAAGATACATCTCTTTTTCAGCACTGAGACATAAATTTTTGTGGAATAATTTATTTATAGATAAATACTGTATGAATTTTTAACACCTAATTTTTTGCTGTATTTTAGTAGGAAAACAACGTTGTTCAAACCTGTGTAAATGGAATGAAAATTGTATATAAGAATTCATATTCTAATAAGTTAGGGTATTAATAGATTCTGTTACGTAGGATCAAGTGAATAGGTCAAGTAATGTGTGTTCGAGATAGCTGCCATAGAAGAATTCAGCTATTTAACCCTTCTTTTCTGCGTATATAATCTCAGTATTTCTAATTTGTTGTACATTGTGGATAAATAAACGAACTGTGAAAGTTAATGTGCAGGTACCAAAGTTTGTCTGTGTTGATCAATTGATCTGACTGTCTTTGGTTTTGTTACTTCTTCCTGGTTCCTTCTCACAAGGAGATGCCAGAAAGCTGTCTTGGCTCCGTTGTTTATCAGGGCAGTGCTGCTGAGAAAGTGAGGTGGAGATAGGCTGTAGCTTTGTAATGAAGTGTCCAGGCGCAGGAGTGGTGCCCAGCTGGTGGTATCTGCTCCCAGCGTGTCCCTGTCCAGCTGTGCCTCCGAGCCCTCACATCAGTGCACCAAAGCCCGCGGTCAGGGGCGCATTTGAGCTCTGCCTTGCTCCGGTGAGATGAGAACAGCAGCGAGCCTCTCTTAGCTCAGTGCTACAGCCTGGCCTTTAGCAATTTGCTGGATCACTACATCTGCATTTAAAAGCCAAGATTAAACACATTTAAGATTGATGTGTATCTAATGTCATGTGATTGTATTATTCCTGAGTTTTTTTGCCAGTAATTGCATCCATTTTGTTATTTTTTAAGTGTAGGATATTCTAAAACAGGTATTTTCAAGAGAGAGAATGAATTTGGATATATTTGAGTAACTTGACAAAAATATATTGCTTAAGCTCATCTCAAAATCAATCACTCAAAAATTACAAGAATTGAGAACATGTTTTATTTTCTTTTTTCCTTACCAAGTTCTGGAAGTGTAGAGTCAAGATACTTGCCCATCTGTTGTTCTTGCAGTATTTCAAAGCTTTGGTGTTTTCATAGGAATTTCTCTCTTGAGCTTTACTTGTAAGACATGCTTCCTGTAGATTTGTCCCTTGAAAATGGAACTGAAATGTATTAAATACAAGGTAGACTCTGAAATCAAAATATGTGTAGTTCTTGTAATTTAGAAAAATTTTGAAATCCTCTGTTATTTTTATCTTGGTCAACTACTGTATAAGGGAACAAAATGCTTTATGTTCAACAAGAATTTAACTTTTGTTAAGATTTTTTCATTGAATCATTTCAGGTGTTATTTTAAGATCACTAAAGGCTACTACAACTGATGCAATCCAGCTGTAATCTGGAAAATCTGAGATAACATTGTTTAATGTTCTCTGCTAAACTTCTGCCAATAATTGTTAATATTTCTATACTTTTCAGTTAATTTCTTATTCTTTAGTCTTTTGTTATGGGGCAGTATTCTCTGATATCCTTAATGTCAAGCCATTTATAATAAAAAATAGCTTTTAGAGCTAAATTTCTTTTATAAAAACAAGATATTCTATTGAGTTTATCAGCATCAGGTAGAGCATTTCAGGGAGAATGTGTTTTTATAGGGTGGATGTTACATTTTATGAGCTTTTAATAATTATTAGTCATTAACAGAGCAGTTTTTAATGAATTTTAAATTGTCTTAAAGGAACCCAGCCAGAATGGACCTCTTTTTACTGAGTTAAAGTTCTACATGCGAGCTGCTAAGCCAGATGAAAGTAAGCAGTCTAATAAAATGTTTTTAATGAACTACAAGTATTTAGGAAAATAGAGCCTGTAGAAATAAGGCTGAACTTTGAGAATCTCTTTAGGTTATTTTCAAAATTATTTTTAAATTATTGAAATCTAATTCATATATATAGTAAATTAGAGGGTTTTGGTAAGAAGTTTTTTGTAGTTCTGTTGGTGGTATTGTCTAAATTTAAACTTGAGTTGCATCTCTGTCCCTACAATGGATATGTGACTAACTTTACTGTATACTTTGCATACATATTTCCATGAAAGAAACAGCTCAGAGTACGCAGAAACAGTAAGCAATGTGACTGCTCCCTTTTTATGTATGTCTCTACTCATGCAAATTCATGAACTTAACTTTATTTGTGTTTTCAGTTCAGAAGTGGACTAAGTCCCATAAACTGAAATATTTAGGTGTACCAAGATACTGGGGTTCTGGCTTGCATGAAAGAAATGGAAACAGGTGAATATATCTTCTATTGACATATGTTGGAATTTATTTCATCCACAACCATTCTTTCTTTTAGCCTAAGTTACTTAATAAGGTGTATTTTCTGTTTATCTTAATGTTGTTCACTTCTGCTACAAATTTTCATGTTCATGGTGGGGTGTGTTTAGGGACTGTATAAATAGATACATTTTATCTGTATTCTATTTGTTACTTCTATTTGTGTTTGTTACAGTCTTTATAATTTTTGTGAACATTGCTGTAATACAATGATGCTATTTATGTATATGTGGTTTAGAAGCTTTCTATATTTTAATTAAAGTCAATTTCTAATGTACACGTCCTGGAATAATATGACTACCTTCAAACTTTTTCTTGTTGCATGCATTTAAAGAGTATTTTCACTCACAAATATTAAGGACTTAGTACTCACTCAAACCTGTTCTGTTTTCCCTAGGGATAGGGCTTTTTTTTTTTGCTTAATCTGTGAGCTAGAATAATTGCTACTCCCATGTTAAATTTGTTTTAAGTCTAGGGATAGTTTTTAGTATTGTTCCATGCCAGGAAAGGTTTTTGTTACTTGGTCTTTAATGTTAATGCCTGTTTATGTAATAGTCCTTGTTTCCTAGTGGCCGTTCTCTAAACAGCTGTGCTGCAAAGGAGTTTTAGTAATTCTCTGCTTACTGAAGAGCTTACAGTAGGTCAGGCTTCTTTGTGTGGTTGGCGTGTATGCCTTAGTATGTCAGAAGTATCAGTGTTTCAGTAGGTCCTCAACTGTGAAACTAACCTAATGTAAAAACAACATTCATTTTGAGAGGCAAAAGTAAATCTATCATTTATTTTATCCTGCAAATAAAAGTGACTTTGCATTCAGTGTTTAGTGCATAAATGTCTTTAATATAGCCACTATGAA
The DNA here is from genome assembly GCF_017639235.1 of Corvus kubaryi. Taxonomy (NCBI): domain Eukaryota; kingdom Metazoa; phylum Chordata; class Aves; order Passeriformes; family Corvidae; genus Corvus; species Corvus kubaryi. Next base: position 22,841,469 of record NW_024582054.1, read on the forward strand.
CATTATAGCTCTAGAACCAGTTTGTCCATAGCAGTGAATAGCAGAACACCTTCGGCAAGTGAGAGGTTTTTGTTGTTAACAGTAGGTCAAAAAAAGTTTGCAGTAGATTTCAGTGAAGGAACATTGTAAGTGGACATGTTAAGTCATTTATAAAAACTAAGAAATGCATTTTTGTAAGTAGATGATGCTTAGTTTTACCTATAGTGAGTTACAATAGGGATGTTTTCCTCTGTGAGTACTTGTTATTGTGTTGCATAACTAGAATAAAGAGCAGTTCTTTTGATGGATGAGCATTTGAGTAGCTGATACAAAAAGGTAAGAATTGATGTACAGCGTTAAAAAAAGTCACGTATTTCCTACAGTTTCTTTTGAGAGACATATTCAATCACTAGTTAGTACAGTTAACACAGATAAAATAGTTTGCTAAGTACAATTCAGTAACTTTGCTGTTTTTTTTGGTGGGTTTTTTTGTTGTTTTGTTTTGTTTGTTTATTTTTTTTTGTCCTCGCATTTAGCTATCGATTTATGATAATGGACCGATTCGGCAGAGATCTTCAGAAGATATATGAAGAGAATGCAAAGCAGTTTCCCCATAAAACTGTACTACAATTAGGCCTGAGAATAGTAAGTTTAAAAAATACATTTTGTTTTCTCAGTCTGTCTTCCCTCTGTAAGTCTCTCAGTTCAGTCCCACTTTTGTGCCGAGTCCGGGTCCTCTGGTGGGCGGACCTCGGTACTGCATTTACATGACTTTTGTTTTGTTAGCTTGATATTCTGGAATATGTCCATGAGCATGAATATGTGCATGGAGACATCAAGGCTGCAAACCTCCTTCTGAGTTACAAGAACCCTAATCAGGTATTTATAATGCATTTTACTCCTCATGTTTTAAACCTTCTATTTGACAACAATGAAAGTGCTTTGAACCTGTGAAATCTAGCAGAAGCTCATTTTTAAGAATGTATATGGTAACATTATTTCTGCTTGACATTTATATCTAATTAATATTCTGTGATTTTTTTAATGCATTTTGCTGGACAGTTATCAGTTGACTATTTGGCCTAAATAGTATTCTAGAGAAATTCTTGAGATTAAAAAAAAATTGACTCACAAATAGGTATTTGCAGGTGGAAGCCTAAAATTATATAGCACACTGGTAAATTATGTTTGCCTGTCTGTGTTGTTACCTCATTGCTTTGTTCAAGAAATCCATCAGATAAGTGTTCTGTTACTTGGAAAAATTGGTCTTTAAAGTGTTGATTGTTCCACTTGATTTACGGAAGTCTTTCATTTTTCTGCATTTTTAACTCTCTTTACCATTCAAACAATGCATATTAGAGTTATGGAATTATGTATGTGTTCTTGCCCAAATGTTTTAGCTTTTGAAAGATGTAAAATAATTTCAGTTCTCTCAAGGTAACCCTTGTTAGTGAGTAGTAGTAGTATGTAGTATTGTTCAAATGGGTCAACTGGCTTTAAAGAGGGTAGCAGAGTGATTGTATTTATAACTCTACAGACATTACTTCTTTTTTTGCTTGTTAGTTGTTTTGGTTTGGTTTTTTTGGTATTTTTTTAAATTTGATTTTATTGGTGATAATTGTTGTACTGTACTTGCCTTCTGTAGCAGCAAGAAATGACTTCCAGATCAGACTGCTTTATGGAAAACAATAAAACCTATCTGACATTGTTTTCAAATCATATGCATTAAGATTAATAAAGTACGGAGAATCATTCAAAGTTGAACAACTCACCATTCTTAATACTTTCAAGGAAGTTATGAGAATAGTTGGGAGTTGCATTTATCATTTGTGTAGTTTTTGTATTTATAGTTGTTTAACCTTAGAATAATTTGTGGAAATTACTAGGTGTACTTGGTGGATTACGGACTCGCCTACCGATACTGTCCTGAAGGAGCTCACAAAGTATATAAAGAAGATCCTAAAAGGTGCCATGATGGAACTATTGAATATACCAGTATTGATGCACACAAGGGTGTGGGTAAGTATGTAAAACTCAGCAACAGGCATTTGTGTATCCCTTTGTATAAATGAGACTTTACAAAACTCAGTGCAGCAAATAAACAAACCAGGTTTCTGGTTGTAAAAAAAAATGTTTTTCCTTTTTTTTTTTTTTTAGTTCCTTATGTGCTATGATGGCATTTTTCTTTTTTTTCATTTACTAACTTTTACTAATTGTATTTTTAATGTAACGTTCTTAACTAGAGCTCCTTAATTTATAAAGACTGTTAAGAGGTTCAGCATATTGCTTCATATTAACCAAGCAGAAATGGAATCGTGCTTGTGAGATCTTGATGGAAAAATAGGTCCTGGTTTTAGGAGAAAAATAGTTGTTGTTATCAATGTGAAAATATTCTTTATTTTAACTCAATAAACTTCATTTAATTAATTAATTATGCCTATAGTCACTGACCATCAAAACGCAAGGAGTGAGAAAAGGTTGAATATGGAAAGGAGAGGTCTATATCTGATTAATCACTGAAGATTCATAGTGAATATCAACTTCATTTTCTTAATTCTTAAATTTTGCTTTATTAGCATAAGAGTGTGTTCTGCAAAAAATAATAGTTGTTGAAAATTATTATTTGCTTGAGGATACTCAAAGCTGAACATAACCAAAGATGACTTGATTTGCCAATTTATACTTCTAGTGTAGTCCGTGGTCAGTGTACGTGTGGTGTTGTTTTGGTGAGGCTTTTTTTGTGGTTGCTTGTTTCTGGGTGGGGTTTTTTTGTGAAGGCTTAGGGATCTGATCTCATACTGTCCTCCGTTCAGTTTCCAGGCCACATAAAATAGTTCAGCATTGTGGAATTATTTTTGGGGGAGGTGAGGTCTCAGCACTTCTACCTTTTTATAGAAGAAGGGAAGTAAAAACTATTTTGAACAGAAAGTCAATCATTTCACTAACCTGTTCTATTTTTTCCACAACCTGAGTACTTAAAAAGCTTCCCAATTTGGGATAACTGCAGCATGTCATGTCTTTGAATAGGAGATTGATAAAGGACTTGAAAATGAAGTTGTCCTTCCAGATGTAGGAACAATATTTTTTCCTTCCTAGCTTTCATGCTAAAATAAAGATATAAGTAACAGATATGGTAGTGTTACGTTGTTAGCACTGTCTTAACATATTTATAAATTTTTACTGTTGTTAAACTGTGTGTGCTTTATTAGCTGGTGTTACGGTTGGTTTATTCATATGTGTATTTATATTTAGCACCATCGAGACGTGGCGATCTGGAGATCTTGGGTTACTGTATGATTCATTGGCTTAGTGGCCATCTACCATGGGAAGATAATTTGAAAGATCCAAATTTTGTCAGAGACTCAAAAATCAGGTGAGAAACTACGTGTTTTCTCTCTTTTGAAAATGAAAATATCTTTCCATAGAAATGCTTTGTACTTTCAGTATGTTCCCTCTCGGTGAGTAGCTATTGTTTTCTGTATCCCTCATTTTCCCTTTGTGTCTCATGTATCCTTGACTTGTAATTAAACTTCACTTGTACTGTTCTGCTGTCTTCTTTTGTGTATGTGAAATGTTTATTTTTCCACTGCGGTATTGTCACTTTAGAATTGCCATAGTGAAGCCAAAAGCACTCTTAGCAGGATGCAGGTGACCATCAGCTGTGCTTTACGGGAAGAAAAGTGTGGAGTACGAGTCCCTTTAACACCATGCTCTGATGCATGTGGCAGAAATGAAGGCTAAAGGAGAATCTTAGATGTCTTTGAGCATCATTCCAGCTAGAGGACTACCATCATGGGATTTTAAAATTATTTTTCATTTTGTCCCTCAGCCTCAATGTTAACATGCCTTCCCCTCAGCCCAGATCAACCATGTCTTGTCAGATATTTAATATGAAGAGAGCTGTCCCAGCATAGCAGTTACTATCTCATTAACAAGTATTTGTTATTTGGCTTCCTTAGCATTGGTATGTGAGAGTTTAAAATGGACCAGTTCTTTATCTTTAGTCTTCTACTTGCTTTTACAACAATCAGCAACTGTTTCAGGTAGCCCACCTGGCATTCATCAGGTTCTCAAGTGTGCTGCACACCTACAAATGGCCATACTAAGTCATACCAGAGGTTTATGTAGTATGTTTCTTGTATCTGACAGTGGCCCAAACTGGGTACTTAAATAGTTTATCAGAGCAGGACAAGATTGAAAATTCAAAAGAAACAGTCTTTTTGACTAATTTTGTTTTTCAGATGTAGAGATAATATTTCCATTTTGATGGACAAATGCTTTCCTGGGAAAGATAAACCAGGTAAGAGGAGCTATTTTAAAATACTTGTTCACTGAACTTTGTACCTACTTTAATTCTTCCTTTCAATCAGGAACAACAAAGTGGCATGAATTAGATTGTTGCTTAAGAGAAGTTTAGACTCTTCCTTTTGGCTGCAGTTTTATGCACTGCAGACACTGTGTTGCTTCTGGTTAAGGACAGTACTAATTTCAAACATGAGATGTGTAAATTGATTTTTCACAAGTGAATTTTAGATACGGAAATTTAGTAAGTAATGCAAACTTGAAGTATAGATTGTTCCTATTTTGCAGAGGTGATTTGCTGAGTACATTATTTTTTTTAACTGACTCTATTACAAATACACTTTCTTGGGATCTTAATATTTAGTTATTTCCAGCTATTTCTGGTGATTAGAAGAATTTTCTCTGTCAACCGTGACTTGTCTGTTTTTTCAGTGGTCTGATGTTTCATGTGTTATTTAGTATATGTTTCAGTCTTGAACTGATGAAGTTCTGAGATAACATTGAATTTCCTTTTCCACATTTTTAAATATAGACATAAGAAATACCATGTAAATAAGCATTCATTGGTGAAGATTAGCCTATTACCTTTTTTTACGACTGACTGTTTTCTTCATTGCCATAAACATGTAAAAAACAGTGATGCTGTCATCACTGGGTAATGAACCTTGGTATAATTTTTTTCTAAAATGTGTTGTAGTAAAAACATAATTATTATAAGTTTATAAGTAACCATTTCAAAAATAGCATGAGTAGTGCATGCATAATTTCTGTCTCTTTTCTAGTAAAAGTGAATGATTAAAATGTTTTCAAATAGAAATTAATTGGAGGTGCCATTTCTTTAGATGAAATAGCCAAATATATGGAAAAGGTGAAGCTACTGAGCTATGAAGAGAAACCTGTTTATCAGCATTTCCGAGAAATACTTCTGCAAGGTCTCAAGGCCATTGGGCAAAAAGATGATGGCATGCTTGACTTTGGCTTGGCAGAGAATGGAGACTTTCAAAGAAATCCCGTGCAAAAGGTTTTACTCTAAAAATTAATAATGTCAGCTTTTATTGCATTTTGTTGAGCTAAGTAAGAGTTAGTGGTGTTGGAAGTAGCTGTCATACTTTCATCCAGCAACAAATAATTAAATAGTGATTTGTTTAAGTCCTGGTTGCACACGTTATTTCTCTAATTCAACTTCACTAATTCTTAATAAAACTTGATATAGAGTGATGTTTATAGAGGTACTTTCATTGTAGATAGTACCTTGGGTAACAAAATTTGTATACCTAGATATAATGACATTTGAACAGATGAATATTTGGTTAATTTACTTATTTCTTTAATTTGGTAAAACTCTAGATGGATCAAAGTACATGTAAGGTAAGATAAGTCTAGTTTTTGTTCCATATTAGTTTCTTTTCCGTGACTAGTTCAAAGCTTAGTTTTAAGTAAACATCTTTATGCCAAGTATTTGATTCTGGAATTTACATATTGATTTCGCTGTGATCCAATATGTTACTTTTGAGTCTTAACTGTATCAGTTGGCTAGGGGTATTTTTTCTTTGTATTTAAGAAGCCTTAAACTCTGGATTTGAATTCCCATTTGAATATGGCATTAAGAACTTTTTAAGCTTTAGGGAAGGTGTATGTTAAAACAGCTTATAACCCTGAAAAAGTGGTCACATAATGGCAATAATGACAATTGTCTTGTACTTCAAACTGCATTTATTACTTCTTTGTTTGCATTTGTTAATGGCAGGTGGGCAGTTCATTGGTTCCTTTAGCATGAGCTGGGGAACTGAGAATTACAGTACAGGATAATAGTCCAAGTATGTTGCCTGCTTACTGACATGATCAGCAGTGTGTTAAAGATGGGGGAAAAGCAGGAAAGAAAAAAAACCTGTGGTATTCTAAAGACTTCTGAAGATATATGTCCAGCTTTTCTTAGTTCTTTTTGCCCAGTAAATAGTATTTTGGCTAAAATCATACAGCTGTGGTCTCTGTACTAATATTTTCTGCTGAACAGAGTGTAAAGGTCTCTCCAAAAGGAGAGTTTGATAACATAAGTTCTGTTCCCCTTGTGGTTTGATAAGGCTTGAGGCCTGTATTTTGGGGACATAAATAATCTGGTTTTAATGGTTGGCTGGTTTCTTTGCTGAATAAGTTGGCCTGCTGCAGAGCCAACAGCTGTGACCTTTAATGTCCTTGTCCAGCAGAGATGTCTGGTGCACATTTTCAATGGAATAAAAACTTAAAAAATCTTACCTTTTGTCATAGGTTAGCGACACCTTTTTAGCCTGTATTAGTCAAGACCATTCCCAAAGGGTGGGATAATACTTTTCCATAGGTTCTTACCTCCTGATATCAAATAGAAGTAAGCCTTTTGATTGGGTTTCTTTTTTTTTATATACTTTGAGAACCATATGTGTGGTTAGCTTGCTCAGTTGTCACAAATATGTTCAAGCACTTAGATAAAAAAGGGAGTGCTACCACCCTCCTTGAGTGAGCATTTTCAGCTGTCTGCTTCATATTTCGGTGGGCTTAATGCTACTTCATGCCAGCTACTGCTGGAGTGTCTGGACAGAATAAGATTGATGGACATCAGGTTAACATAACCCTCTTGCTTTTGTCCAAACACCAGGACAGATGACTCTTCCTTCTATACTGGATTTTGTAGGCCTTGTAGCAGCTGCAGTATAGGCTAGGGTAGAAGATGATTTAGTGTTTTAAAGATAAGCTCCAAATTCCAAACTTCATTAAAAACTACTCTCCATAAAGATAATTTGCCACTGATTAGTAGCATTTCGCCTCTGAAAGCCAGGATCACAAGTGCTGAATTTTGTTTGGCATGCTTAATACCTAATTTGAAAAAGAAAAATGCAATCTGGCATCCCTCCTTGAGAAGATTATGACCTCTAACAGAAAATATCTATGACATTTTGGCTCTACTGATCATTTAATCACAACAGGTCTTAACACACCTATTCTCCATTTCTTGTGGTGCAATCTACCATAATATTTTCTTAAAACAGTGTTATTTGATGTTCTGAAGCTATGCTGTTTCACAGCTAGGAGATAATATTTCTAGCTTCTATGTAAATACATTCTTAGAATGTAGGATTCTCCTGTGCTGTCAGCTAATTGAGCCATGGTGGGCATTATATGTTACATATAAGCATGGTTGTTCTGGAATCTGAGTCATTCTCCAGTATTGGTATCTGGGTAAAAGTCAGAGATGTCTGCTATATTAAAAGTTAGCATTTTATTTTCTGTATCATGGCTCAAGTTTCCCCAGATGTATAAGTATGTGAAACACAGTTCACAGCTGTGCTTGAGGTTTCTTTTTTTTTTTTTTTTTTTTTTTTTTTTTTTTTAAATAGTAAATGCATGTTGGTTTGTGAGTGTGGTATTCTATAGTGGTTCTAGCCAAACAAGAAGCTAGCAGTACCATGTGTTGAAGGAAGTATTTCAAGCTCTCGACTAAATTATTTAGAGCGAGGACCACATCTTATTGTTGTTCAGTGCTGAAGAGTTGCTGGGTAATATTTGGAGTAAAGTAGCCTGGAAAAATACAGGTCTTAGTGATTTGTGGTTCCTTCTAATGTTCAGGTTCAGATGTGCAGGTGTTGCTTCTGTCAGATGAATGCTCCCTGATTTCTACTGCTAGGTAATTCACCTGCATCAAGATTAAGAAACCACTTTTTATTAAATAAGCTTAGAAACAAGATAAATGTATTTTGCTTTTGTGTAACATGTACTGAATATCTGTTTTTCTGATGAGCGTTTAAAATGTTTCCTAGTACAATTGGGAGGAATGCATTATCTCTCATGTAGAAGCAGTACAGTGCTGAAATAGTCCTCCTTAATTTTGGTCAGAATGAACAAAAGTGTCTGTGTTTATTCCTGCCTAATGCATCACAAATCTGCTGACATACTAACCTTGGAGTCTTGGCTGGCGGTAATCAGGCCTGTGCACCGGCAGGAAAGATGTACCTAATGCACTCCATCAGTGCAGTTTGCATATGGAAGTTCTCACAGGGGAGCTGCCCTGTGCCAGCTGAGGGTTACCTGCCCACTGCAGTTATTGTATGTAATTATCGAACCAATCTGTTCAGCCCAGCAGGGTTTAGATGGTAATCATGAAGCAACACTTTGGAAAGGAAAGATGTAATGCACTCTCCCCTTCTCTCGTGAGCTGTGTGAAGTTGTAGCCACTTTTAAAGCTGTGTTAGTAAAGCTCTAGTCTCACACAATTAAAAAATAAAAAAAATAAAGAAAAAGGAAAGGTAAAACTCCAGTGTTCAATGCTTTTCATGTATGTTTGATGCAGGTCAGTTCATCCTTTGCAAAAATCGTGGCTTAAAACAATAATTTTCCATGACCACTTCAGGAATACTTTGCAATAGTAAGATTAATTGTAATACACAGATAGTAAGAGTTCTATCCATTTAGAGGTTTTAAGATAATGTACCTTGAATGCAGTTCAGATTTCCCAAATACCTCTCTTTGGAACAGAACCCATCGTTGCTATTAAAAAAAAAATGTACTGTAAGTGGGTATTAGCTACTTTTAAGCTGTGCAAAGAAAGCCTTAAGAAGCAAGAATCCAGATAAACTTGAATTTAATGTGGTGTAATTGCTTTAGAGAAACCCAATTAATAGGAACTTAGGATAAAATGTTTTTATGTGTTAAGTTTTTCAGATTGCTCCTTTTGTGACAGTTATTCAGTGTAAGTTAAAAAACATCCCATGTTACGATCACAAAACCTCATGTTTTCATACATTAAAATTTCAACTCCTAAAGTGATCTGCAGATTGGGGAACTGTTGTTTTAAGTTGTGTATAGCTTAGTACTAGTATTCTTCTTTTAATACAGGAATAAATTTTCTCTATGACTGGAGACATTTTATAATATAATATCCTCACAAGGTATTTCCTTATTTTATATTTTCTACTTTGTGTAGTCTTTCCTGCTCTTGAGTTCAATTGCTATTATTTTTTAAAATTTTTTTTTTTTTTTCTTCAGAAAAGAAGAAAGGCAGCAGCTGCAGCCAGTGAGGGCACTGAGGCGGAAATGGAAGATACAGGAAGTCCAAAAAAAAAGAAAGCTGCTACTTCTAGTAAGTCAAAACATTGTTCTGGCAGTCCCATGTACTGGGCAGGATACTTTGGCTAAAGTCCAGACTCCCACTCAGCCACTTGCTCCCCTCCTCAGTGGGACAGAAGGAGAAAATAGGTTGAGAAAACCCATGAATTAAAACAAAGATGAGGAAATTTATTACTATCTACTATTTGTTTTGGGCAAATCAGACTCAACTTGGGGAAAATAAATGTAATATATTGCAAATTTAAAATAAATTTGGATAGTGACAAACAACTTTGCTTCCCCTTCTCCCAAACTCAAGCTAACTACTTCACCCTAAACTCCTCTACCACTCTCCTTGTTCGGTGCAGGGGTCCTGGAGGGGAAGTGTGCTGTGGTGTCTGCTGCTCCTTCATCATTACATTTTCCCTCTGCTCCAGTGTGGGCTCTCTCTTTTGGGCTGCAGTCCTTTGTGGGGGGGGGGAAGTGGCCCAGTTTTTTCAGGAAATATCCATTTTCTCCAGGTTGGGCTCTCATATGAGTTGCAGGGGATATTTCCTCCGTTCTGGGTCTTCTGAGCTACAGGGAGCATGTTCTCTGGTGCAATGGAGTACCGCTTCCACCTTTGACTTTGGTGTTCTGTCTGCTGTTTCCCACTCTTCTCCCTGCACTGCTGCTTCCTTTCTGCCTGTCTAGTGGTTTTTCCCCTTTCTTAAATGCTTCCACAGAGGTGCCACAAACAAATTTGGCTCAGCTTTGGCCTGCAGTGGGTTTGTGTTGAGGCTTTGGCCTACAGTGTGTTTGTATTGGAGCCATCTGGAAAGGGCTGTGTCAGGCACAGGAGAGCAGCTGATCTCTCCCTACAGATTCTAGCCCTGAAGCTGACCTCAGCTTACCAAAACCTAGCCACGTGGCCATAAAATACCCAATAGAACCATTTACCTTTAGCAGTGCAAGTGCTTTTGATCTTTCACAATTTATTTTTTAGATTAACTTTATAAAGTTAAAGCATTTCAAGTTTCTGTCTAAGAAAGGATTATGCTCCAATTATGTAGTGCCTAAAGCTGGTAGAATTGCTAGCTGATAAAAATTGGTGGCTGAACCCTGTTCTTTTGCCATCATTCATTCTCTGCTCATTCATTTTGTCCTCCTGTCTTGTCCAGTTACCTGTTAGAACATGCTGACTCCTCAGGATTCCTCTTCACAGAGTGTTAAAGCCAAGGGCTAACAGCAGCAGCTTCCAAAAGCAAGTGTGTTTAAAGACAAGGAAAGGATTAGCTATAAGGATAGAAAATGCTGAAGCTATTTTTTCAACATAGTTTGGCATAGTTTCAGTGCAGTCTGGAAAAAGTCATGGACAGATAAAGTAGGATTATTGAAAATGCAATGTGAGAAATCTTCAGCAGATCTGTATAGGGTAAGCTGATGGCGAGTGTCTAGTCAAACTGCTTTATGGATCCAACCCTGTAATGCCTTTATGTAAATGTGAACTGAATTCAAGTAACAGCAAAGATATTTTTCCTCAAGAATTTATGGTTTATAATTTCATTTAAAATACCAGATGTTGTCTGTGGTCAGTTAGTATAAAAATAATAAAGCAGTAGGACTGAAGTCTACCCCAAAACAAATATCCTTGTTTAAAAACAGTTTGACAAAGGAGTGTTGCAGGATGGGAAACTATAACCTTTCAAAGAGTAATAATGTTGGTGGGTTGGATTCTGGATTTACCCTGGTATATTTACTCAAACTGTATGGTACAAAGTACATGGAATGAAGCTAATGTTATTCCAGGAGGTGACACTGCTTTGTTCATTTTCAGCTGTTCATATTATAGAATTGTAATCATTAAGACCAGTGATTATTTCTCTTATTTGAATGCCTTTTTACTTGTTTACTTCAATTTATTATAAATTCTCTAGTCTGTCAGTGGCTGAAGAAGTGGTAATTGGATTATACTTTCAAGGCAATAAAATTATTTTATACAATGCTGACACTTAATAGTTTTAGCATTTTAGATATAATTTAAGACTTTTTAACAAAATACTTAATACAGCTGACTGTTTTCTGGTTGCGATTTAAAATGCATGTGCAGAACATACTTTCCTTTCTTGTAATATATTATACTACCTTTTCCTGGGATTGTAGATTGCATTTCTTATAGAAGGAGATGGAAAAGAACTTGAAGAATTGCAATCCAGTTGGTAACATCAGCTTTTTGTAAGCAATGAGGTTTTCTCAGACCAAGTAAAGGTATTTGGGAGGCTATATAGATTTTCAACATAAGCTTAAATTAGAAGAACTTACTCTTGCTAGTTCAATAGAGCTACAGATGAAATGGCTCTAATTTACACTACTCAGTTTAATGAATACCAAGTAGAGGGAGTATATGAAATGATTTCAGGTGAAATGTGATACATGTACTTACTCATTTGGTTCTCTCCAAATTTGGAATTAAAAACTTTACCAACTATTATGTGATTCATAAACCTGTGTAGAAGGAAGGGGCAACTGTTTCGTAATCTTTTCTGATTCTGATGCTTTTATAATTTGAAAAGGTCTGATTATTATAGAAATACTTAAAACTCTGTTTCCAAATCTGACTAGTTTTTGTGTTTTTCCTGTGACTAAAAAAAAAGTCTTGAAGTTCAGTAAAAATGGATGTTTTCTTCATACCTCTTAGTTGTACAATTTGAAGTGAAGTCATACCGGAATGCTTTAAAAGTTGTTGAAATTCTATTTTGTTGGTTTGTAAGGGGCATAAATATGGTGGAATGGTGGTTGCTCTTCAGGTATTCAAACAACATCTCGTAAGTATTTGAACATAAAACAGTGACAAGAGGAGCTGTGCAGCCTCTTGCAGTTCAGCTCATCAGCATTAACCAGATTTTTAAGCAGTTTGGCTTATCCAGTTCAAAAGATTAGTTATCCCCAAAAGATCCTGATCAGCTGTGTGGCACGTAGAGTACCTTAAGGTGCTCAGTGGCTATAGGGAACTCTGCCAGTAATGAAATCTGCCACTGCTGGGGCTGGGGAGCCTGTGGAGACTGTGGACTTGGAGGAGGAGGAAAGAATGGCACTGAGAAAGGACAGACATCTGAAAATTCTTGCTTCTGCTGTCAGCTGCCCCTGGTTGTTCTCAGTGTAAGAGTGGCCATATCAGATGAGGTGGTTAACGGCCTTCTCCTCCTCCAATTCTGTCAGCCATCAGTGTTTCTAGAGCTGTTGAGCAACTCTGTTTGGAAACAGAATTTCAGAAAGTGCTTGAGAAACAAACTGTATTGGACTCCAAAATAAGTTGCATGAAATTTTGTGACATTCTTAAATTGTTTTTTATTTATATTAGCATGTTATCAGCTTTTTCTTTTTTTTTTCCTTGACATAATGAAACCATAGGCTTTCCTGAAAAGTGGAATTTTGCAAGCTTTATAAAGCAATATGGATGACGTTGAAGTATTATGTTAGCCAATGTATCTCCACCAGGATGCTGTCAGAAGAGATGATTTCTATTTAAATTAGAAGCTTTTCTCCCCACTCTGTTGCAGCTCCATTTTCAGTATTAGCTGCCTTCAAGTACAGTAGTAAAATACAGTCTTATAAACGACGATACTGTTAAAGCAGAATGCCAAACTTTGGCATACACTGTATGTATCCACCAACGCTTGTGCAGGGGTGTAGTGCATAATATGGTAGGACTAATATGCTTATTTTTGATCAGTTTGGTGGAATAAGCAGATAGTACAGGTATCTTCAGTCAAAATCACATAAATGCTGCAAAAACAAGAGTTTTGTGAGTAATCTTAGGTTCAAAGCTACAATAGAAATGACTACCCTGGCAGGTATTTTTAAATCTCGGGGTTGATGAAGATTGCAATACAGAATTTTTTTAGAATAGCCTTTTTTCTGTTCTGAATTTTTTAAGACAGTTTTGGGATTTATTAAATAGGACATGTAAAGAGAAATACTAAGATACCTACGACAATGAAAGTACTGTATTTTTTAATGTACTTTTAAAATAGGCAATACTACTGAGGGTAGGAATTCTGCATGTCAGTATTGCCGGATAGCATCCACCGTGTTAAGGCCTTAACTGGGGTCTTTGGTTACGCTTGCAGTATAAATGGAGAACTATGGGAACCACTCCAATATGAAAACAGTCATACTGATGGATTGGTTAGAAGAACATTCCAAAATGGTGGTTTAATAGTATTTCTCAATTAATAGGTACTTAGCTTTATGTTTATTTACCTTGCATGCCTTTGCATAAATCAGTATCTGGGTTATTGCCTTAAATCTTTTTTCTTTATTCAAGTAAGATTTGTTACTTAATGTCCACTTAAGCGCATTTTTGCATTTAGAGAATTATTGGCCTTGTCACCAAGCTTTAGGAGAAAGCAAATCATATTGTTTTTTGAGCTTCTTTATGGTGCAACTTGTGACTTGTCTTTCTACTCTGTACCAATGCCCACATTAGAGGTAGATTTTTTTTTTAATCTCAATTTCGTACCCTAAAACCTTATTTTCTGTGAAACTTGCTTCACAATAATTCTAATTGTGTAATTCATCTCTTCCTTCTTGTGGAGGATTTGGTATTGACTACTATCTGTTACAGACTCCAGGAGGAAGTAGATGTAAGTTTTAAAGTGGTATATCCATCTCTGTGTTTAGTGACTGAAAGATCTGTCCCTTTCTGTGCCCTTCTTCATCTTCCCTTACCTGTCTCAGGAGTGTTGCAAATTAAATGTTCTAGTATAAGACTTATGTGGTCTGGTTCTAGCAGTTAAAAGCAATTAAAAGTGCTGCAATGTTATATCTAGAAATTAACAGGAAGATCTGGGTTTTAAAGCAGAGAAATAATGTTTTTAGTTGCCTGAAAAATTGACAAACTCACTTCTGTATTTTGCATTAAGTATATTCAAACACAGTATGAAGTGATCTGTCTTTTTATGACCTGTCCAAAGATTGTTTGAGGCTTTTCAAAAGCTATTTAAATTAGAAAAGGTGTGGTAGGAGGTGCTTTTAAGTTTGAAGATTTTAAAATATTTTGAATAGGAAGGTTAAAATAGATTTGGTTTACATTTAATTTCTCTTTATGGTTCTTCACAAATAGTAGGGTTTTTTTGACAATTTGCAAGTGACAAATTCAGTGAGAATTAATTTGAACATGTGCCACTAATTACAATAAAGAGAAAAAATTAGTGTCCAACATGTAAAGTATGAGAGTGTTACTGTGTATTTCTGTGTGTGCTTGGAACACAGTTCTTTACTGAGTCTACCTTTGTATTTTAAGCTTATTTCTGTACAAGATCTTCAGACCATTTCTAGCACTTAAACACACTTAAAATGTAAGTAATTTAAGTTCCTTGTTACATTTCATGGGACTTTCTTGTGTTTGCTGCTAATAAAAAGTATTAAATTAAAAGAAAACAACTTGTAACAAAACTTTTCCATGTGTAAGGTTTTGTAAAATGACTTTACATGTAGAATCAAGTAATTTAAGAAAAAAAAGTGATGTCTGCTTTTTTGGTTGTTTTTCTGTGACCTGAAGATGAATTGCAGTATGTTGAACAGGTATTGCAATTCGAACTCAGATATAAAATTTGCAAGTGAAATTTTTCTACAGGAAAGAAAAATTGTACTGCAGTGACTCAGATTTTTACAGGAAACTAACCTGTTTCAAGATTGCAAGTAATGTTTTGAATTAAACTGCCTTCCTCCTGCAAATTGCTGTATGGTGAAGAGGAGGGTTAATTTTAGACACATGCTGAATGGGACAAATGGTTTCTGTGTATGTACAATTATGTTTTGGAATATCTTCAGTGAAGCAATTTTTACAAATAGAAGTAAACCAGTTTTAGTTTCATCTGGAACAATTTTATATTAAAATTTTTAAAAGAACACTCATATATTTGATGTTATCTGTAAAAAATACACAGGCATAAAGTCATAAATAATACATTCTTGTGTTCTGATGTTTTTCCTTATGAGAATATGTAAAGCATTTTCTTTATTTGTTGCAGGAAAGGGAGTACTTGGCCGAACAGAGTACCTAAAGCCAAGCCCCATCCCATAACTTTACTGACTTTTTTCTCTCTCATCCCCACCCCACAGACATATATTTACTGGAATTCAAGTCCATATTTGCATTCTTCTGGTCTCTCCATTCTTTTTTTTCTGAGTCATTTCTGAATTCTTGTAGAAAAAGAGCTGCTAGCTCTTGTAGAAAAAGCCAACTAGCCGCAACTACTATTTGTTGCCCTTGCAATTTCTTCAGCGGCTTCAGAGTACTGAAAAATGCTTGTCTGAGAAGTGTTATTCACCAGTTTTTTCAGTTATGCGGGGGTTCCCTGTCTGAGTTGGGAAAGAGCTTGTCAGAGGACTCTTCCTTAAAAGAAAGAAGAGTCTTCTTAAAAGAAGACTTCATCTTTTTAAAATCTTCTTAAAAGACGATTTCTTCTTTTGTCTTCTTAAAAATATCTCCTCATTGGTGCCATATTCAAACTGCCCAAACTTATTGGAGAAGGGTGGTGTTTAACTCACTAAATGTTGCAGCCTGCCCTAAGTTCCCATTTGATGTGTGCAGCTGGTTGCTGAACATAGTCTTCCAGCACTATTTTCTTATTCCTTCCATATGTAAACAGCAAACGTATGAGTTCCATTTTCTTGTTTTCTTTTTCAATCTGATGACTGTAGAACTTTTTTAAGGGGCAGTTGAAGGAAAAAGGTCTCCTAGAGACCCATCTAGCAAAATTACTTAGTTGTTTGATACCAACAAAGACAGCTGAAATACGACTGAAGCACATTTTGCAAGAGAAAAGGGATACTGTGATCAGTGGAAGATTTGAAGAACTGGCAGTTCTAAGTTTATCTGCTTTGGAAATCACAAGTCTGTATTTATTACTTAAATTAGTAACAAAATTATTCTTGGGAATAAAATTGCACTGAGATCTGATGCAGTGGCATATGTAAGATCATAGATTAGGGACAGTCTCATTCCTACCTTATCACTTCTCAGGTTAACTGTGGCAATTCAACACATTTGGCATGTAGTTAAAGCAACGTCAGTCCTGAGACTGTCCTGCTGTGGCACTCGGGGTGTCCACACAGAAAAGATGATTAAACTTCATCCGTGTGGGTACCAGTTGAGCACATCTCTTCCGGAGAACTCTCCACCCTATCATCCACCACTCCAGGTTTACTGACCTTTGTTTCTTAAAGAGGTAGAGCAAAATGTGTGTGTAAGATTATGCCATGTATGCATGGACATTAGGTTTGGGGGTTTTTTTTGAGAAAGGAAACCTTGTAGTGTCTGATGAATGTACTCCACCACTTGTGCTTCTTTTGATGTTAGCTGTTTTATTTAATGATGATGACTACAAATTTGGTTAAGAGCTACAATTGCTGGAACTCTTCAGCCCATTAGCTGGGGACTGGCATGTGCTTAGCCTTTGTCAGGTGTAGATTCAGCATATGCAAGTGATGCAGTTGCTAACTTTTGGCATGTCTGCTGCTAGATATTTTTCAGTTACATGATGTTTGCTGAGAGTCTAAAATCTCTGTATGGTTCTGTTTTCAGATGTTCTCACCTATGATGTAACTTAGAAGTCACCTAAATAATACCTGATTTTATCTGCTCGTTAGCTGTGTTTTCATGTTTCCAAATCTCTCACTGTCCTTCTTTTCATCAAAGAAGGCAATTTAAATGGGAAAGTTGTGACTCTGGTTTTATCGAAGGAACTTCCGTGATTTTATAGAAATTTTAATTTTTTGACTCAAGCACAGTTTTATTTCTTTTAAGACTTGTGTGTTTCTAAAACAGTGTACGTAGGATTGGAAGATGAGATAAGGGACATCAAGAGGAGATCTGCTCTATACACCAATCTAATCAATTTATGTTGGTGTTAATCTTCATACATGATAATATTTTATCTTAAAACCTGTGTGATTATTCTAAAACTTCCCTGGTCAACACCACTTGTAGTACTTAACTATCCTTACTATTACAAAGGATTTGATAAGGGGAAGTATTTTCTTTTGATATTTTTATTACCTAATATGAATTTCCCTTAAGCTTAGTGGTTGTTCTAGCTGCTGTGGACATGAAAATCACACTCATGTTATGCAGCAACCTTTTGCACATCATATGTTTCCAATTTTCTTTTTTTTACTTTCTTCAGATAAACTAGTTAAATTCAATTTTTTCTTGTTGTTTTGTTAGAGAGCTGGAGACCACTTTTTCTCTGCATTTTTCTCAGACCTTTTTTGTAGGATAGAGCCCAGAGCTGTACACAATACTGCTGGGTTTCTTTTGTAAAGTTGTTTTGTTTTGCATTGTTGTCTGCCTCCTTGATTCCCCCAAATTTACTCATTGAGCTTGAATGATCAGTGACTCTTACTGTTCAAAGGCTGTTGTCTTAAGCAAGCAGCTTCTTTCTTAAGGACTTCCATGAAATTCAGTTTTACTTTTCTTTACCTGTACTCTTGACATGGACAGTGGAATTATATATAGCTTTACAAGCAATAACTGAAGTAATGAGGCATGCTATCTTCAAGGAGGAATTTAGGATTAAGAAGGAAAAAAATAATTAAAAACTACATGAGGAGATGAGAAATATTTCATTGTTCCTGTATATGCAAAAAGATAGAAATTTTTATTATGTGTAATATTTTTTTGTCAAAGTGACTACAGTTGAATACAATTCACAGAAATGAGCTGTGGTGCTTTGTTTTCTTCCTTTTCCCTGGTAGTAGGCAGGAAGGAATCAAAGTGCAGGAAGGTTTTTATTACTGCTTTTAGGTATGGTCTCTTTGAACAACCTGCCTGCCAGGTTTACTAGGAATCTTATTTAGATGGGATTATTTGTTACCTTTGTTAATAAAATATTGTCAAGTGATAGCTTGAATCTGTGGGCACAGTTGCACTGATAGCTGAGCTGATGTAACAGCTGACATTGCCAATCAGAAATCTTCCTTCTTTTTTTTTTCACACCTGTGTGCCTTCCACCTCCTCTTGTATAAGCTCCATTCAGAATGCTCTAAGATGCCACAGCTCACTAAACTGTGAGAATACCAGATCAAAATTTCATTGCTAAGTGTTCTAGTTTTAGTTGGGATAGAGTTACTTTCTAGTAGCCGGTGCAGTGCTGTGTTTTGGATTCAGTATGAGAATAATGTGGATAACACAGATGTTTTGGCTGTTGCTAAGCGGTGCTTACCTTAAGTCAAGGACTTTCCAGTTTCCTGTGCTCTGCCAATGGGGAGCTGTGCAACAAGCCAGGAGGGAGCACAGCCAGGTCAGCTGATCCAAACTGGCTGAAGGGATATTCCATACCCAGTATATAAATGGGGGGAGAATGTCATACCAGAGTGTCATACCCAGTATATAAAATGGGGGAATTGGCTGGGAGGGACCACTTGCTGCTGGGGGTGATCTGGGCATCAGTCAGTGAGGTTTTTTTGTGAGTGTGGTAATTAATCTGTTTCTTTTTACTTTTGTTATTATTATATTTATTGTAATTATTAAGCTGTTCCTATTTCAATCCATGGGGTTTTTTTCCTGTTTTCAATTCTCCTCCACTTCCCAGTGGGAGGGGAGAGGAGGGGGAGTGAGTGAATGAGCTCTGCATGGTAGGTAGTTACTGAGTGGGGTTAGACTATGATCCCAGAGCTGAATGAGCTTAGCACAAGGTCCAAAAAATGGCTTAATACTGGAAGGCATTATAAAATGAAAAGTTGGCACATGAGGAGGAAGGAGAAGTGTAGGTTTTATAGAGAATCTAATTCTTTTGGTGAAGATGAGCTAAAAAAATGACTCAACTCCATCTGATGCTACTCTTGGAGAAGTTGAACTGAACAACGTGTTTTTTAGAAGGTCAGTGCCCAGAAATAGTTGTAGATTCTCCTCTGTCCATGTCATATTCCACATCCCCACTTAAAGCTCAATGAATGAGTTGAGTTGATCTATCCTTTTAAGACTAAAAGTATTTTCTTGTGATCTGTTTTTGTTATTTTGCTTAACAAAAAGTCTTTTTGTTTTGTTTGCATTGCAGATGCAGTTGCTGCCAGAACCCAGAAGATGACCTTACCAAAACTCAAGAAAAACACAGCAACTAGAAAGAGACTCCAGAAGTAAATAATATATGGAGCAACAAATTAAGTTGCTCAGTGGCTCATTTGTGTTTTGTTTTTTTTTTTTTTCTTGTAGCACTGGAATCTATTTCTTTCCTTTTTAAATGATGACTCCTATAAAAACACGGACTGTTGTTTGTACCTGTTTTTGAATGTTTTATTAAAATATTTGCATAATTTATATATACTTAGATGCTAATGCAAAATTTTGCCAACTTTTGAAGTGGGGATGCATTTTTATTCTTTATATACATGAATTCATGTCTTAAAGGCAAACTAAAACAGAGTCCCTTTTTCCAGCTTTATAATGTAGAGATAAAGCCTTATTTAATAGTTTCATTATGGATACTATATAAGAAACAGCAGTGTTGCATCTGATTTCTCACAGTTTTGAGTAAAGTCATATTGGTGGTCACATAGATGTACACTGAGATGAAGTCTGAAAAAGCAGAAATAGCTTTTAAATATTTTTCAAGTGTTTGAATTAAAACCAGAACATAAGGCAAAAATCATGTCCTTCCATTCTAGTTTGTATAAAATGCATTTAAACAATTCTTTGAAAGACAGGTACTGAATTTTGGCCTTTTTTTTTTTTTGCATAGTATTTGTGTTTATATCACTTTTCCAATTATTTACAATTTCTCTGGGAAGAAAGAGACCAGAATTTTAGACAAAGGGCCAAGGGCAAAGAAAAGAACCAACCAAAAACCAATGCCTATTCTCAACCACCCCCTCAGGTTTTCTTTTTATATTAGTGAAAAGACTGGAAAAGTTATAATTGTGAGTAACTTTGTGCAGGATCTAGTTCCAGTGAAATACTGTCTCACATCTGCTTCTCATAGCAACATAATGGTTTACCTTTTCAGTACTTGAGGAGCATGTAATCTTCCAAATCCTTTTGTAAAAGTACTTTGTTGCTTGGCTTTCAGTCCTCTCTTCAGAGTTGTAAGTCAAAAAATAGTGTTGAATTTCAGTGTGAAACACTACCACTTTTCATGTATCTACTGCAGCATACACATAAGGCATGAACATCATTCTTATCAGGGCAACTGAAAGTTGGGCAAATCAAAAGGAATCCATATGAGCCAGTGAGAGTGTGTCTGTGTGAATGTCCAGCTTGCTTGATTGTATAATGTCTGAGTAACTGCTCAGGAGATTAAATAAGTATGTTGTAGCATGAAATGCTGAATGAATGAATGATGAGGTTTTGTTTTGTAACAAGGGAATCCATTGTTTTGAAATAAAACTGGAATACCACATTTAAAAGGTGCTTTCTCATTTCTGTTGACTGTTAGGCTCATTTTCCTGGGTTTTAGCAAAGTGTGGCTGACAACTTTAAGCACAGCATTCTCTTCATTTCAGATGTAAAAATAGGACTGCTAAAGCCTCTGTCATGTTTAAAACTCCTCAAATCAAACTATCATTTTAATGTCTTCGTTTAATCATTTTGTTCAGAAAGTATGTTACACTGCTCTGAATAGCTATTGTCAGGAAGGCATACGGTATTCTCTTCCTTGTCACATACTCAAAGTTAATGTCATTCTTTTGTACTTCAGTTGTTTGACATTTTATTTTTTTAGTAACTTATTTACCAGTAAACTTCCTTTGATTACTTTCCAAGTTTTCACGGTGTGTGTTTTCTTTTGACACTACCAAAGCCAAGTGCGACAAACAGTTATTTCTATATATTTGAAAAAAATGTTTTGAGCGAATTTCATAAGCCACCCCTACCTCCTCCCACCCCAAAAATGTCCTGGAAAAAGATGTCCTGGCAAGTGTTCTGTGAAGGAAAGGGGTGCTTTTTATTCAAGGTGACTGTTGTTTCAGGGCTTGTCTGTGCTCACAAGGCACTGCAAAACCCCAGGCTCCAGCTTGCTGTAACTGCAGTAGTGTTTAAAGTGTGGGACAGCCAGGAGGAGCAGAGGGGAAGGCTGTGATTGTACCCGCAGCGCTACCATATGGATCACATACAGTGTGTGCTTGCACACACGTGTTTTGCTGCTTTGCAAAGCACTGATGGGGAAATACAGCACTTTATGGGAGGCGGAGGGTGCAGTAGGATTTTGTTGACATCCCTGTTCGAAAGTAAAGCCCCTAACACAAAAGAAGCAAGCTGCCTTTAGACTGCATTTACTGCTCTTGATGACTCCAGTTGTGTGTAAATATTAGAAAACAGCAGGGTCCTGCATTCCAAGAATCACTTGAGCAGTGCCATGAAGACAAGCGTCCTTACTAGTATTGTAGTCATACTCCCAAGCTCTCCTGCTGTTTCTAATCTGTGCGCGCAGCCGTGAAAAAACTGGACTGACATTTACAGGCACAGCAGGGAGACACTTGAGTAGGGAATGTTAAAGACTACGCTACCTATGTTTCAAAGTGGCCACCATACATGATAAATCTTCACAGGAGAACTAGTCGGCACTTCAGCTGATGGTGTAATGAGGATATTGATAATGAAGCACAGAATGCTTCTTTTAGTGCTTGAACATTTTGCAGACAGATTGTTTATATTTTCCGCTAATCTAAAATATCTGGAGAGACAGTCAAATTCAGGGTGGATATAAGATACTTTTTAGATGGTGCCAGTTTGATAATTTTTACAGGATTATTTTCCAATAAGTTAATATAAAAATTAATTCCCAATATTTGCTGCAGCTAGCATTAAGAAGGGGGTCAGTTGCTTTCCTGAGTAGTTTGACAGACTTTTCTCACTGTTTTGTCCCAGTGAGCTGCCAGATTTGGGATGCCATAATACCAGTAATGCAATTAGGTTTTCTGCACGTTGTCTGGTTGACTTCTCAGTTAAGAGTTTCTTTCCCTTTGGGAATAAGACTAGACAGACTGTCATTTGCTATTACTAATTCTGCTTAGCATTATCACCGGAGCTTTTTTGTAATTAGCTATCTTAGTTGGCTCTTAAATTTTAATAGCCAATTGAAGCTACATTTTAGCCAAGTTCCATATCTAAATTGCATTCAGTCCATTAACAAAGTTGGTTAAAAGGCTATTAAAACAAAAGCCAATATATGGTGGTTAGCACTTACATCTTTGCAGCAGTAGCAGTACCAGCCTCCAATGAATATTCTCAAGAAATGGCACTTCCTTCTAGAAAGGAAGTGCATGAAGAATGACCAAAGTTTGTTTTGGGAACAAAGGCTGATTATGCAGAATACCTGTAGAAAAAAAAAATAAATTGAAATGTGTCTTTTCTGGAAGAAGGCAGGAGAGAGGGCGGGGGGAGGTGTAGAAGGGGACAATTAATGGTTCTGCTCAGATTTGACATGTTCTGGAAAAGCCAAATAAACGAAGTGATGTTTTTCTCCGTTTCAGCTGATCAAAATTATTAGCAAAACCATCTGAAGCACCTTCTGGTGGAATTGTCATCTTGCTGAGTTTAGTTTGTAAAACATCCTGCCAGACATTAAAAAAACTGTAAGCATGCCAGCACATAGGCTCAGAGCACCACTTCTCTAATTGATAGACCCTATAATTTTCTTTTTTACTGAAGACCATGGCTGGATACCTCAGCCTCCCATGTAATTTAATCTAACATCAGTCTGAATTTTTATCCCTAGTAGCATTTGTTTAAATTAGCTTTTTCTCCTCTTTTCTTTCTTAAGGTGTAGACAGGAGATTAACAGCCTTTGGTTCATCCTGTGACTAATAATGTCTTTCTCAGACTTTTCTGCTTTAGAAGAAAAAAATCTTTTGTGAAGACATCAGATATTAATACTGCTACAGCTTTAACAGAGAGTCTACCAGTTGCTGATGAGCTGTTTCAAGGATGGTTTGCAGTGCCCTGCATAGGTGATGATAGGTGAGTAACAGTAGCTTCATTGTAGGAGGTGGGAGGCAGACTCCAGATTGTGTCTGAATAACCAGTATATATGTGCTTTTACCAGCATATGTAGTGGGACATCTAAATTAGGGTTTCCAGAGTGTACCAGTTCCATTGTAAAACAGCACATAGAGCTGATGCTCTTTGAACGTGGGTCAGATCCCATTCCTTGTAGCTGCACTGCAACATCAAACTGATTGGAAAAGCTCTGTGGCAGTAAATGCCAATTCCTTCACCTCCCATTCTGTTTTGGGGGTGCTGGGCTCTTTGCAATGATGTGGTACTCAAAGGGAGAAGGAATCTGTTCTTTGTGAGAAGTGGTTTTCATTATGTCCTTTCTCAAAGGCAGAGAGAAGGCAGATATGGTGGGATCAACTGTTTTGAAAAGTCCTAGAGTCCTAGTTGGGATGTCAGATAGCTTTATGCAACTGCATGCTAAATTGTAGGCATTTCAGTTTTCTTCATTGATATATTTGAGATTCAGCAGCCCAAGTTGATTCCATGAATTCATCTGAATTCCATGAATTATCTCTGTGAATAGTATCTATAGCACCAGTTTGGGGTTTAGAAAAATGGACTACTTTTCTCTACATGGATGTGCCATGTTTTTAAATCACAAACAGTATTGCATTTGTACTTCTTTCTAGTGTCTGTGTTTCATCTTATCCCAGCCAAAACCTGTCTTCTTCCAGACTGGAGCATATTCTGCCCATGTAGTCTTCCATGTCAGATTTTAATGCCCTTGCATTTAGTTCTGCATACAAATACTTCAACTTGTCAAATGGCCCTCAAGTTTCACAGCTGCCTAAGCTGCTATAAGTGAAGATTTTTATTCCCTGTTGTGAATGCTGCAACAAGTCAAAATTGAGGTTTTGCATTTTCTCAGGAGTACCCCAAAAAGTAAAAGAGTTGTGGAGAAACTGTCATTTGATACGAGAAAGATTGGCTCCTGTATTTCTACCCCTTGTCTTGGAAGGTCAGCTTTCCAACCCTGCAGACCTTAGCTGCTGTTATGGGCTTTCATAAGTATACTCAAAAGAAAGGTGATGAGAACACAGTGAGACAGCTGTGAAGTACAGTAGAAGTGAAAAGAAAATATACATTTTTATGAAGTTTCCTGAACTAATTCCTTTTGCCAGACCACTCCAGACTGGAAGAAGCTGGTACAGTGGGGATCTGCATCTGCAGCTTCTGAGAGAAGAAAAATTCTTCCTTGGCAAATGGAGCTAGAAACCCAGAAAATTAAGGATTAATATGTTCATTTATACAGAAGCAGTGAGAACACAATAACATGAAATACAACCAAGGAGGATGCATTTAAAAGACAAAAGAGCCCTGGAAGGGAAGGTACTTAGCTTTGTTCAGAATGCAAACTCTAACATGCAGTTCTGGGAATTGGTGAATTGCACAGTTTAATATTAAAAGAAATTACTTCATACCACAAGAAATACACGATCTGTGCCTTGAAAACCTGAAGATACTTTCCTTTCTCTTTCTGCCAGGAGAGGAGTGGAACACTGGATCTACTTGAAAGTAAGTAACCCTCCATCTAATTTTGTCTATCTGCTGCTAAACCTGAACAAAAATAGTGTAAGTAATAAATTGAATTCCTTTCTGAAAAGAGATCTATCTATTAAAAAAAAAAAAAAAGCCTTTATTCTTACATTCTCATTAATCTCTCATTGTGGAGCTGTTTCCTTTGGAATGGTGAGGGTAGATCTGCAGTAGCAAATGTGCAATCCTTGACTCACTTCTAATAATACTTGGTAATAGCCATAGCAAAAAATATACAGCAAAGAATACTACATTTAGAAGACAATGTAGTGCTGAAAATATCTGGGTGTGGTCTAACAACTGGTTTCCTCTGTCACTGGCAGAGCTGGTCATCAGCAGGCCTTTTTTAATCAGTGTGGTCAAATGTGGAAGAGGAATTTGAAATTCATCTTTTATCCAGACCAGGTATCACCTGATAAATCTCTTTGGAGACTGACTACAGGTTTTGCCTTTATTATTTTTATATGTGAGATGTTTGTGGCAGTGAATTGTGTCACTGATTTCTTGTTTCCCTTCCTCATGTCAAAGCCCTCCTAAAAACAGTTTTGAAATTTGTCATCCATTTCTGGTAAAAGTGCAGCCCAAGATTTTCTCTAAATCTGCCCAGAATACTTTTTTCAGTGCATGGAAACTATTCTGTTTTGCCCTTTCAGTGGTAGTAGTGCCCAAAATATTATTTGAAGCCAGTAAGGGCTTCAGGTAACCACTCTATCTGAAAATCAAGTTTATGTTCCTCTAAAAATGTATCCTTTGCCTGTTAGGAAGATAATGATATTTTTGGCTGTTAAGCACACTGCTGAATTATCTTTAAAGATTAGGGGTAGGAGCAAAATTGCAAGAGAGACCCTAACAGGGAATGAGTAATTCAGAAGTGAAATTGCATGCTGCAAACCAGTAACTTGAGCTGAACCACAGAACTTGTGCTTGAACTCAACATTTCTTGATTAACTAAGGATACTGTGTCCAAGGTAATGAGGAACTGGAGGAGTGAGAAAAAAATGTTTTGAAATGCATATGTGTTTTTGCTGCATTCTTGACAGGTTTTTTTCATAATGTCTTTGTTATAAGCTCTTTCAAGACATGGGAATCTTCTTGCCCCTCTGTGTAATACCTGCTGCACTAGAATGTGAGAAGTTGAGTGCCTGTGATAAAATTAATTTCCTTTTATTAGTTATTTTGTTTATTTCATGGCAATATGCTTCTTCCTTCTGCCTTTCAAGGGAATATTTTGATTATTCAACAAGTATTTTAGATTTATTAGACTAATTATTTAGCCTCATTAGATTAATTATTGAAATTATTGAAATTCATGTTACCCTGAAGACCACAGAAAATGAGGGGAGACGTGGGAAACCTGGGGCACTGGCAGGCATTGGAGTAGGCCAGGGCACAACATTTTGCTTATAGCTGAGGAAATGGGATGGCTGTTCTGGACAGCCTCTCTTGCCCAATGTTGATGATTCAAGGTGTGGGCCTTTCCTGAAAGCATGGCTGCCTTGCTGCTTCCTCTTCATCATATCTGCCTGGCAAAAGCAAGACAAAGCCATCTGCCCTGGGTCTTTCCTTCATCTGTCTCTTTCAATCCTATGCAGCATCTGATTTCTTCCCCATTTCAGCACAGACAATGCTATTTGCGACCCTGTTCTAATCAATCACTCGTGCAATGTTCAGAGCTATCGGACCAGAAGTCTGAGTCCTGCACAGGTACTAGGGGGCCCACTAGGTCACTGTGGGTCACCTGGGTTTCACAGCTTGGCAGGGGCTGTAATATTACATGGAGCTTTTAAGGAGACACAAAAAGTGCATAAGCGTTTCCTCTTTGCTCTCCCCTAAATCCTTTCCCTTGATTTCTTTTTTTCCACTGTAGCATCTCCTCAGATCATTATAGGTTCTACAGATGTTGTTCTCTCCCTTCCATCCATTTTCACTCTTCTTCTCTCCTACAGAAACATCTGACAACTCATCAGAGAAGCCCACACTCACCGTGTTTCCACATTAACATGTTGCCTTTGACAATCCTATTAGTTTTTCTGAAAGACCATCAAACTGGTAATTAAGTGTACCAAGGAAGGGATTTCTTCTAGAAAACAGTTTTATCCAATTGTGTAGTGTTCAGCCACCAGAGTGTTCCTTTACTTCATAGGCATGATAGTTTTCTGTGTATATGTATCATCTAAGCTTCTCAGCAGTGCTTGAGTTTCTTAATAGCTTAATAGTCCCCAATGGAGAGCCCCTGCTTATCTCTTGGAGTCTCAAGTATCTAGATTGAAAGATGGACAAAGAATTTTGTAAATCATGTCACATTCCACTGGGAGGTTATTTTTTCTGAGGAAACCTGCCTGAATGCATGGATAGCCCATATAGGTCAGCAGCAAGTAATGGAGTGTCCAAATAAAAATTGCAAGTTATATTTCTAACTGCAAGACTTCTTCAGACAAGTGCCAGGGGATATTATGTGCCCAGCAGCTGATAATTCTAGTAGAACACCAGTCAAACAGGGATCCAAACATCTGGTGGCAAAGGGAATGGCATCATTTTCTGTCTTAGGAATGGCTGCCTGTTCAAAAAGTGGAGCTTTAACAGGAACAGCATTCATTAAGTAAATGTTCATAATTTAAAAAAATTAATGTCTACTAAGAGATTTCCATTCTTTTGTTTCCTTTGTTGCAACCTGAAGATATCTTTGTCTGAACTGGTAAATTTCAAACCCTGCCCCAGTAGGTGCATTCCAGTAATGGGCAAGAACACACGTGCTCTTGTATCACAAGCAGTGACAAGTTTCTAGTGTATGATCTGCTGGCAAGTTATTTAAGCCGTCAGCCCACAAAAGACTATCAAACTTGCATAACTACACACCTTCTAACAGAATTTGTGAGCACTGCCAGTTAACTATGTTTGTACAAGCTATGGTGCAGGTGTGGTCTGTTCTTCCCCTCTTCCTGGTGGCATCCCAATGTCTGAAGGAGACATTCGTAAAGAGGAAGGGTAAGGAACGTCTGGTGGGTTGATGGGAAAGAGGAATTTTAGGAAAGCTGCTCCAGGGACACTTGTCTCCAGGAAGTCATAAGTCCCAGTTCCATGTACGCTTGCTAATCATCACTTCTGCCTTTGATACTATAGGGTATTACCCATTTGCTATCATTTATTGTCATAGGATGCACTAGAATGTTTTTCCATTCTGTCATAAGCTCTTCCAGGTCTTATTACAGCATCTGGATTTCTTACTCTGTGTTTTTCTGAAGGACTCAATCAAACATACATGATGACTGCTGATTTTCTGCATTTAATATTAGTGATAGTTTAATCCTGATAATTAATGAAGCACTATCAAATGTAGTAAGGGAGACTTATAAGTCCAACAAGAAGGTTGGAAAGGTTAGAAAAGAAGGTTGGAAAGAATTAATGTCTCTCTGAATTGAGCACTTCCTTCCTTTTTGAAAACCTGGGGTTTTCTTTTTGTCTTTGTGGAGTATCAGCCCAGTCTAAACACTGAAACAAGGAGGGTGAATAAAACTTCAACAGATCTTTGATCATTCAGACTCTGCAGAAATTCAGGGCAAGTCATTGCTGCCTAGTTCTGTTTTCAGAACAAAGGTTTTTAGAGCAGTCGAGTTCAACAATTACTATTTTTGAAATTTAAACATCACTAAAATACATTAATCTTTTTTTGCTTCCTCCTCATCAAAGTATTTGATTACCATTTGATGGTTGGAGGACATCACAGCCAGAAACCCTTTGGCTCTCACTGCTGCATCCTTTGCAAAGCAGCAGCTGAGTTCAAGACCTGCCCCAGAATCCATGCCTGGTTTCTACCTCCTTTAGAGAGGCTGAGTGGTGTTAAGAGTTGTACATAGCTTACAGAGGGAATACACATAAGTGATACCAAATGGAATTGAACTACTTCTGAAATATCGAGGAGTACCTCTGACGCAGAGCATGGTTCTTTTAAGAATTAGGGCATGCTATTCCTCTACAGTTCTTTGCTGTGCCAAAAGAGGACTAATCAGTGGATTAATTATGTAAAACTTTAGTAAGTTTTGCTTCATACTAATGATGAGGATAGCATGTGCAGAAATTAATTTTTACTTTCAGGATATCTTACAATTGGTCTATTTTACCAAGGTTAAGATTCAGTCCATTCTCTGTTTGACTTTTTTTTTCCTTTCAATGATCCTGACATTATATTGATGAGATAAAAATATGAAAGGGAAGAATCTATAAGCTCCAACTCAGAAAAAGAGCTTCCTGCCCCCCCCCCCCCCAAGCTATTTTGTCCTTCCTACCCTGCAAAACATAAGCAAGCACTAGAAGAGAAAAATTAATCAACAGCAAACCAAATTGTATAATGAGAGACATTATTTTTCACCTATCCTTTTTAGAAGGGTAATTGAAAGAGACAGAAGTCAACTAAATTTAGTACGCTAAAACAATGTACAGTACTGTGAGTACTTCAACCTAATAGATCAAATATAGTTCTTTAAATCCTTCCCATTGCAAATCCAAGGAGAGAGAATTAAAAGAGGCCTTATTTTCAGAGTTGTTAGTCTGATAACTGTAAAATTTCCAAAGATAAAAAGATGTCCTTAATGCTTTATACTATGTGGATTCAGGTTGGAATATTTTTGTTCTGCAAAGTTTCCATCACCAGAATCTCTTTCCTACCTTGTTCAGGCATTTAAAATCCACATTCAGACCTGTCAAGTCTTCTACTCAGAGAATGAGACTCATTGGGTTCATTCCTGTCTCACATGTTTCTATAGATGGGCTTGATATCGGTCAGAGAATAGATTCACTTTTCAACTAAGCCAATCCAGTGGGCACCTGGGGTCAGTAGCACAGTCCCATTTTCTTTTGCTGCTCCCTGGTTATGTGTTCCTGTCCCATTTGCAGTGCCAGTATTGTTGCTCATTGCAGTGAACTACCTAAACCTGCTTGGATGTACAACCCTTTGTTAAAATAGGGCTTAGGACTTTTCGTTGTTTGTTTTCGGAAGTAAAGTTTAAAGCCCCTTTTTAATTAGGAAATAATTCTATTTCCCTGGCTCATAATACTTTAATATTATCCTTTACTGGGCTGGATGTAAACCATTCAGGTACTGGCCAAAAGTAGTTGTTGGGCAGCTCTAAATACGTGTTTTGTCCCAAGAGTTCCACATGCCTTTCTGAGAAATTCCCTTCTACCTTTGAACAGTGGAGAATTAGCAAAGTATCCAATCAAACTGCATCATTGTGCCTCATCACCGATATTTTCTTCTTGAGAAATACACACATTAAGTCAGATGTGAAAGTCAATTATGAGAAACAAATGTTTGCAGGCCAAAAGAAGAAATGAAAACCCTAAAATTACCTCCATTTTCCAACATCGCTTCTAGCAGTGGAGCCTCAGGCGTCATCAGGCATTGTCACTCAGCCTGGTGCCTGCATCACATTTGGCTGTCTCCTTGTCACCAACTTAGCAGGTCACAGGGTTAATTCTAGAACGTCCATTTCAAGCTATTAACTTTGTAATCAGAGTAAGTGTTGGTTTGGAATGTGATGAAGTGGTTTAGAATAATTTCCAGGGCTGTCAAGATGCACATGCTTGCCCTGTGACTGCAAGAGACATGCGGTAGAAGCTCAGTGATTGGCAGGGACAAGTTGGAACCAGTTGCTGCTAGACTATCCTGTATGGGTCATTGCATTATCATAAAGCCATGCATATACAATAGGTGGATTTGATTTTTCAGGAAATGGATTACCAGTAAGTCTGTGAGCTGGTCATGACATTTTATTTCACTGTAACATCGAGTGGAAACAAAACACACATCCTTTCTCACAAAAGCAGTGGTCCCCCAGAAAGTCTCTTTGTGTTAGAAGGATAAAGAGAGCCTTCAAAATTTTAGGCCTCACCTGAAATGTGCATGTCTGAAGCTTTGTGTGTTGTAATTATGAAGGGAAGGCATTCTTCCCAGTAGTATATTACCTGTTTGAGAGAAAGAGAAATTACAAAGAACGTGGAGTGCAAAATGAGTCTTGATGTTTTAAATAGTATTGACTAGGTCCTCTAAAGAATTCTGTGGGCTGCTTGATAAAGCAGAAAGAGACAATAGAGAATTTTCTACATGCTGGCTTTGCAGAAACATGTTCTATATTTGATTGTTTCATTGAGTGCAGCAACAGAGTATACAAAACATTTGGGATCAATAATATTTTTGTACATCTTTTTTCCAAAGATCCCAAGTTATTCTACAAGCACTGAGCATCAGTAGGAGAAACTCATATCTAGGAACTAGGTACCCTCTTCCCCTTAAAGGGAAACAGGGGACCAGAAACAGAGTTCAGCTTGCTCAGCATCACATGCTAAGTCAGGTACTAAATTGCATATAAAATTCCCAGACATCACATATCACTTCATCTCCTGGTCCCTCATACAAGCCCTGAAAAGTGTTTGTTCTTGATTAATTGTCAAGCTAAATTATTTAGGTACAATGTTAATGTCCTGTAGAGGCCTTGTGAAGTAAACCAGCTTCAGCCTATTCAGTCAAATTCAAGGAGCTATCTATCTGCAGTGGAAACTATACAGGTTCTTCTCTAAACTCCTTTAAAAGGCACAAATAAGGACTAGTGTATGTTCTGGATTACTTCTCATGTCCGTTTGCTTTTAAATATGAGGGGTAGCACTGAACTAATCATCTGGCCAGTCCTGTGCTAGGAATTACATTAATCACCTTAAGATGGCAAATGTATGTGCTGCACCAACCAAGCATTCACATGGCTGCTAATTTCCCAAAGCCCTTTAGCAGTTAAAATATAATTATCTGTGTGGACACGAGATGGTTGACTGACTAGAACATAATAGAACATAATTATAATGCTAGTACTCTGTAGGTGTTATGGAGGGCAGAGTTCGCACATTTCTGCCTTTTTATCTGAGGTAAATTTCCTAACGCTTCCATCAAGGTAGTCAACATGCTGCTGGCTTCAGTGCCTGTCTCTGTTGCTGAGACTGGATTTCTCACCTCTCTTTAAGAAATGGTGAAACTCATAGCCTGCTTCTGAGAAGTTCTTTGCATTTTATAAACAAAGAATTCTGTGCAAAAGCAAATTCTGATTGCTTAATTACTTGCAACTTCTTCTGCAAACTCCCATTACATTCCTGAAACCTTCCACTTGGAACAAGTGAGCACACTAAACAGACATAACTTTTCTTTGCATTTTGAGGATCTGGTCTTTGCAAAATGGTCTATACTATTTTTATAGGAAGCTTCTAGTACATCGTTAGTAAAAGAACAGGTATATTTACCTTTTGAAATAATTATTTACAATTTCTCATTTTTCTAGTAATTCCATGATTGCAATCAGGTCATCAGTTTTTAAGAAGAGTTCTAAATATATATTCATAGAGGATATTTTCTCAGAAAGGGAAATAACAATGCTCAACCTAGTGTATTAGAGCAGTAAAAGTCTTCCACTGTTTTTACAAGTTTGGGTTAAATGTAAGGTGTTTTGTAATGCTAGTAAAAATAGCTGTGCTTCACTTTCTGAGGGTAATGAGGGAAGACAAAATGATGCCTCCATCTTCTGAAATTTTGAGGGGGAAATTAGTTTGTCAGGAAATGGTTTGAAACTGATGCTCAGGTATTGTAAAGAATGCATACTACAGAGTCCAGCATTCCTAGATCCATCATTGTTGAATACAGCCTCCCCAAGAAGATGTTCCATGCTTTTTTGTATTAAGTGTAATTAGGTCATTACAGAAACATTTTCTGTCTTCCTCTTCTCAGTGCTTGCTACAGCAGCCCAGAAAGAAGTTGACACTTCTCATTACCTAGTGTTTTAATAGCTCTATGTGCAAAATCTCCACTGCTTGTTGGGTTGCCTGCTGGAAGCCAGCTGTGGCCTACCATCAAAAGCTATGTATCAGGTTTCAAGAGCATGTCATAGTGGGGTGGTAAAAACAGCACTGCCAGGTACTCACAGAGTGGGGTATATCCCTGCCTATGGTTTTGGTCAAGGACAGAGCAAAGCTGGGAGCAGGAGGACCCATGAGGAAAAGCCCAGGAAAGTTTGGGGGTGGGATGTGGGACAAAAAATTGAAACTAAGGATAAATTCTGCATCCAAAGGTAGTAGTGGACTTTCTGATACTCCATTCTCCAACTCCCCAGTGGGGTTTGCCACAGTTCACACAGAGCAAGGCCAGAGTTAAGTCATGCAAAGGGCCCTCCTGCCTGGCAGAGGAAGACCATGGCCATGGCACCAAAGGCATGCTGGAATCTGGAGGTTGGGCCAGGCCTGCAGCTCAGGCTTGTCATCAAGTGCAAAGCAGTGTGGGCTGCAGGAAGGCCAGGGGGTTGTGAGACCTGGGGTGGTACTGGGGGATGACAGCTTGTGTGTTCAGTCAGAGAGCTGTGGGGCTCTGCAGGTCCCCAGGAGGAGTGCACTTCCTGGGATCTGGTGATTTGAGTGATTACAGTGAAGCTCAGTCAGGAATTTGTGGTTGGAGGAAAAAAAAAAAAAATAATACACAGAAGAACTCCTCTTCATGTGGGATGCAGCTTCTACTTACCTCCACCTGCAAGTCCATAAAGACACTTGAAACTTCCCAGCTCAGGCTCCATAAACACACCTAGACCTACACCACAGCTCTGGCTGACAGACTGCCAAAGCTTTTAAAACTTTATAAAGTTATAAACATATATAAACTATATATGTACACTGGAAACAATCCAGATTCGAGAAGCATCTGAGAAGGCACGTGGTAAACACAAAGTCAGTAACTTTTATATAACATGAAAGCCACTGGTTTGCCTCAGAACTGCAGAGCTCTGACCACAGTGGATTTAGAAAGCTGGCTGGCGTGGCTTAAGGCAGACCTATTTCTGTGCTGGAGAAGTGATTTCCCAGGGATTTGAGGGAGAAGTAGTATTCCCCTTTAGCTAAAAGTGTCTCTATGCCTCTGACTGCCTTATGGAGCCAACTACATTAAGTGCACAAAATATGCAGTTGTCATCCAGGGTACAACTGGATCTGAGCAGAGTCATTGTCATTTTCTCCTGCCATGCTAAATCTCTTCAATTTACAACTTCTTTTTCCTTATACTTTCAATGTTCTACGGCTGCTTGTAAACCTGTGAGTTGTACCCAGTTCAAGTCACCTTCTACACAAAGAGCATTCACAAAAATGTAGCTGTGGGCTTTTGTCCATATAAAGACATTTCGGCCACGGGTGCCTCTGTTACTGAACTACTTGCTGGCCTTTGAGCCTTCTGATCCCCATTTCAGACAAGTGGTGCGTTTATTTAAAAAATCTTCACACATATTCAGGTTTTACCGACAGGACTCACAGCCACTTACAACCACAGCTGTTTTCAGCCACTCTGTGGCAACAAAGAAGTAAGTAGGTAAAAAAGGAGCTAGAAACTGTTTTCAAAAGAAAAACATCCTTAGAGGAAGGGAGGTCTCACTGTTCCATCAGAAGAAGGATGGCTCAGTTCTGGGTTTGCCCAAGGTCTGGGGTCGGGCTGCAGTCCCCCTGGATGTCATCAGGAGCCTCTCACAGCCCTGTACTTTTCATTATTTGAAGCTCTGTTTTTCAAAGAATATTTATGCTCTCAGACTTCTCAGCTTCTTGTTTCTCCGTTTTATTACCTCTGAAAGAGTTAACAGGAGAATGAGCTACTAAGCCGGGAGACTGATAAGAAAAAGGGACCTGAAGGCCGGGAAGGGCTGTGGTCCATTGTGAGTGGTGGGGCTGAGTATGGGCACTGCCAGCTGGATCAGTCGTCTGGGAATACAGTTTCAGAGGCCCCGAGCCTGAAAGAGTAACCCCCAGTAAAGGCTCATCACCCCCGCCCTGCTCTTGCCCTTTCTGTGGGCTCGGGCCCGCTGAAGCATTTGAGGGGTGTGGGTTCAGCACGGAGCGGGCTGAGCAAGTGCCATGGGAGGGCAGCATTGCTCAGACACACAGCCCGGCGCCTTTCAGCCTTGTCCAGCACACATCCTTGGAAGGGCTCCTCCTCTGAGAGCCCCTGCACGTTCCCGGTCTCATGGGACCTGCTGCCCCGGCCATCAACCCGGGACACTGCAGGAGAGCCTGGCTCATGGGGGAACAGCTCACCTGTCCCTCGGACAACTCTGCTATTCCTGAGCTAGTTTGGTGAGGTTTTTTCCTTTTTTTCTTCGAGTGTCTCCAAAAGATAATTACATGGAGCTGGGGCCGTTTGCTCAAGTTACTTTTAATTCCCATGGTGGTTGTAATGAAGTGTGTACTGCACATCCATTTTACTAAAGTAGTGTATAAGGACACACTTGACTTGCTTTTCCTCTGCAGTTGAGGAAGGACAGATCATTAAGAAAACGGGACCGCTACCTTATTGGAGCCTTCAAACAGATCCCCCGGCCTCACTCCTTTGGAAGAGATGCAGACTGAGTCTCTGAGATCTGCGGAGGCTTTGGTAAAGGGCTTTGAAATGCTTCCTCTTCCCCCAGGATGGTGCTGCTCCAAGCATCATTGCAGGTTTTATCTCAAAGCAGACAGGCTTGCTAGTGAACAGGAGAAGTGTCCATTAGAGGAAACATGGGAGAAACACCCTGCACCAATGAACAAAACCATTTCTGAAGATTTCCACTTTGTAGTAATGCCGGCAGGTGCTCTTCCCACATGATTCAGTTGGGGGTTGGAGATTTGTGTGTTTAGGTGCTGGCTGGTCTGCCTCATGCTGAGTGCCCAAGGTGCTGTCAGAGGACAGACATTTTCACATTCAAATCCTCCTTTCCCAGTTCTTGACTTCACAGAAGTTGAAGCACATACACAGATGCATGTTCATTTATTATTTCCTGAAAAATTGTCTCCTTGGAGCTGCTGTCCATAGAAGTGCTATCCTGTAGTCTCTCACAGAGGAACTGATGACAGGGATTTAAATCAAGCCCTTCCTGTATGTCAAAAGAGTACATAACTCCCCAGCCAGAGTGCATTTTGAAGCTGAGATTACATTGGAGCTTTCAAGCTAGATATATTTTATATAAAGTAATTGCCCAGTCTTGTGTTTAAGATATGCACTCAAGTTTCTGTCTTTGATCTAAGAAATGCTTATTTCCCAAAGTGGAATGGTGTCAATAGGAAATAATCATATCTCAAATAGCTTTATTGCTTCAGGGCTGGGGTGCTGTCCTGGAAGACTGAAAATAGGGTTGTTGTGTTCCAAGTGATCTACCTAAACACTGAAATTTGTGAATAAAAGTCAGAGGTGAAAAAGGGGAAAGTTGGCATCAGCAACATTGTAACGATTTAGACTTGTATTTTCATTAAAAAAAAAATTAAACAGAAGTTACACAAATAATTCTTTTCAATCCAAACAAAATACAAGGGTTTTATCTTTGTCACAGAAAACACAAAAATATAGGTGGGTTGGATCAATTTTATTTTCTTCTTTTATTTTGGTAAAAAATATTCTTAAATATGCTTATAGGGGTCTATGCAGAGATTCATTGAGCAGAAACCTGTTCATACTTTTACAATGCTTTGATCACTGGACTTGGCATTGTCTGTCAAAGCTTTGATCAACATGACAAGATTATAATGAATTTTTGTCCATGGTGAATAACCCAACTTCCTTTGCTAGTACGAAAGGGAATGATAGTGGTTTTTTCATATCTACAGATGAATACAGACATTTAACTCTATTCTCTAAATTCTCTACGGAATTTAACTCTATCCCAGGAAGGGATAGAGTTAAGTTCCTAATACTTGTTAATAATTTGCTTTTATATTATCCTGCCATCCTTCATTTCTTCCACAAAGTTTCCTAATGTCAGGATGTACTAGGATGAAAGTATTTGTTTAGAGGTAACTGGGGACTGAAGCTCTTGCTTCTAGGATCAGGGACATCACTTAATCATGAAAGTGTTCCACCACTGATAAGGTTTTTTTTTCACCGTTCTGCAATTCAAGGGAACTTTGGGGTCCACCTATGTAAAAGACCAATGTAAACTCTGAAGGACCCCTAAAAATAAACCCATTTGCTATTTATTATTTTATAGCTGAATATGGTAGCTACTTCAGAGTTGTGAAAAGAGAAGACATCCTTAGTTGTCTCTGCAGAGCATTTGCAGACTAAGGAGTCAGCAAGCACAGGTAGGATATTTAAAATCATGCAGTGCTCTGCTACATTTTCATAGCAAGGAAAATATATTCTCCTATAGGAATTACTGTGTTCAGTGCTTTTTATGTTAAACAGATAGTAGCTCAGATTTTAGGAGTCCTTCATCCCTTAAAGAATGTTAGCTAAATCTACTACTCTGAGTTAAAAAATTGCCATTGTTGTATTAAAGCATTGGAGTCTGTCACAAAGAACCCCCCCTTTGAACTCTAGATTATAATGAAGAGATCATATAGAAAAGAGAAAACCAGTTAATTTTGCAGTGAGAGTAAAACACATTCTTTGAACTCCCCAAAGGCAGGTTTTCCTGTGGTGAGGCCTCAGGAGGAATAGTAAGCAGAAAATGATTCCTGTGATGTTTAGGCTTGCGGTTTGCTGCTTTGCAATGTGACACATAAATTGGTGGACAAAAGTGTTTATTTTCTATTAGGTGTTGCTAATGAAGCATCTGTACTTCTTTGAGAACTTAAAGTGAACTCCAATCCTGCATTGTTATGTTCAGGAGTCGGTGCTGATTTCTTCTCCGTATTCCCCTATGGCAGCCTTAAATGCCTTTATTTTGCCATGATGCGAGATTGGTATCAGTCTATTTTCTTTCCTTTCTCACTGTATCTCAACTTGAATTGAGCTTTTGGTGGGCTCACCCCATGCTTTCCTTAGTATCACATTTAAGGCGTCCAGATGGGGTGACAGAATGGAATAAGACACCAGCCCTCCATCTGTTAAAAAAAAAGAAGAAAGAAAAAAAAGAAGAAATTAAATACAAGGTTTTATTGTTTTTTAAGTAAGAACAGATACAGTCTGTATGTCAAGGCCAAACTATATGCTATTAAATCTAGCCTTTGAAGTCTTCCATTGGGCTGACCAAGGACAGATGGTAAACTGTTATCAGTTGATATGGGATTAGGTCAAGTCGAAGTTCAAGACTGAAGGTAACAGTAAGAGTCTCAGTTCAGTTGTCAAATGTATTAGTTTATTTAACGAACACCACACAGTCAGCATCTTTGCTACTGTTCTGCTAGTTTAAAAATTGGGAGATTTATTTACCCAAGGATCTCCACACTCTTTAGAAGTTTAATATGGCAA
Source organism: Corvus kubaryi (assembly GCF_017639235.1). Taxonomy (NCBI): domain Eukaryota; kingdom Metazoa; phylum Chordata; class Aves; order Passeriformes; family Corvidae; genus Corvus; species Corvus kubaryi. Next base: position 22,879,559 of record NW_024582054.1, read on the forward strand.
ATGTATCTGTTGTAGCTTAGTAGCTGAATAGCAATAAAATCTTTATTCTTTTGGAGGAGAAAAGAGTTTAGATTTAAGATGTACCAGCCTAAGATATACTGCAATTATTTTTAATTTTTTGTTTTATTTTTACCTGGCTCATATATTTGCATCATTTGCCTTTGTGTTTCTATTTTCTTTGCACATGCACCAATTGGAGAAACTGATTACTAGTATCAGATGTAGGGAAGGCTGTAGCAGCATTTCATTTCTTACACTTTATTTTCACACCCAAATAATGAATGAAGACTATTGACCGTGAAGCTGAAAAGCTGCATACATGTCAGGCTGTCTATTCTTCAAATTTGGCAGAGGAAATGAACTTGCCTTAAAAACAATCTAACCAAACATGTTTAGAAACAGCTTTTGCAGAACTGGCTGATGTTTGCCATATGACACTTGCAATGGACATTAGACATAATTTGGAAGCAAGCAAAGCAGTTAAGTGTATGTCAGTGAAAGAGCTGAGACAAAATGAACTTTCAAGATCTGGTCATAATCTTACACAATAATTCGTTGTCAACCTCATGATTTAATAGTGTGCACGGTTTATAGAAGGTAAGGACTGATGGGATGAGCCTTTGCTAGCAAAGCTAGAGCTAAAAATGCTCAAGATAACTTCCTAAAGAACAGCTCTTCTTTATAGCTTAATTTTTTTTTCTTCCCCATAACTCCTTTACAAATTCAGTGAAAAGGAAACTCTTCTCTATAATGTGTGTTCAGGCAGAAAAGAGGAACAATAGTCATGAAGCCTGGTAAAGTAAAGTTTTCTACAGTCATAGGAGGAAAAGCTGCTGTTGCAGCATAGGAATTACTTTTCAGGTATATAAATCATGAAATTAAAACAATCTAAGGTTTTCCTAATCCTGTTCAGTAAATTATGGGTACACATTGACTTCTCCATATGACATTTGTTCTTTTATGTACTTATTACATATGTTAATGTGTCATGCGAATAAGTAAATATTGCCAGAAAAACAGGACTTTTGAAGTTGTGACACTTTGTGCTTCATCACTTGACATTCAACAGCTCTTCTTAATTTTTACAGTTGGGATGATGTGTAGCTGACTGTAGCGTTACACTGTGTTACTAACACATCCAAACTAAAAAAAGAGACAACCCTAGAACTGTTTCTGGTTCACTCTCAGCTCAAAGAGGTTTCTGTCTAAAGGCTCAGGACTCAATTCACATTTAAACAAAATTTTAAGCTTGGCTGGAGGTGGTGGGAAAATCACTTCATACCATTTTTCCTGTTCCCTGGACTTGGCCTGGCTGAAACTACTGTTGTAATAAGGCTGTGGGCTTCCTCCTGCCTGTCACAAGGAATGCTGTCGTTCCCTGAGTACTGCTGAACTTCAGGGCTCAAATGTGGCGCTGTCTGGTCTGCAGAGTCCTTTGCTATGCTCCTTTCTCCCCTTGTTGCCTGTTTGTGCTGAGCTAGCAATCCCTGGGCAGAGTGACGGGCAAGTTCCGGCAGCAGCAGATGGACAAGGCACAGCACAGCCCTGCAGGCCTCCTTCGTCTTTAGAGATCCACAATGTTCTGCACTGTAGTAGAACATAAATTTTTTAGCTTCAAGTTTCAGCTACAAGACTGGTAAATCTGGAAAAGTCATCTATGCAGACTGGACTTTTCCTTACCCACTCTCCCAGGCAGCTGTTTCAGATTCAGGGAACAGGGTGGGAGTGAGTGCAGAAAATAGCCATTAGAAACTTGTTGAGCATTTCAGTGAGCCTTTTCTCACCTCAGTGTAAGCTTTACACAATTACCATAGACTACAAAAATGGAAAACTATAACAGGTGGAAAGAGTCTAGGATCTACTTTCCAGACATGTTTTAAAGTCACTCAGGAGAAGCAAAACATTTTCATTTCAGAATGTTGGTCTTTTCCACTTTCTTTTTGATTAGCCATTTATAGTGCTTACCTTAACTAAGACCGATGTCTGTACTCCCTACTTGAATAGGAAAAATCTTCCATTATACTTGGCAACATAAAGGAATGTTAAATAATCAAAACCAAACTGCATTTTCTCAGTATATTTTGGTATCCAAATGTGTTCAAAATATGCTCATCTATACGTGGTTTGAGGTCCTCCATGTGTATTCCTGCTGTAATTTCATTTTCCCCTTTTTCCTGTGTTCTTCTTTCTGCTCGTTCTTTTGAGAAGCGATCCACAGCCTCCTTGGCTTCAAATTTCTCTGGCTACTGCAGCTTCATTTATTTGAGTCCAATTAGCTTCCTGAGGTTTTGGTTAGTATTCTTGGTTTTTTTGAGGTAAATAGTGAGCAGACTGGATCTCTAGAAGCACTTGGCCTCCCACATCTAGTGTTAATGTTTCTCTTTGAGGATCCACCAGGTCCTACACTGCTGAAGCTGGAAAGCTCTCAGGAGATCCTTCCCTTCACTTTTGAACCCAAGCTGACCTGCCCCCAGATCTGCATATAAACCTATTTGGGCATATTTCCTATATCCACTTCTGCCTACAACATTTCTCTTGGACATTAATGTGTCTTCTCAAGAGACCTGGAAAATTCCTAGAGCCTGATGTGCTTCCTGTGATACAGAGGAAGATATTGTCCCTGTAGGGAGAGAGGTCAGAAAGGTGTAACACCGTAACATTTGTGAGTGTCTTTGGGGCAAGTCCCCCTACTCTGTTGCACTCAACATGGACTGCTCCTTGTGTATTTGCTCTGGGACAGGCCTCTTGCAAACAACAATGTCCATATGCTAAAGCAGATTAGAGTTCATGGGTGAAAATTGAAAATTAGGCTCATTGTTGTAATTTTTCTCCATAAATAGCAGCAGCAATTGCATTGTTTTGTAAAAGGCTGGGATATAACAAGTATAAATGGTACACTCCAAAAAAAAAAAAAAAATCTGTTCTGCAATATCCGGGGGCCATGGCTGTCAAGGGCCAACACAGCCATCAAGAAAGTCTAAAATTAAAACAGACAAGTTGCCAATGCATAAAACTGCCATCATCATGTTCACTTCCCAGTTTGTTTCAATGACCATCCCATCTGTGAAACATATTTCTGTGGGACAGTTAAGGGTTGCAAGTATAAACCAGCCCATTCCAGTGAATGCCACAACCCAGGTGTCGCTCTTGTTTGAAAAATGCCTGGGTGGCCCCACTGCCAAGGATATAACCACAGATAATACAATCCAGAAATCCCTTTCCAAAGCAGTGAGTAATTGAAATTTATGTACTTGCATAACTCATTTATTGCTGTGAGAGCAACGAATCCAAGGTTGTCAGCTCCAGCCATAGGGGTTGTTCCCTGATCCAAGAGGCCTGTGACTTTATTGCTTGAATGGGAGAGCTGGGGCTGGTGACTGGCACTGCTGCATAGAGGCTGGGATGTATGGCTGGGCACATGCTGGATGAGAGGTAAGGGCACAGACTTCTCTCTTTGGCAGGAAGAAAAACACCTCAGCAGGAGTGATTCAAGTGGGTAGAGGTTTCAGTCCGAAGCCTCAGGCCAATCTGATAGGCTCTGTTTTCTCGAATGGAAAGTCTCTGATTTGCCTCATTCCTAGCACTGTGGTAGCACCCACAGATTCTTTTCTATTTCAAATACAAACTTAAAGGCTTTCAAGGTTTTCAAGGCTTTCAAGGTCAGTTCTGGTTTTATGCATTATTGTGATTGAGATTTGGGAAACAAGTTTGGAATACCCATAAGAATATCATGCTGGAAAAAGTCCTTACATCTGGGAAATCTGTTTTCCCTCTTGCTGCTCTGTCGTGCATTGAGCTGAGTTCATAACTATCCTAGAACTTCTGAAGATGCATATCTGATAGCAAAATGGAAAGAGTTTTTTCTCTGAAGGGTCTGTGAAGCTCGTAAGTGACCGATGCTAAGTATTACTGTGACTAACTAAACGATTTGACACAAAGGTTTGTTTTAACAAGCCTGTGCTCTTGTGTCAGGCATCAAGCAGGGACACAATCTCAGGGCCAGGACTCTGGGGCTCACTTTGTTTTCTCTTTTCCAAAGCAGTGACCCTTTCTTCCATTTTACTGTCTGTCATGATAGTTTTTCCCTTCTTTTAGAGAGATGAAGGAGTTCTGTTTAGAATAAGATGCTCCTAATGTTGCATAGATTGGACAAAAGGTACAACATACTATCACCAGCTTGCTTATTTCAATGGCAAAATCTTCTGAGAGTTACACTTCTGTTTTCTAAATATTGAGACTTCTGACATGTAACCACAAAGTTGCTGATGTCTCTTCATTCTTAAAAAAAAATGAGACAACATAGTTTTTTTAGGGGAGAATGGGCTGAGACTTTGGTTTCACATTTAGACAAAAATTAGATTTTTTTTTCCCTCTTGAATGGGGAGAAAATTATTGACTGCTATTGCTTATGGTGACAAACTTCACATACACTGAAATTAATACCAAGAGGTTTTGCACTCTGAACTGGGGCTATTCTTATTCCCAAAAGCTCTCTATGCTCTACAGATGGTGGAGAAATTAAATTTCATGGCAGCCTTTTCTAATCAAGGAAAATGGGGCATGGAAATGTCAGTCAACCTGCTCTTGACAGTGAGGGGACCATAAGTTCTACACACTTCTTGTTACCTGACTTATTTTTTTTCCTGCACAAACAACTGTCCTATATCTTGCCCTGAATCCCGGGTCAAGCAGATCTATAGTGTGAGGATTACAATAAACCCCATAACAACATCTTCTCATCTTCCTTCCCTGGTGGTGAGAGACACTGACCGAGCTGAATATATGACTTCCTATGTCCTTTTAACCACAGGCCTGACCTTTTACATAAAAGTTTCTATCTTATGATAGTCTTGTCAGGATTTATCGGTTGTGCTTATTATTAATTAAGAAGTACTAAGTTTAAAAGTCATTAGAAATCAAATCACAAAGGATAAGTTAAAAACCTTTCTGTGAACTTTGACATGCCCCTGTATTACATCTAAACCCACACCAACAAAAAGAGACATTAATAAAATCATTATATATTTGAAGAGTAACACCTTGCCCATGTAAAGTTTATGGCTACAAATGAATACGTGTCAGGGAGCACCATCAAGTCCATTAGGCCAAAGATTTCACTGTTGCTATTCATTTAGAGGGGATGGAACTTGTATGTTGCCATGATGGACAGTAACATAAAAAATTTAAAGAGGGATAAAAGACCCTTTCTCCTTTTTCAACCTGGCCTTATAAACCACACACACTTCTAGGGAAGTATGAATAAAAATAAAACTTGCTGCCATGATTTACTCATTCATAAATCTTTTTTTTTTTTCTTTTAATCACTAGAAATCTATTCCAGTGCATGTAAAGTCTTAATGAGACCTAGCAACATTATGAGTGCTGGGAGCATTCGCCCTTCAGCCTCATGCCTGCAAACGCTCTCGAGGCATGCATATATCTCATTATGGCCGAACGCCCTGTCATGTGTTATTCCTTACTTAGTGACAATTTGTCATTGTCACCCTTGACATGTCACTCTGCTGCAGAAGGATTTGACTTCAGCGTAAGATGTGACAATCAGATGAGAGAATTTTGTAATCTAAACTGAAATATGGGGCTGAGAGAGACTAATTTTATTCAAAAACAATCCTAATATAAATGGGAAGAAATGTTTGCATTTAAGGATTTTTGTTAACGTTCCCTTCCTTTGCCTTTTCCCAGACCCTGCTCCTCCACTTCAATTATTTCTTAGAATAATGCTTTTATTTTTGAAGGATGGAGTCTTATGTTTTAACACCATGCATTTTCAATTAAGTGCACTAGGATCTGTGGATATAACTATTACTTTAACTATAAGTAATGGTTCCATGTAAAAATTAAGGAAACATATTGTGCTTTAAATAAATTACATTCAGATTACTTCTTATTATAAATGGGGTAGAAAATGGATTTTTAGCTCTGGCTGGCCAAAGAGCCAACATTTGTATCTACTTCATTTGTTTAAATATATTTCAAGCCAGATTGAAATCCATATTGCCTGACATTAATTGAGTACTGAAGCATCAGTGTACTCAAGTTTCACAAACCACTGATGAGTGAATTTCTACAGGCTTGATTTAAAAATATACTGCCCCTTTTATATGAAAATTATATTCCATTTATAGTGTAATTCTTAAGGCCCAACATTAAATGGTATAAATCTTAATAAGATGAATGTAAATATGACATTTGTGCTGTTGAGTTGACATCTTGTTTGCTAAGAAAACTATATTCTGTACTTGGTATTTATTAACATCTTCTGTATGATATTGTAGGCAAACAGTTTTTCTTTTGAAAAGCAAAATGAAGATAAGAGCGGGGTGGGCTGTGAGATGGACTGTTCCTGAAGGTCACTTACAGGGTTTTGCTTAGGCACCTCATCCTGGACAGGATATTCCATTCCTGGGCATCTTTTGACAACCAGTCCTATCAGGTTGCCCAGTAATTTATTGGCTTTGTGGCACTGACAAATAGTCAATAATTTTGATGGTAGCCTATAGGAAGTAAGGTTTGAGCTCATGTTTCCAGAGGTGAAAGTGTAGGGCAATTTAACCCATTTTTCACACTTGTAATTCTCAGAGAAGCAGACATTATTTGAACTAGATTCTGAATTCTGAATTTCACAAAGAAGGTGCAAGGCTATGATTTTTCCTTCAAGTTTCATCAAATTTTTCTGCATCAGATGAATGAATGAATAAGTTACTAACTAACTAAATAAAGATGCCCTCATCAAGCAGCTTTTACAGGGTGAACCAAGTGTCCTATGGCCTTCATCAAGCTGCACTCTCTCTGAGGTAGCGAATGACTGCTTTTAAGTGAACGCATTATGAAGTGCCATCTGCAATGTGCCGTCCTCCTGGATATTTTTGTCAGGACTAACATAGCTGTCAGGATGTCATGGAATGAATGTTGGATAATTTGTACACTTGATTTTTTGGGTTTTTTTCATACAGCTCTTCCATACTATTATTATAATGATAAAGGCAGCTTTCTGCTTGAAGTGCATTTGCTGCATTCTCAATGCACTTACTGAAGTTTTTCACTTTAAAATCTTTAATGTTACAAATTTTATTTAATAATACAAACATTGTGAAGGAACATAGTATGCATTGAATAATCAAGGCTTCTGTGAGGAGTGTGCTGAGTGCAGATTTTTGATGTAAGTTCTGTCATTTGTCTCCTTCATTTATTTCCATCGCCGGGGTCTTCAGAACCAGAAGCGACTTGTCCTTATTTGCTAAAACCAGAGAACATAGTAGATCTTTAGTTCACATTCCAGGAAGATCCATATTTTTTATTTGAGTACTCCTTATTTCGATTCACCATCTGCAAGACATGGGAAATCTTAGCTATCTCACAGAGAAGTTAATGGAAATTCACTGAGCTGGCTGCAGGCATTCAGATAAGAGGCGGGTGAGCACAAAAGCACCAGGTAAATTTGTAAACCATGACCAGCAACTTTTGCTTTTTTGTCACCTCTTCTTTTCATGCTGAGCTGTGCACTCCGGTCCTCTCCCATGGACTAGCTTGGCAATTATTCTATATTTTGTTGTGTTAAGTCACCTCTTTAAGCTAGGCAAAACCACTTTTCTTCTCACGATTTGCCCCTTGTTGATTCATCAATTTAGTTGGCTTAGTGGGACATCCTTCTTTTGATAATGGTGAGGTATAACTTCACCAAAATTTTCAGTGGAATTACCTTAGAGTCATTTCAGTTTTCTGTGTCCCAAGGCATTTTTTCATGACCATCTGAGACAATGTTTTAGATTATCATGGTCAGGGAGTAGAGCTTAACTCTCCTGTACCCTAACTCCTAGTTTGGCTCAGAACTGCACTTATGTTCCTTACCTTGGGATGTGTTTGGCTCAGGACTTGAGTGTTTGAGTTAAATTAACTCACTCAAATACAGAAACTAGGCCAGAAATAAAAACAGCAACAACAAAAAAGTAGGTATTTCTCTGCTGAGTTGTAATTGACTCATCCTGATAACAGAGCCATTGCCTCATGAGAGGGGGCAAGTCTGCCTTTCAACAGGAGTGAGCTGATAGGCACAGTTTTATGTTGTCATCATGGGCTAGACTAACAGCTTACTGTGGTTGACACTTGGAGGTCCTCTCTGCTTTTCACCTCATTTGATTATATGGAAAGTAGATCTAATAAGGAAAACATCAGAAAAATAATAACTTTAGCAGAAAGAGGGAAATTATGGAATCATAGAATGGTTGGGGTTGGAAAGGTCCTTGAAGATCACCTAGTTCCAACTCCCTTGCCATGGGCAAGGATATTTTCCACTATATCAGGTTGTTCAAAGCCCCATCCAACTTGGCCTTCAACACTTCAAGGGATGGGGTGTCCACAATTTCTGTGGGCAACATCTTTCAGTACCTTGCCACTGTCACAGTAAAGAATTTCTTCCTAACATCTAATCTAAACCTGCCCTCTTTCAGTTCCTGATATCTAATCTAAACCTGCCCTCATTCAGTTTGAAGCTGTTACCCCTTGTCCTGTCACTACATGTCTTTGTAAAAAGTAAGTCCCTCTCCAGCTTTCTTGTAGGCCCCCTCTAAGTACTGTGAGGCTGCTATAATGGCTCCCTGGAGTCTTCCCAACTGAACAATCCCAACTTTCTCAGCCATTATTCCTAGGAGAGGCGCTCCAGCCCCCTGAGCTTCTTCATGTTGCTCCTCTGGACTCACTCCTACAGGTTCACCTCCTTCTTATGTTGGGGCTGCAGAGATGGACACAGTACTGCAGGTAGGGCCTCAAAAGAGGAGTAGAGGGGGAGAATCACCTGCCTTGACCTGCTGGTCTTGTTTATGTTGCTGCAGTCCAGGATCCAGTTGGCTTTCTGGGCTCCAAGCACACATTGCTGGGTCATGTCCAACCTCTCATCCACCAGCACCCGCAAGTCCTTCTCCTCAGGGCTGCTCTCAATTCACTGCTGCCCAGCCTGTATTTGTCCTTGGGATTACCCTAACCCAGGTTCAAGACTTTGCACTTGGCCTTGTTGACCTTCATGAGGTTTGCACAGGCCCAGCTCTCAAGCCTGTCCAGGTCCCTCTGGATGGAATTTCTTCTCTCCATTGTATCAATGGCACCACACCTTGGTGTCTTTGGCAAACTTGCTGAGGGTGCATTTGATCCCACTGTCCATGTCACCAACAAAGATGTTAAACGGCATATCTCCTTACCAGGTTGATGAATTAAATCAGCAAGCTGCAAACATATAGAAAAATGTTAGATGACTACTAGTAGAAGAAGCAGCAAAAGAGAAACAGGGCAGTGGAGGAGTGTTTATGTTTTTGGGCTGTTGTTCGGTTGGGCATTTTTTGAGCAGCACTCGAAGAACAGTTTAGGAGCCAGAGCAAAATGACTTCCCTTCTCATCAAGAGGCACTTTCCAACCATCAGTGATGAGTAACATTCCATTCTGTATGGTCAGCGTAGGTCTTTTGCTCTCTACAACAAATTATACCTCTCTATGCTCAGCTGGACCTTATTTATGGAGGAGGACCTCAAATTAGCCTTATCATTTGTTATAGCTTTAGGATGATGAATCAGAACCTGAAAGCTATTGGCTGGAAGGAATTATTTAGTGGAATGAATTTCAGAGTTAATCTATTCATAGAAATGTAACAGATCACAGCCCAGAACTAATGTCATTTCTGCTCCCCCTCACCCCCTCCAATATCTGCTTCCTGTAGCATACTTCTTTAAACTTATACTTTTGCAACAAGAACTAAATTTAGATATTTAAGGAAATCAAAGTTTTGAATCCTCATGTTCTTCTAGCAGCTGGTGTTTTTGACATTGGCTCACACAAAAAACCTGTTGTTCTGAACTGGTATCTCCAGAGACTTAATACAGTGCCTAGGCCACTATGCCTGTCTCTCCCTTGACAGAGTACTTGGTAGCTGTTTTTCTTTTGCTAAAGGCTTTCTCTCTGGAAACAAATTGCATTCTCACAGAATAATTTTCACTGATTTTTTTTTGTTTTGTTTGGTTTGGTTTTTATTCAAACTTTCAGTTTTTAAAATTTTACTTTGATTTTTGAAAGCTCAGGAGAAGTTGTTCAGCTGCAGGTAGAGAGAAATCTCAGCTCCCAGTGAATGATGGGGTTGTGGATGAAGAATGGACACACTCTTTGCTTTCGCGTCTTTGTTTTGTTCTTTGTGTTTTTTTCCCCTCTCCCATAACTTTGCAAACACTGCTCTGTTCTGCTTTTTGCAGGAAACCAGATTTTTCCTCTCATTGATATGGTTTTCCAATTGAAATAGAGAATCAGTCAGCAAGGAAGGCATCCTAGGATCATTCTAGGAGCATGCTAGGAGCCTAAATCTCAGAAATTCAGGTAAGCAACAAAGGAAAGCTTTTAATTTCCTCTACTAGACATGTGCAAATATATATCTGGTGCTGAGCTATTTACTTTGAGCCTGTGCAGACGTTATGTTTTTTATCTCTACTTGCTTCAGTAAATTCAGAGGATCAGAAGTTAAATACACTTCTTTGTGGCTATGTCATCAGGCCTTTTTGAAACTGAAGTTGGAGAAAGCCTACTAGAAAGCTCAGAAAATATATTTTTGAGCATGTAAAAATAATAACAGCTTGCATAAATTTCCTTACTTAAAAGCTACTTTTTCCTTGGGAATCTGACTTTGTAACATAGTTGTCTATGTATTTTTGTTGTTAATTAATTGGTCTTTTTTAAGATTTGGCTTGTCACAGGTTTTTCAGAAAGTAGAATTTACTTCCTGAGAAAGGAAATATTTCAGCTCTGTCTTTTCACACTGCTTCTGAAATCAGTGAATTTATCACCTTCTTTTTCAAATCCACCCTCCCAGTCTCTCAGAGCTGTGACACAATTCCTGCAGTGGCTCAAACTTCATAGGAACTCATGGTTATTCTTTAAACCTGCAGCTATTTTGAACTCTGAGATACAATCAAGGTTAATTTCAGTATCCTAATGCCTTGAAACTGATACCCATGTATACAGAAATCGGTTCTCCTGGTCACAACAGAGCACAAAGTCAACTGTTAGTGTCACATACAAGCTGGTCTTTGCATATGGACAGAACTGCATTAGGGGAAAATTAAATGCTATTAGTTTAGACCAGGGACTTTGCAAAGCAGATAGCCTGTAGAGCTATTGTGGTTTTAAAACGTCAGGTTAATTGAGATCTGCTGTATATTTAATAGGGGGGCCTTTGGGATATGACTACAAGGACTCTTTGTTGTTCAGCAGTACATTAGGCAGAAACTGCACTTCTGAAATGGTCATAAAAATCCCAGGAGGCATAATCATTAATGGGACACTAAGCTCCAATTAAGGGCATGGCCCCAAAGACCAAGGTGAAAAACATGGTCCTTAGCATCCATCTCAGAGGACCTCTATTCCAGCTGCTTGATTTCAGCTGCAGAAACATAATTGCAAATAACAAAATATTTGGTCTGAAAAAACCCCCATACTCTTTGTTGTCTGGAATGTAAATAGGAAAAAAAAAGAGAAAAACCAAAGGGTCTTTTAAATTAAATTCTCCAAATTCCCTAAAACAGAACTAGAACTGCGTATCACAGCTAACAGTTCTGATCCCTTTTATTTTCATAGGATTTCAAAACAGTTGTGGTTCAGCCCTCTAAACTTAATCTCACACATTTTTAATATTAAATTGAGCACCTCCACAAGTTTATACTGAGAAACTGCAAAGGATTTTCCTCTGTGCCCCTGTTTAAGTTTTGTTTCTTTTTTTTGTTGTTTGTTTTTAATTCTCTAAGTTCCATGAGACAGAGCTACCCAGTTTAGTCAGTGTGCTGCTTATTTTATAAATGCATTACTGGGTCTTATGGCCTTCTTCTGGTCAAAGACTGTGATTCTGCATCAGAATCTGCATCATATAGACATGGATTTTCTGGAATGTCACAAATATACATTTTCAGAAAACACTGGGTCCTTAGAGTCCAGCTGAAAATAACTGGCATCTTTTGGAAATTTTCACTTTGATTACTTCAATTATCTTGGCAATTAAATTAGTAAATAAATAATGAGCATCTCCATGTGAATATCTTCCACTGTTTTATTCTGCTTATAATACAAACTTTTCACTGCAAGTGCCCAGAGATAACCTAGTTGTTTTCCATCTACATGGACCATCTGAGTGGGATGTTAATTAATATGACACTATGGAATTCAGTTTAGTGAAGTGCCACAAAAAAAGAAATTAATTTCAATCATTGACAAACTTGTCAATTTAGTTGTATTGATTTTTTGATACCTCTACAGCACATGGCAAAGTTCATACATTGTAAAATACATCATTATTATTGGCTCACTCTACTGGATGTAAGTGGACTGTTATTTTTTTTTTTCAATAAATTGGCATTCTTTAATTGTAAAAAAATGGAAAATTATGTAAGTGGCTTTTATTACTATTTTTAATATAATATCACTATCTTTAATGGTGAACTCTCAAACAGAGAGTTATTTCCCAATGCCTAAATGATACTTGGTTTCAGAGCAACCTGAAAACAACAGTTTCCTGGCTTGGCAAAGCTTAGCAGAAGAAAAGGTGATGAAGCTGGCCATTAGCAGCTGTTTGCCATGAGCTTCCTGGTGGGAGCTGGTATCTTCAGAGGCTCTGGGTCCTCCTGAGGCTGGAGTGACTGTGGGCCCCTGGGATGGAAGATGCTGCTGAAGTAGCGAGTGTGGATCCCTCTCCAGCTGTCTTTCACAGGGCTGTGGTGTCAAAGCCCTCTCTTAAAGAGTGAAGATCACTTGCAGAATGTGCAGCCTCTACAGTGTTTTAGAAGTCAGTGTCCAACACTGTATTTTGCTTTTGTCAGACTTCTGTGATGGAAAATCAAAAAAGGAATTGTTGTTCTTCTGACTCCAACTCTAGTGAAAATAAGTTGAAGGTGTTGTGATTAAGTTTCTGATTTTGGTCTGTCTCTTCAGAGCATATATAACAGCAGAAAGCCTACATTTGGCTTGTGCTTGTAAGTTTCCTGTTTTTTAAATGCAATACTCTCATATTCCCACCTGAGGTCATTAGCCACAAGGTAGGTTAAAAAAAAGTTTGAAGGATGGATGTAGCTGCATACAAACCCAGGCAATCTGCACTCATATTTATGCTGATGCTTCTGAAATTCATCATGTTACTCTGTTAAAACCCAGGTCTACAGAATGTAATGCTTGTCTAAATTTTCAAATAGAATTTGTATACTGAGGAATGCCTGTAATAGAGGAGAGAAAGCATGTATTTCTGATGGAATGCAATTGCTTTGCATTTCAGCCTATGAGACAGATAGTAATATCTGAGGTTTGGTTTTGTTTTGGTGGGTGATTTTTTTTCTTCCTTAGTGTCTCTAAACGTTGTTTCAAAGTCAGTAAAATACACATGAACTTCTGAGACAGCAATAATATGCAGGGGAGGAAGGGGAAATAATTAAAAAAGCTAAATCCTAAACACTTGAGGCTGAAAAGACTTTTTACAGCATTAAGTGTATAGTAATGGAACCAATCTTCCCTATAGGAGAATGCATTTAGTTATTGCCAATAACTATTTGGTGAATTTTAGTCCTTCAGGCAATTGCAATCTTTCTCCACACAACACAATGATTCAAAAAAATCAAAATACACATTTCTGTGGAATTCAATTTCAGAACCTTCTCATTTGGTCAAAATTTAAATATGTTGACATTTGGCATGGAAATATTAGAGTTTTTCCATTGATAAACTAGATAGTTTTAGCAAAAAATATCAGCAAAGAAATAAACTCTGTCAGAATCCCTAAATTAAAATCTGCTTATCTGAGTTGAAATTATTTAGATCAGTTTTCACAGTAGTAAGTCTTAAGCATGAGAGTGGAGTTTCCTTTTTCCCCCCAAACATCTATTGATTTCAAGGCTGGAATTTCCAAGCTGCTCTGTGTGATCAGCCAATGTCCAGTCCACCAACTCAGGATGGGGTTGAGCATTTAGTTGCTCGTTTAAGTCCTGTTTTGACAATTCCTTCAATAAAGACAGAAACTGAGGCAGAAATAGGCAGTGATTCATTCCACCTCCTTGCACATAATGAAAGTAGCATATTATCCATTTTCAGTCTTGGACTTATAGTATTTTCCCAAGATAATGTGCAATCCTATATTTTGTCCTTAATAAGGGAGAATATTTGCTATCTCATTCCTCAGTAGGGGTGTTCAGACCTAGCTGTGACAGGAGCAGCAGCAACTTCTTTAGTTGGCACAGTTAAATTTGACAGAGATCGTGAATCAGAGCCCTGGGGTGACGTAATTTTCCAAGAGGGAAGGACTGCTGGGTGAACACTTCTTTGCCACTGCGTGAATCACTGCTTTTGTGTTAATACAATTAGGTGCCTACAATTAGTCAGTCCAAGGACATAATCTATCTATTGACCCAGATAGCAGATTGGGCTGCAGGTTGTCAGATGTTACTTCATTACAAGGCTCTAATTATCTCCCTTAGTTTTCCCTTCAGGACAATACAGGTAGGGATACCTCTCAAGAATGTTGTGAGGAGTTTGCAAGGAGCCTTGAAGACAAAATGCTGGGCGAGAACATGGGCCTGGACTGCTGGTGCCTTTGAGTGCCTGATTCCCACTGAAACGACTGCTGAGCATGTGCATGTCTCTGGGGCTCTCAACATTGGTATTAGTCACCAGCTAAGGATGGAAAAAAAGGAGAATTGATTCAGCCTGCTCCCGTGGGTCTCTTATATCAGACCTTCAGGTATGATGCAGCTTTCTGGAGCAGCTGAAAGACACAAATGCTTTGTTCCTTTTACTCACGAACAGCGGAGGGAGGAGGAGGAGGAGAGGACAGCCAGTTGAGTTCTCTTCTGTGGTTGCTGATGTGAGACCAGGGCAGAGTTTGGCCTGGGGGATTTAGACGCTACTTTTAAAATCTGCCCAGCAATTTCATTAGCTAGTTCTGGGGCCATTGTGCTGCAGTGGATTCAAGCCTGAGAAGGCAGCCTGGCAAACTTTCCAGCTGAAGTCCTCACTGCTGCTTTAGGGACTCATGCAGAGCCAGGGTGAAGTTTGTTGTCAGGATCAGGGCCAAGACATTATCAAAAAAAAAAACCAGGAAAAAAGAGTGCGTAAGGGTACAATCAGCTGTTCACGACTGAGATGTGTTTCACGATGTGAAGCTGCACTCAGTACTAAGGCATATTTAAAGTGAATGCCAGGTACTGCATTTGGCCTTCCAGCTATTAAACATCACCACAAAACAGTCAGCAGAGCAATGTCATCTAGATCACTTTGACACAATTGCAATCCATGATTAACAGGCAATGAAGGACTTCCTAAAAGCACATGTTTGACACCCTGCTTTGTCATGGGTTTTTGTACTGTTGCAGGGATTAAAAAAAATTAAATTAACTTTGTGCCAGTGCATATTATATTTGGACAAGGGACTAGATGAAATGATTAGAATAATAGCCTTAGAAAAGATCACATTTCCCTACTGTGCCAATGTATTTGACTGCATACAGCAACCCTTTTAGGCCACTGTTCACAGTGAATTGTAACAACTTCCTGCAAAGATCTAAGTTCTGCATCTTTTGAATGGCAAATTATTAGAACTAGGTCAGGTCTAAGAAGAAATAACCATCTTTATTAACCAGAAATAACCAGCTTCATTAATATGAACTTCCCTTTTAGGGTAGTTCACATGAATAAAGCTCTGCTAGTAAAATACAAATTCACCTGATCCTAATTACCATTCTTCAACAAAGAAGGGATGCACCCTATATATGCTAAACACTACAAGTAAACTGCCACCTGGCTTAAGGGAATCTCTTGGGGATTCTCTGTGAGGTTCATCATGAGTTCTCTACTTTTAAATCAACTGAGCAATGGAAAGTAGAAAATCTTGAACAAAAGAACATTTACCAGTATTTACATATCAGTTTTCCTAGAAGAGTATTTTGCAGAGTAAGGAGTGTCATTATGAGATTAAAAAAAACTGAGGCAGACAGTAATATACAAAATGTGTAGCTACATTTGCTAACAAACATCCTTCTTGTTTAACTCAAGTATACCTGTATCTCTCCAATATTTTTTGTAATCTTAATACTAATATTTGCTGTATTTCAGGTCAGAGCTGCTTCATAGGGCAGCTGCTTCATATGTAACATTCACATCAGACCATGGAGGCCTATGGTCATCTCATCTTTATTCCCTTCTTTATCACCTCCTTTACCCAGCAAATCTTTTCTTTATCTTCCTTTTCATTTGAGCTCCCTGTATGTGCACATCTTTGTAGTGGCTTTTGTGTCATTTTACTTCTGCTGTACAATGTTTCTGAGTGCCTTGATTTGTTAAAACAGAATGAGATTTTCAAAGGAAGACAAGAAGAATTATAAATTTAGTTGCAGTTTTGTAGGATTAGACTTTCCTTAGACTTCTTTGAAAATTTAGCCCATATAAGAACTAAATTGACGTGATCAGTATGTTCTCTTGTAACTCAGATGACCGGGACAGGCCACCTATCACAGGCTGACTCCCAGTTAGAACAATATTTGCTGGAACTATTGATCACTGTTAATTACCTATGTGGTGCATTAGGAGCTCACAGCAGCTTCCCTTAGAAAGTTAAGGTAAAACACAGGGTGCATAAGGTAAAACATGGGGTGCTTTCGGAAGGCAGTATCATGTCATATTCTCAGAGTGATCAAGCTAACCACTTCTATTAAGGCTGCCCATTTCTCCAAGCTCTATGCTCAGAGTATTTCCTCAAAACATCTGTACAGATGATCTTGGAGATATTTTCCAACCTTAATGATGCTATGATTTTTTTTTTAAAGAAATCAATTTGCACTAAATATCAACTGAAACCGGCAGAATGGTTAGAAAATACTGTTATGTTTGAATAGAATTTCCAGCCGAGGAGAATTTTGAGATTGTACTTGGGTCCAGTAAATGCACACACACTCACAGGCACACACAACAAAAAAGATTTTTGTTTCAAAATAATCTTCATTACATGAGGATTATCATAATTGTCATTTCAATTGACTGATTTTAGTCTTTAAAAGAGGGTATAATAGCATTCACTGTCTGAGACTGAATTACTGTCATTATGTTAAAGGTGCGCTTTATCACTTAGCTTTTCTCCATTATAAATGCTCACAGACACACTCCACTTTCTACTGCTACAAAATCTTCAAAACATAATATGACAAAGTTTTGTATCCAGACACTTTGTTACTAAAACTTCAGAACAAAGGGTTACCAAAAGCAATCTGCCATTGCTAATACAACCGCAGTACCAAAAGATAGAGAGGATATTTTAGCAATAGCAAGTTTCTGAATTCCTGCAGAAGAATGCAAACTGTTCATTAAGATAAAAAGGTATTTTGTGTATCTTTTGCCAGGAGGGAAGATGCAGAGTTGCTCTTCTGCTCAGAGCAAACTTATTAAGGTAAAAACAGATCAAGCAAATATCAGCCCAATTGAGAGAAATAGCCATGCCATACTATCCCAGACTTGTCAAACTTTTCCCGGTGATGTATAGATGAAAATCCAGACATTGCCATCATATTAACCTGCCAGTGTATAACTGACATTTATCATTTCTGCAATCTCTTTTGATCTGGTATCTTAAGATTCTTCATATGTAGAAGTTTTCAACACATTGCCCTGTCATCTTAATACATGTGGGACATCTTTTACTTCTGCAGGCACAGAAGAACCAAGTCTGGATATGTCACTACGGCACAACACTTGGGCAGAGCTCTGTTGAAGTAAATGTCACTATGCCTGGAGTAAGAGGCTATAGAGAGGCATGAAGGTATTAACATCAGATCTAGAGAGATCAAGTGGAAGAATTTGCCTGAGGAGCAAAGCTTTTTCTTTAGGGGAAGAAGGTAGCCTCAATTCTGAGATACTCAAAAAGGGACAGTTGAAAGAATTTTCAGAGGCAGTGGTCAGCATAAGACTGGCTAATTATACAGTGCTACTTGAACAATTAAAATACTTTTAAAAGCTTGGGCTAAGTGCCAGAGCACTAAAGAATCTTGCAAATTTGCTTGTAAGTGGGAGCACTTCAACTGTTCCTCTGACCTGCCCTGGACTCTACAACTTGGTGCTCTGCTTTATTCAGGCACCCGAGCTTTGGGAACTACATGCCTGTCTCTTGAAAATCAGAATAATGGGGGAGGTTTGAAACTTGTCACCTTAATCACTTCTGAACATTTCAGCCTACATTCTCCCACCCCTTTATGGGATTTTTTCCTGTTGTAATGTTTTCTTCCTCTTTCAAAGTGATTATTAACAGATTTTTCTAAAATGCCCAGAGCAGCATACTTAGGTCAGAAAACAGAAGCTAGCATGTTTTTGTCTGCCAGCTTCCTCTCTTACTTATCTTATAACATTTCCCTTATGTATCCCTGGGTCATGCACAGGTCTGGTTCCAACATTACTTTGTGAGGCAATGAGTAGGTTCCTGCCTGGAAACAGATTTACAGTACAAATGTTTGAGAGATAGATATTCCCTTATTTAATTTTTTTTTTAATCAAAAGACCTTATATAGAAAGAAAACTGTGGGCACTTAGAAATATCTATGTCATAAGAAGAGTTTGTGGCATGTTCCTCTAGCCATTTTTTAAATGTTCAATAATGGGACTATTAAAAAAAAAAAAAAAAAAAGAAAAAAAAAAGAAAAAAAAAAGAATACCCTAACTGTATTTAAGACACTTAGAGAAATAATATTGGAGTGGACTGAGGTGTTATGTGCAAAAAAAGTTTTTTTTCTTTAAATTATATGAACGAAATGAACAAAAACAACAAACAAAGAAAGCTATCCTTACTTTGTCAAGGTTTTTTACTGTGTGTCACATTTAGCTCAGCTAACCTTGTGGCTAAACGAACATTGCATGGTTAGGGGTTTGAATGCAGTCAGAGAAGTGTTCAGGTGCTGGCACACTGAACCATGCTTTGTTGTCTGAACCTGAAAAATTGGGCTGGAAACCTTGCAATAGGCTTTTCCCAGTGAGAGATGCTGCCTATAGACTTTTTTCACAATCTTTTCAGGTTGTGTGGTTTTTCGGTTGTTTTTTTTTTTTTTTTTTTTTTTTTTTTTTTTTTTGAGGGTTTGTGATTGCAATTTTTTTAATTGAGAGTGAGGGGATGCATTCCAGGAAATCAGCTATGGGACAGGCAGGTATGGGCAAAACTCAGCTTAGATAAGACTTGTGAGAGAGACTTCAGAAAGATACTAGAATCAAATGTAGTTACAGGATTTCCAGAGGAAATTGTGCTTTTATCTAAATCATCTACCAAACTACCAATTTTCTGACAAAAAATGAAGCTTTCTTTCTAGAGGAACAGCCAAGCATTCTTGATTCTGTTTTTCAGAAGTTGCTTATTTCTATAGTACTGGAATTGACCCTCAAATTTTCTGTATTTAACCAGGGAAAAATCACTTAATCTTCAATTACTAATGAGCTGGGACTTTTACTCTAAATGTAGATCTCAGTCTAGTAGGAAAAGTAAGGGAATGCAAAAGCACATCTGGTAATTGGAAAGATGAAAAAAGTAATAATAAAGTGCTCATTTTGAGGCAACAATGATGAAGATAATGGATGATAGCCAAGCAGGCCATATGCACTTGGCTAACAGAATTAATCATGGACGATGCAATGCAAAGCAAGAAAGACAAGTACAATAAAACACTTAAAGACAAGAATGGATATTAATTTTAGGAGCAGTATAAAACAATATGATAATAGAGATAGCCAAGTTAGTCCTGTGATTGTACAATCCAAACAGGACACAAATTAAAGCTATAAATAATATTTAATCTGCTATACCAATATATGTTAAGAAGAAATAATGACTAAAAATGATTACAATTAATCAGATGAGGAGTTCTGTTTCTAGTATATTCAGAAGGGCTAAGGCAATGCTGAAATTGTCAGATATGAAGTTGTGTCTAGAAATGAAAAAGGAATATTACAAGTTTCTAACACAGTTTAGCAAAGGCAATATCTGAAAATGAAAGCTAGTGCTTAGATTTCTATAAGTAAGGGAAGACTTATTATTAGAGCCTTGTGATTAGCAGTGTAAAATTCTCATAAAGCAATTTTGTAAATATCCCATCTTGAAGCCATTTTGCAGCATCATCTGCCACTAAGCCTCCAGCTATGGCACCTAAGGGATCATGTTTTCTGTCGCTTGCTGTTATATTTTTCTGTTACATTTCTATATAGTTGTATTTTAAATTGTCCAAACAGTTTGTGTACTACAAGACCTCACCCAAGTACAGGTGCTGCCGGTTTAGGAATTTTAGGAGACAGTTCAAGGCTTTCTGCTGGGCCAGAAAAGACTGTAATGAGAGGTGGCTGAACACCCTCTCCTCCCGCTGAATAACAGTATCCTTTGGCCTTTACTGAGAAGAAACAATAGTCTTACTGATACTAATAAAAAGTACAACAAAATAACCGGTACTGTCTGTGGGTAACACTAAAATAAGGGACTTCTCTATGGCTTTCCGAATTGCATGGCAAGATTTCTTACATCTTTAATACAAGCTGAAAAAAACCCCTTATGGTCACAAATTAGTAATTATTAATTTGAACAAAATCAGGTATGATTATGACTGTGTTCTAAGCAGTCAAGTGAGTTTAAAAAGGAGAATGAGTACCTGAATGCAGGAACAAAGAATAGAATAGAATAGAATAGAATAGAATAGAATAGAAGTGAAATCATTTAGATTGGACCCTTCACCAGCTCCAGTGCCCTTCTCTGGACATGTTCCAGAACCTTAATTTCTTTCTTGTCCTGTCCTGAGGGGCCCAGAACTGAACACAGGATTGAGGTGTGGCCTCACCAGTGCTGAGTACAGGGGGAAAATCACTGCCCTGGTCCTGCTGGCCACACTATTGCTGATCCAGACCAGGATGCCATTGGCCTTCTTGGCTGCCTGGGTACAGCTGGCTCATGTTCAGCCACTGTTGACGAGCACTCCCAGGTCCTTTTCTGCTGGGCAGTTTTCCAGCCACTCTGCCCCCAGCCTGTAGAGCTGCAGTGGTTGTTGTTGACCCATGGGCAGGATGTGGCACTTGGCCTTGTTGAAAGTCATACCATTGGCTTTGGCCCATTGATCCATCCTGACCAGATCGCTCTGCAGAGCCTTCCTACCCTCCAGCAGAACAACATTCCTGCCCAACTTGGTCTCATCTGCAAACTGACTCAGGGTGCCCTTAATCTCCTTGTCCAGATCATCGATAAAGATATTAATCAGGACTGAGCCCTTGGGAACACCAGTAGTGACCAAGTGGATGTAGCACCCATCACTACCACTCTCTGGGCCTGGTGATCAGTCAGCTTTTTACCTAGCAAAGGGTATGCCATCCAAGCCATGAGAAGCTGGTTCCTCCAGGACAGTGGTGTGGGAAATGGTGTCAAAGGCTTTACTAAAATCTGGGCAGAAAATACCTGCAGATTTTCCCTCATCCACTAAGCAGATCACCTTGTCATAGAAGAACACTGGGTTGGTCAAGAAGAAACTGTCTTTCCTAAACCCATACTGGCTGGCCTGATCCTCTGGTTGTCCTGTATGTGCTGTGTGATGGCACCAAAGATGATCTGCTCCTGGTACCAAGGTCAGATTGATAGGCTCGTAGTTCCCTGGATCCTCCTTTTGGGCTTTTTTGTAGATGGGTGTCACATTTGCCAATTTTCAGTCACCTTGGACCTCCCCAGTTGACCAGGACTGTTGGTAAATGATGGAAAGTGGCTCAGCAAGGACTTCCACCAGCTCTGTCGGTAGCCTTAGGTGGATCCCATCTGGCCTCATGGACTTGCGTGTGTCTAAGTGGTGTAGCAAGTCACTGACCAGTTTTCCTCTAATTTAGGTGCTTCATTCTGCTCCCCATCCCTGTCTTCCAGCTCAGGGAGCCTGGTACCCTCATAACTGGTCTTACTGTTAAAGACTGAGGCGAAGAAGTCATTAAGTACCTGAGCCTTTCCCTCATCTTCACATTTCCTCCCACATCCAATAAAGGATGGCGATTCTTCTTAGCCCTCCTTTTGTTGCTGAGGTATTTATAGAAACATTTTTAATTGTCTTTTATGGCAGTAGCCAGACTAGGTTCTAGCTGCGCTTTAGTTCTTCTAATTTTCACTCTGCATAACTTCACAATATCCCTGTAGTCCTCCTGAGTGGCCTGCCCCTTCCAAAGGACATAAACTCTCCTGTTTTTCCTGAGCTCCAGCCATATCTCTCTGTTCATTCAGGCTGGTTTTCTTCCCTGCCAGCTGGTCTTTTGGCACACGGGGATGGCCTGATCCTGTGCCTTTAGCATTTCCTTCTTGAAGAATGTACAGCCCTCCTTGATTCTTTGCCTGTCAGGACTGACTCCTAAGGGACTCCTAATTCTCCCTCAACAAGTCTCCCAAACAGATCAAAGTCTGCCCTCTGGAAGTCCAAGGCAGCAGTTCTGCTGACCCCCTTCCTTGCTTCTCCAAGAATGAAAAACTATTTTAGTTTTGCGATCGTTAGGTACTTCAACCACCCCATCACCCACCAGCCCTTCTCTGTTCACAATCAGCAGGTCCAGCCAGGAGCCTTCCCTAGCTGGCAAAGAAAGCACAAGAAACCTGGAACTTGGGAGTAATTAATGATTTGAATAAAAATAATAGCAAAAAAAGAAATAACCTCAAACAATGAAAGGTGAGGTTGACAGTCAAGTTACACCAGTGCATTTGCATGACAGGCTAACACTATTTCAGATGTAAATAAAAGGATGGAACACAAATGCTTCTAGAATTATTGTTTCTTTCTCTACAGAATAATTACAGAATAATTCTGTACTAAATACAATGGTGGAACTCGACAGTACAAAAGATATTTCTTGGGGCTTTTTCTTTGTTTCTGGGGCTTTGTCTAATCATATTGTGCATGCATTTCTCTAAGACCTAAAATTTTTGACATCATAAGTTTTGCAAACATGAAGATCCAGGCTAAACACAAGTGAGTTCTTACTTCTAACCTAAAGAATCATAATCTGAATTTTGTATTATATGGTAGCACCTTTTTTTAAGATCAGGTTTACGTTAGAGGTATGCGTGTTCATGTTTATGCAGGTTTGTGTTTATTCAACTGGTCAAATTGCTTTTTACATCTCTGACTATCTCCTTTGCTTGCTGTGGACTCTACAGATTATGGTGAGGGCAAAGATGATCAGCTGGAGACAGCTCAGAGTTGAACTTGGGCAGGAAGCCAACCATGTTGTCAGCAGATGTTTTGCGGTATGTGGGTCACTAGCAATAATCTAAGTATATTTTCCCCCCTTTTCATCCCTGTAAAGACCCTCAAGCTGACAACTAGAAGCATAGCTCTTCTACCCTAAAATATTTGTTATTTAAATACAGTAAATTGTTAGTCTCCTTTGGGATTTGTGTAGCAAGCTGAACAACTGTTGTGTCAGAAAGGTGCACATGGTGTGTGTGCTGCTCTGCCACGGTAGCACACTGACCTGGATTGAAAATATTTACATTTCTTTGAGAGGCTTGGAGTTGTATAAACCTGAGTGGTAGCATGTTCATATGGACCTGGAATCTTTGCTTGCCTTTTCACAATGTCAGTCTCTTCTATTGGAAAGTAATTTCTCTGATTTTTTAGCCAGGTCCTGTTGCAATAGCTTGCAAAAGGCATTTTAAGAAGCCCTCTTTTATCTTGCATGCCCACCCTTCTTTATGCACCCATATCTGTCAGGAACATACACACATTCATATATATTTACATAAATACATACACGCACACACACATATATATGTAGATCTTTTTCTGGTATGCTGCCTAGATGTAGTAATTATGGGAAAGAGGATAGGAGTTCTCTGTAACTGGTGCCCCAGCCTCTGCAGAGGGTATTTTATAGCCCTTCCCAGTTCACTAAAAGCAAAGACTGATTGTAAAGAATCTAAACCGTGCAGTCTTTGGCCACTGATAATAATTTCTATCTTGCACACTTGGATCTCTTCCCCATGCATGTGCATGAAGGAGGTGGAGGAAAGACTCAGTGATTTGTACTGAAGCATTCTGGTAAAACAAGAAACCAGTCTTGAAGGAAATTTTATTTCTTGGAGGCTTTTTCAAAAGCTGATACCATATGGGATTATTACTCCTGAGGTTTCATCACCATGAAATGCTGAGACTTACACTGTGGCCATTAGCTGAGAAGCAGGTTTTAGTGTCAACAAGTGCATGATCCTGCTCATCCTATGATCTGAAATAGAAGGAGATGACAGCTACCTTCATAGACCCACATCACCAGGTGGTGGGGTCTGGGGCACTGCCCCAGGGGGCACATGACTCAGCCCAGGGTGTTGAGAGTAACCATGAGGGCTGTGACACCACTACTTGTAACTGGGGAATACTTTGTAGGAACCTTGCCTGGGCATTAGCAGGACTGGAACATTAAACTCATCCATCTCTAGGAGGAAAAGGAAAGTTTTTATTGGTACGAACTTCAGCAGCTGTCCTGCTTGCTGAGCAGCATGGAGGTAGGCAACCATGTCAGACACAATTACTGCTCCTTTTGTAATAACCCCTTTTTACAGACACCCAGTGAAGTGAATTATCAGCCTGCTAAGCCAGATGTAACGTGCTTAGACCTAAGCAACACTTTGCTTTCTGGGTCCCCTCCAGCTCTGTTGCACCAGGGAGAAGCTGCTGGAGAAGTCAGCATTCCATGCTGATGTGCCAGTCACCCCTCTGTAGCAAGAGGCTGAAGAAGGAGACAGAAGGAATATGTGGGGAAAATTCACTTCTCTTGGCCACGGTAATGTGAAGGGTGAGAGGATGGTGGAAGATATTGGAAGCACCTTTTTGTACTCTCTGCTTGTGCCCCTCTTCTCACTCTGAAGTTCCATCCCTCCCCAGGCAAGCTGCTCTTCCAGCTGATTAAAAAAATATAGCCCAGCAGTCAGGAGGGGTGTCCTGTCTGTCAGCTGTGAGGCAGTTGTCACCCTATCCTTCCCCTTTCTGAGTGTAATGCAGACTGTGAGAATGAAATTTCAAACGTTACGGTGCTGTAGCCGCTCTGTATGTGTAGAGAAATTGGAGGATTAAGCGTGAGAATGACTGAGTGGAAGATCCTTGTATAAAAATGACAGATGCCCTGGTTTAAAAGGTGACAATTTGCCTATGCAGTGAAATGGTTCAGTCAAGGCATCAGAAAATTTGGGGACTTGAGTGTAGAGAAGGAAGCATTTGAAAATGCAGTCTGCCTTGAGCATCTGAAGTAGCCTCTGAGCTCCAGAACTGATGTTTTGTAATTTTGCCTTATCATCTGCTTGGGTTTATCATGGTGGTAATAGGGATAATGACAGAGAGTCAGTCATTTCCACTTAGATGCCAGTTTTTAAGTAATAATAAGCTCACAGCGGGTTCGACTTGGTCTGTGCTGAGAGTACCTGGGGTTATTTTCCCTTTGCTTTCTCATGGTAAATTATCTCAGCCCACCAGGGCCAAGCTGATTTTCTTGCTGTAAAAACAGAGAAGATGAACATGCAGCACTGCACCACGCTGTACACTTAGCTGCTTCCTCCTTTGTTGTTTTCTTTATGTTATTTAGGAAGAGAAAATTCTCTGAGCCACCCATTATGGTTCAAATCCAGGTCATAAAAAATAGTGTAAACTAATAGTGGACTGTCTCCCCTAGCCCTCTCACCCCATGCATCTCTCCCCTGTATTGCAATCCCTAATGGGAACATTTAAAACCAGTGCTTATGATAATGCCCTTGTTCCCATGGACACCACGGTGCTGCAGAACCAAGATTAATGGAGGACCATTGAGACTGGTCCTAAAAGATTGTCCCTCTTGTGTATTATGGTCTGTCATGCTGCATCCATTAACAGAGGAGCAGAGGGTCCTCATCGTGTTGGTATCACTGGGACCAAATCGAGCTACTACAAGATGGCATTTCCATAGCACATCAACAGATCATTTCACCACTGCTTAAGGCATCGTAAATTGGACTTATAGCTCAGCTGCTGGCATAAATAAGTCCCTTTGATAGTTAGTGGAAGACGTTATGACACTCCAGGGTACAGGAGGGGACATTGGCACTGTCATTTTTTTTCTCTAGCCCTGGCACCCTGGTGCCTCTGATCTTTCTGAAGATTCAGGGCACGCGCTCTTCATTACGGTTTGGGCACTAGGGACTTGTTTTTTTTGCAAGATTAATGAGCGCCACGGAAATTCTCCAGCGCATCTCGATAATTAAGTCTTTGTTTATCAAAAAACAAGTTATATTAGGAGCAGAAAATTCGCAGTAATTATTCATAATTCTAACAATTCAAGTATAGCTACCTCATTTGCCTGGGTAATTCTGCTTTTTAATTTCTTGCATACATTTGCATATTAATTTTGCCCGTCGGCTGCAGCAGGCTTTGACAGTTTGTTACTATGTGATGGTTTTCACAGGGGTGCGACTCAGTTGGGTGGCATTTCGACTGGGTGCAATGATAAATTATGAATTTTCTAATTTGCTGCATAATGAAGTAACCCCTTCTAACCCAATTAAAAAAAAAAAAGAAAAGAAAAGATGGTGTCTTTTAAATAATATTTCCCAGGTATTTCATCTCTCTGGTTTTGTTGTTGTTTTGAAAGCATTTTTTTTTTTTCGCTTAAAAAGCAGATGACTGCATTTGCAGCCTTTCAGAGTGACTGTGCCTTTCCATACATCAAACATGATTCATGATTCATGTATCCCCAGACTATATTCATGCTGTAAATTGGCCACTCCTCAACCCTCAGGGCAATCACGGATGATAGCAAAGAAGTCCTAGTTTCTTCTCTGATGTCCAATTTGAGCTGTAGTGATCTGTGTGTATGAGTCTGTCTGTCTGTTTGTCAGGGAGCAGGGATTTCAAATGAGGGAAATAAATGATGTGTGTTTGTTTTACATACTTGCTCGAGAGCTGTACTGTTGTAAATTAACTGCTAAACTACTGTGTGGGTTTCCTTCTAATTCCTTAAAATCGTTGTAGAAGTAAATATATATGTATTTATTACTTCAGCATTGTAAAAAAAGGATCTGTGGAGACTAAATTTGTGGGCGAGAGATAAGAGATTTTAGTTCAGTGTTGGTAAGTGTGTTCAGGACATTTGGTAATTTTATGCTCATAATGCAGCACTTAGAAAGCACAAGTATTGCCGGGTAAAATTTGTGGTGTTTCATTATACAACTGCAGACGGGCAAAACAGTTCAGAAATACTGTAGGCCTGATGCCATCCCGACTTTAAAGAATCTGAAATAACCCAGCCAATCTGTTTAGCATGATGCAAATATTGTAATTATACAATTATGCTGCATTTTTAATATAGAACAATTCCTATACATTTTGTTGTCTCTTAAAATTCTGCATTATTAAGAAAAGCCACGATTTTATCAGAGGCACCACCACAACCACATGGCAGTAGATCATGGAAGATTTTGACATTAATACCCCACAATCAAGCAGCAGAGAGCACACAACATTAATGCAAAAAACCCACAAAGTGCAGATTACATAACATTAATTCTGCACATCCCCACAAGGCAAGCGAGGAGCCCTCCACGCTACCTCGCCCAGCCTGGCACCGCACAAAGCCCCGGCACCACCTTGCAGGAGCACAGCAGAGCTGCAAAGTGCTGCGTGCTGCCATTCAGCCCTGTCAACATTATTATAACACACAGCACACAATGTGAGCCTGGCACAACTGGGCAGCACAGAGCCCAGTGATATTATAGCATAATCACACAGCTAAATTCATGCCTACAGTACAGTGCGAGCAGCAATAATACTGAGCACAATGCAGCGTTGTCATAACATATATTAAAGGCGTTCGGCACAGCCACAAAGTGTGGTGGCACGTTCCATGTTTATACATAAAAGCAGAGCAGGCTGTACTCAGCACACAGACGGTGCAGTGCTCTCACCACAGCTGTATGCCCACCCCACAGCAGGCATGAACACCCACAGCCAAACAACCACAGTGAAATGCAGGAAGCAGCACCGAAACACAGCTTTCACTCCTCTGGTACAAAGCACGGAACCACAGCACAAGTTCATAATAAACCCCAAATAAACGCGTGACATGTGCACTCGTTACTGCATGATTTAATTGTGGTGAGTAATAGTACAGCACAGCTGCAAAACACTTTGCTTCATACAGTCCTAAAAGTAATATAACTTTCCTCAAATGTACCCAAGTAGTTTGAAAAAGAACACCTTGTTACTTATTTGTATTAATCATGAGAAAAATGCCTTAAATGATCTTTTACTAGTAGAAAGTGCAGCTTCATCAAAATCAGGCTTTTCCATAGTAATGTCTTGGTTTAATGACATTTTGACAGAAGAGAGGGTAGGTTTCTTGTGGTTTCTTCGATGTTAACCAATCAATTAGGCTTTTTTTCATTTTTGCATACCTTATTTTCTTTGAATTTTTGTATAATTAAGAAGGTCTTTTAACACATCAAAATTGTCCAAATCAGTATTATTTTAATGTTTTAACGTTGATGGTTAACCTCAAATTTCCCTCCAAATTTAACTTTGTGGTGAATGCAATTGTTTGACTCTGAATAGGAACAACTTTTTAATTAATACTTTATTTTAATATCTGAGAGAAGTCCTGTCTCAGTCTTTTTATGAAAGTGAGTGCAAATTCTTGCCGGTGAAGCTAATAGTGGTCCAACAAGTCATAGAGTCATACCACAACTAGTGCAGCAAGGACAAAATGCCAAATATTTAGCTGCTGTGGTAGTACTGAAATTATATGGTACATCTTCAATAACAAATCCCCCCTCTCCACAGCCTTTGATGGAGAAGTGTCAGTCTGGAGGGTGTCTGTAGCTTGGGCTGCCCCACGGGGAAGCAGAGTGGTGCCCCACAGTGTGAGGCTGACAGGGTGCAGCACGGGGGAGAGCCAGTGTGAACCCATAAGTCGCTGTAGGGCAGTGTCACTGTGCACCAACACAGCCTTGTTTTCTGGTGTCTGCTCAGCAAAATGCTAGAACTGCGTAAAGGGAAGTGGCTGATCATTAAATGTATGCTAATAACATGAGCCTTTGACTGAAAACATCAATATACTCCAGTAAAGTGCACAGTTAGTACACGGCAATTAATATTTATGTAATCTGATTTATACTGGGGCTTTCTATAATGCCCACTGCTGTATCATCTATGCTGTGATCAAATGCAACAGACATACATAGTGAGGCATCTTCCCAGACTTCAGTCTCCTCCCTTCCCTCATTCTCTTTCACTTTGTTATTTATTATTATTCAAATTTATACATCACTAAACAAAAGAGCACTCATCCCAAGCCACTGATAAACTCTTAAAAATACATCTCATAAAATGAGCAGACTCCATAATTATCCATGGATAAAAATGCAACAGCAACCATGTGACTACACTAAATTTAATCAAAATTATTAACAAATCACCACCCGAGTTCCTTCCAACCATTTCTTTGCTCATCTTTTACCAATAAGCTATACAGAAAAGAGTGGTTTTGCACTGACACCTGAAGGTTGTTTTGAATCAAAAATCAAATGTATTTGAAGTGGTAGATCCTATCTGGGAAATGCCCTTTCCTTTTAGCACCTGTACTGATTTCTTTGGGAGACAGCAGTGATAGCACAAGTGTATTGAACTAGTTCACGTATCAGTTTGGGTGTAACTTGGCAGTATGGCAAAGCTACTGTGTGAGTATGGGTGATTCAAGAAGAATAAATAAAATTTTAAAAGTTTTAATTCTTGAGTGAAGCCATAGCCTTAGAAGCAATGGTCATTTAAGATAAGAGATCAATTTAAAGCCAGCCTCATATATCTTCTTCTGTTGGAGGGTAGAAACTTTCTGATGGAGATTGTGTCTGCCCTGTTTCAGTGCTTGGTTGTTTCAACAGCTACAGTAACCCAGGGCTTTGTGGTGAGGGAGACATGGAAAGATCTGGGACATTCTGTTTGGGAGAGGGGCACTTGTACACAGAGACTGATCTCCAAACCTTTGTAACAGAGGTTATGATTTATTTCCTATTGAGTATCTTCTGAAGAGAGTGACGGACCAGCAAGGAGAGGTCTGTATGTGCTTCTGGAGGAGGAAGAATGGTATAACTAAACTATGTAAAGAGGCTTTTGAGGCATGAACCTTCCCACAATGGTTCTGGTGGACTTAGTAGGATAGGAAATGCTGGATTTGGGATAGTCTTGGACATAAAACATTTTAGGAGTGGTCCGTGTAGGGGATTATCCTGAGATCCAGGTAATGGTTGTTTCCTGAAAAGAGAGATGAAGGTCTAAAACAGAACAAAACAAAACACAAAGGTGAGATAATTATCAGTGAGTGTGGACTATCGGGGTTCCAGTTCCCAAAGGCACATTCTGAACTTTTCTGAGCTTTTCTTTAGCATTGTAGAGGTACCTGAATTGCCTTAATCCTTTGCTGATTTCATGAATTACTTTTTCTCCTCTTGTGGTGAAGGGTTAGTGGCTTTGACATTCACTTAAACTCATTCCCTACCATTTCCTGACCTGAAATCTGTTTTCAAAATTGGCTGCGAGGTGAGCCTAGTTTAGGGATTTAACTCTGTAGACCAGTCTTTCATGGACCATTTCCTTTCCCTATATCTTAAGCCACTGTGTTTGACTATTACAAATGCTTCACTGTGTGGCTCACTGTAGGTGTTCCAAATAACCCAGCCTTTTTGTAGGAAGTTAAATACATTATATTTCCATTATATATTCCCATTATTTGAGAAGTGACAAGATTGTTCTGCTAGTGTTTCTTCCTTCAAGATTCTGTGTTGCACTTCAGAAGTGCTCTACTTTCGAGGGGCTGAAGACAAACACCAGGGCACCAGGGCTGCTGGCTTGCAGGCAGTGAGACAGGGCCTCTTGTGTATCCTATCATGGAACTCATCTGTTACCCATCTACTAGTTTTTCTTATATAGTGGGGAATATTTTGCTTGGAAAAAAAAATATATATCCATATACTATTCATGTAAAAAAGATTTAGAATGATTTACCACTGAAAACTGACTCTGACTCCTGAATTGTTAATAATAATAAAGAAGATCAGCAGGATGTGTAACCCATCCACTTGTCTTGTTATATTGCTCCTGTATTCAGCTACAGAGGTGAACATATAAAAATTGCTTCCCCACTAAAACCAGCTAGAGAAACTTGTCCCTCCATTATGGGAAGTAGAAGATAATGTATTTAGTACTGCAAGATATAGACTACTGAAAACTTGATACCTATAACAATACAACTTCTTTAAGATAATTTTTATACTATTTTATAGTTACTGATTAACTATTCTAATCTAGATTTTAAAAGCTCTGTCTCAAATAGAAATGTGGATGAGGGGTAGAAACAAGATTTTTTTGTTGCTGTAGAAAACCTCCATATTATTTTTATATTCTTCCTAAAGTCAAAATACCCAAAAGTCAGTGACATTTCAGGCAGTCATTGCCCAAAGAAACAAAATTTTATACATTGTTCCCCAGCTATTGCCATATCTATAAAGTTTCAGCCTGACTTGTCATTTTCTCTTGTGTAGGCAACTATTGCTTACTGGTTTTAATTGCTATTCTTCTAGCTATAGTAGGCAGGGTGATTCCACAAATGATAGAATGGCCTGGGTTGGAAGGGATATTAAAGATCATCTCGTTCCAACCTGCTCCCCCCACCCTTCCACTAGACCAGGCTGCTCAAATCTCCATCCAGCCTGGCCTTGAACACTTAGAGGGACGAGGCAACTCCAACTTCTCTGGAAAACCTGTTCCTGTTCCTTACCACTCTCAGAGTAAAGAATTTCTTCCTAGTAACTGATCTAAACCTGCTTTCTTTCAGTTTGAAGCCATTCCCTCTTGTCCTGTATTTAGATGCTCTTGTAAATAGTCTCTCTCCATTTTTCCTGTAGGCTCTGTTTATGTACTACAAGGCTGGAATTAGGTCACCCTGAAGCCTTCTCTTCTCCAAACTGAAGAGTCCCAATTCTCTCAGCCTTTCCTCATAGGAGACATGCTCCATCCCCCTAATCAACTTTGTGGCCCTCCTCTGGACTCGCTCTGATTACTAAGTTTTGCTGCTATGAGTTTCTGTTGCTAGGTGTACCACTCATCTGCATGAAATATTTGTATTCCCTAAAAAATTTGCCTCAGAATTGTTCAAATAAAAAGGATAGCAACTACTTAGAAAACTATGGTAAAATGTAATTGGCAAATCAGACTGGAGTAATATCTTTCCTCATTTTTGTATGAAGAGTTTTAATTTAGCTTTTTGCTTTCTAAATTAAGCATGTGTATTTGAAAAAAACAAAACTAAAAATGAAAAAAATGGATTTGAATTGCCAAAAGAAACCATTTAGTTGAAAAAATATTTGCCATATGAGTATCTTGAAAGAATAAACCTTTCCATCACATTTATTAGCAAAACAATATTTGTAAATCATCTTTAGTGTGGCAACAATAACTACATGTTAATAATAATAAAAATTAAATAAGGGACTGAAAACTTTTTAAAATGACTGCCTGAAAAATATGCAAGACAGCAAGTTCAGAACCTAAAGCTATAAATACACAAGGGAATAGTTATTTAACATGTGCTGTAATTTGCACTATTTAAATCTAATATTAGAGCTGTGGCTTTTTTATGTCAAATATGGAATGCTTCAGCAATGTTAGATAAAAATGGTCATTTCTACATTTGCTGAAATAGATTGTGCTGTATATTATAAGAATGCCATGTAGATTTAATCCCTGTTAACTGAGATCTTTCTCACTGTATGAGTAGGACATAGAAAAAAGGTTTTTGTTACCTTAAATTCAGTAAAGACAAACTGTGTTTAAGTTTCTGTAATTATCTGCAAAGACTGGCAACAGGCAATAAAGTTTGTCAAAAAGGATGATGTGCATTGACTTAACTCCCCCAGTTAATGGGTTTAGTCCAGTCTATTTTTTGTAACAGGGGAGGAAAAATTCAATATATAATTTTGTGTCATTTAGGGGAACCATGAATGTAGAATCAAGGGAAGGAAAGGGAAAAAATAATAACTGTTCAAATAATTTTAGCCTGAGAAGCAAATAGATTTGACTGCAGTGCCCAACCCCCCTAACTGTATTTGTGTACACTGGTTCAGAGTTTAAGATTCAGATAACACTCAGTATTCAAATTTGTCATAAGCCATATGTGCAGGTGAGAAATTGCAACGTTTTGAACTGTTTAAAATTCATTTTATTTGAAACTGTGCTTCAAAACCAGAACAGTCCTGCTAACATTCTAAACGTCACTTGATTCTTTAATAGTATTGCTTGAGATATTTTGAGCAGAGCTAATTTTAAAGTACAGGTAGTTAGCTAGAGTTTAGACCCCTTATCAGCTAAGCAGCTTGTGTCACGTTTACATCAAACTTGATTATGATATTTGTTTTTAGTAGGAACTCATGTGCATATCACTGCTTAATTTTATTTTGCTTATAATTAGGATGGCACACATAACACTCGAAAAGAGAAAAAAGCGCAACATTTTAAGTGTGTGCTTCTGTAACGGTGCGTTGTATTGATGTATTAGTGTATAAAAAGAATTGAGTACAGGGTAGGAAGGGACAGTACTAGTCTGCTGTTTTTATATAAGATATAAACCTAAGCCCATATTTCAGCACCCTGGGGTTTGCTTATTTCACTGTCTCATATTCTTGATGGCCAATTCTGGAGGTAGCTGTGAACCAAGAAAGTTTTGTGCTGAGGTTAGGTCTCAATGGGAAGCAGGGCTGCTGGGGTCTAGACAATCCCCATCCTGTCTATCTTCAGTGTATTATCTTCTTTTCCCACCCAGCTTGCTAGAAGTTTTACAAGCCTATTGTTTCCTAGCCAATGATGTACTTTGGAATAACCTTTAATTTAGCAGCCTGTCTTTATCAGCCTACAGCACTTTTTGTTCTCCACAAAAGCAAACTAGTGTTCACTAACCCAAAAGCTGTGGCAATGTTGAGGAGAGAAACCAAGAAAAACAAAACTGATTAGGACAAGATTTGCTTTCAGAGAACCTATTTCTGTCACAAGGGGATGGAAAAATAAAATAATGTTTCAATAATTTATGCAGTGCACACAGGGAAAACACTGGAAATGTGAAACAAAAATGACATGTAAAGAACAACTGAAGTTGATAACCGCTTTAATCAGCTCAGGTGATAATTCTAAAATAAATGGAAATATTGCTCCTGTTTTCAGCTCACGAATGGCAAAAAACTTTTGGTTATGTATCCCCCTCCCAGAAGTTCACTGCAGTCTTGTTTTTCTCACTGCAATGTGGGACCAGATGAGGTGTGGCCATGACCTAGATATGAACTCCTTATCACCAAGGGGAAGCATGAGCTGGTGGTCAGCCAGAAGCTGGAGGAAACAGGCACCTGGCAGTCAGCCCTCCTCTCAAGACTCATTTTGGGAACACAGTTAAGTCAGTGCTTTACTTTCTCTGTGCCTCAGTTTACCTGCCTGTAAGACAAGGGATTTATCTGCTCTCTTGGGGAATCATGATGTGCAAGGAATACAGAGATCATGCTCTGGGAACTTTTAAACCATTGCTCTCCCTGTTGAGTGATGAGCACTTCTGCCTCCTTTTCTCTCCTTGAGCTCTGCACATCTTCTTGGCCACAACATTCGCCCTCAGATTCCCATGTCAGCTCAATATAAAAAGAGAAGAAGTTGCTATGGCATCAACTTAGTTCTCACAGAGAAGGCAGAGAGCAGCAAGCAGGGCTGCCTGGAGCCCTGGAAATGGTGGGGCTGGGGCAGGAAGGCAGCCAGGAGGGCTTGGGGTGACCCTGGGGACCTGCACCTGCAGTTGTGCAGCCGCTCTGTGCAGGGGTCGGGGTCTGACCATCCCTCAATACAAACCCTGAGTGTTGGGCTCTTGCAGGATTTTTGTGGAGGCATGCTATTGTTTTGCAAGAATTCTTTGTGCTGGCTGCTTGCTTTTGTTGGCCTGCTGAAGGCAGGGGCATGTCACTCGTGTCACAACCCCAACACAGCGTGCAGGTGGGCAATGGCGGTGGCAGCCGTGGGAGACTGGGGGCCCCGTGTCGGCTCAGAAAGGTTGGGTCCCAAATGTCTGGGACTGGGAAGACGCTGGCACGTCACTGGGTGAGACTGCTGAAGAAGTTGAAGCTTCTTTTTCTCTCTCCCTCTGCTTCTCTTTCCCCTCCATTTCTGCCTGCCCCCCCTCCTACCAGCCCTTTGTCGACATTTGATCATTTACATCAAGTTGACATTCGCAGAGTTTACTCAGGGGTCTGTAATTGTATTCTTTCACTGGTTCTGCATTACCAACCATGAAAATGGAATCTTATCATCCCTGACCAATTTTTAATGTACAAAATGATTTGGCCGAGGTTCAAAGGGAGTCACAATTGAAATCAGGTGAATGATACATGTAGGGTTTTTTTTTTCAGTTTCTCCGTGCCTTGATTTGATTTTTCTCTTAGGCATACAGGGAGATGTAGCTTATTTTTATATGTATGTGTGTGTACAAGCTATATAAATGCATGTATATACTCTGCACATATATTGATGCACTATCCATCTATCTATATTTTGTGTACATATCACTCAAATTTACCTATTTGCAATGCAATGGATGACAATGAAGTTTGCTCTAATCCCTAAAAAGCAATCAAAGAATTGGAACAGGGTTAAAGCCTGCTGATAGTGCTCTGCGATTAATAGGACATTATTAAATAGCCCCCCTCCTTCAGTTCCTCTTCCCTCCACCCCCCTCCCCCACTATCTTGCCAGATGAAAAGAGGCCTGGGAGACTAAATAAATAAATAAATGAGGTTACATTTACATTATAAAGAATAGGGAAGAAAACAATAGGGAATCCTCCTCACTGAAAAGCATACCATTTCCAAAGGGACAGAGTCCTCAAAGTATGAGGGGGCGAAGGGGAGTTCCTGCTCTCAAATATCATTAGAATGTTTTTTATCTTTTGGCAGTTTCATATTGTGAATAATAGGGACATTTATAACTCAGTCAAGCTGCTTCTTTCAACAGTACAGTTCCTTAAGATCAAGGAATCTATCAACATACATAGCTCCCTTAGCTATCTTATCTAAGTGCCTCACAAACAGGAATGTATTTATCCTCACAATCCCTGGGCAGAAGGAAAATGTTCTTGTCTCCATTTTATAGATTGAGGAGAATGACAAAGAGATTCAGGGCCTCAAAACTGTTTTTGGAGGGCCTGGCTTGAGTGGCTTGAGGCATCCAGGACTTTCTACCTTTCCTCTTCTGTAGGAGCTGCTTTCTGTTTTCCTGCCCAGATGGTAGAGAACTTACCTGTATTGCTGAATGAAATGAATGGTGTCTGAAAACTAAACTGAAGAAATGGCAGGTTTGACATTCCTGAGTCACTGGACATTTTTTAGGACACGTGACTTCCTTGAGGTCATGCAGAGAGCATGGCTATCCTGGGAACTGAATCTGGCGTTTTCCAATCACAGGATGCTGTTTCCTAAGACTTTTGGTAAGAGAGGGAATCTGTACTTGGAATATTGAAAGAATCAGCTGGAGGGGCTTTTTGGTAAATGCACAGGATGGACAAATGATCTTCTAATTGCTTTATCCATAACAAGTCTGTTGTGGGAATAGGAAAGATCTAGTGTTTTGTCACTGAGATGTGTGCACAGCTTCCACAAAGGCAAATTGTTAATGACAATAAAGCCAAAGTGGTTCCAAGAGCTCTTGGGGTTAATATTTGGTGATTGGCGAATGACATAACTGATGAGAAAGTGTATCTCTGGTGGGGATTTGTAGTGTTGAAGTAACTGGTAAAATGTACAACATTCCAGGCTGCTGGTCTGGTGATGTCCAAGTCAAAAGTCAGCTCTGGGAGAAAAATATAACCCGGAAATGTGCTATGTGCTATGAAGTAAACCTTGTGGCTGAATTCTGGTAAAATTAAGTGTGCTGTGTTGCAATATCCATTTGTCTTAATTGACAAGCTGAGTTATTTGATGCTCTTAAATGGATTTGCAATTTTAATCATATTTGGATTCTAGAGAAACTTGCCCTGAAATATTTGACCACCATTAGAAACAAATGGCTCCTTTAAGCAATCATCAGCTTCTCTAATTTTTGGTTGAACTCCAGAACTGAGAAGATTTCTGAAGTCAGTGTCCTCATGCCCTTTTTTTTTGCTGTGAAATAAGAAGTGCAAAGCCTGTGCTTCTAAAAGTAGCTTTGATATAAACTGTGACCTTCTGATAAAAAATGTTATGGGAAAAATTACAAATTTCCCTGTAAACTGTGTGTCTGTTAATGGTGATTTTAATGGCAAAATATAGAAACGTCTAAAAGTTCTCGTTGAAGTGCTTCTTGCTCATTGCATACACTATTTCTCATCTCACTTGTGTAGATGTGATTTTATACTAAAGACTAAGAGATTAGCCTGACCAGAATGAAATTATTGTTCATCTCCCAGATGTATTCAGATAGTGTTTTGATGTTTTATGGTGAGCAGTGTTACTAAAAAGGATTTGCATACTCCCTTTGGAGTTGTTCTGGCAGGGTGGTTTTCCAGACTGGAGTCAATACATTGCACACACAACAACTCGGAAAATGCAGTTATTTCTGTACTTCAGAAGTATCCAGTGACAGATCTAAAAATGTGATGATGGTTAAGTACTGGCTCAAAGATGACAAAAATCAAAGGAAGTTCTATGCAACGCTTTTTTTCCATAGTCTGTGTTCTTGGAAAAGTGCATGTTAGTGACAGAAGTAGTGGGCTAAGCTACTCCTCTCATATATAAAACTTGTAATGAGAGAATTCAACAGAGCTGCAATTGTAAATAAGGGTTTCCTTGATGCAAAGAGAAAGGCAATGTTTTCTCAGGAATGGGAAAAAAAATAACAAATAATTCCTCTTTGGCATTTTGGACAATGCTTGACATGATTGGGGATAGTCCTGAGAAACATGTTTGGGAACAGCTCTCTTTTTTCAAAGGAAAGTTTTGGATCTTGTTTATTTGTGGGGGGTAGG
Organism: Corvus kubaryi; assembly: GCF_017639235.1. Taxonomy (NCBI): domain Eukaryota; kingdom Metazoa; phylum Chordata; class Aves; order Passeriformes; family Corvidae; genus Corvus; species Corvus kubaryi. The sequence goes on from NW_024582054.1 coordinate 22,917,632, forward strand.
AAGCTCACAGAAACACGATAGTGCAGCTATTTTAATGTTATCTTCATGAAACTAAAATAATATTATTTCAGCCCAGCAAAAAGAGTACCAGAAAACAAAGATAGATACATTAAGATACTGGGAAGGTGAGAAGTGTTCATTTTCTATATTCCTTAGCCTGGCACTGTGTATGCTGTGTGACCGCACAACGTCCATGTGTGCTGAAGTTTTGTTGAGTGTGTTACAGACAAGAGAGAAACATGGCAAACTGGCCATGACTGACTTCAACAAAATCACTGCCAGCAACCTGGGAAACTGAAAAGACCAGCCAGCTGCTGGTGGCTGTCAGGATGATGATGGGTCCGATTCTGGCGAAGGTGAGGTGGGTTGTGGATTCCTGCAGTATTTGTACAAGTATTTAGTTAATTTGCTCTTGTATTCTGATATTTAATGATCTAACTCTGACTAAAGACTTTAAATTTCTTTTGTCTTTCCTGTGGTACAAATCTTTGAAATGATATTAAAAATATTAACACCTATTTCACTGTTTTAGGTATGATTTCAATATGATAACTTCTTCATTTAGCTTTACCGTAAAAATGATTATGTATATAGCATATCATAACTCAAGATGGTCTTCTGGTTTTGGTCACGGTGATATAGAGGATAGTAATACATAGCCTTTGTTAAATAAGAATGAGATGAAAATTTATTATAGGCTATAAGTATCATAATGAATACAATAAAGTCTGCTTTTAGCTGTTGATTTTTATTATTGTAGGATCACCTGTATCACAGGAGCATTCCTGACATTTGCCAGAGTTAGAAAGATTTATCCTTGGGCTAAAGGGAAATGCCACAGGCAGAAACTGTGATAAATTGTGAGAGTATTTCACAGTAGATTATTTAGAATTAATACTATGAGAAACGCAATAGTACAGAACCACTACACCCTCCAACAAATCAGTTCTGGAATCAAAACATCATGACTAAAACTACCTACTTAACCACTTTTATTTTAGTTTGGAGGAGCTGTGAGTGAAAAAGAGGAGCTTGTTAGTGAAATCTCAAAAAAAAAAAAAAAAAGGCAGAATTGCAGGTAATTAAATTATCTCCTTTGAGATACTATAATTTCATGAGAGACGTGTTAATCTTTGGAGAAAAGGAAGCTTGAGAGTTATCCAGAAAGAAGTAATAAAACTCAAAGTAAAAGCTAGCACAAACATTCTGATGCAGCTGATGGAAAACAGACAATTTCACAAAAATTGTTCTGTATATAAACTTGAATTTTTTGAATGCCATTCAGCATAGGAAGGTATCTAGAAATCAAAACTGATCAAAAATTGAGTTTTATTTTCACAAAAGATATATCAGTATAAGAATATCGAAACATAAAAGCATTAGGGAAATAAAACTTTCAGAAATGTTGCCTTTGCAAAAGGTAAGGTGTTTGATTTTTATATTTTCAATTATTTCATCAATAAACTGCAGCTGCTGAGAATCTTACTAGAATTCCAGTTTGGATGTGTGATGGCTCAGTCAGCTCCATATATTGGGTTCACAGCTGAGTTTCATTTTCTGTGATGTAACTGCTTGGGGCTGTGCATACTTGCTCAGGGCTTTTGTGGAAGGATGAAAAAAATGTGGTTCTAACCCTGTTTCAGCTTCTTGCCTAAATCAGAATTGGAGCAGGGATTCACAACAAAAGCATGAAGAAAAAGCAGACCAGAAAAATGTAATCAAGGTAGGGAGTTAAATCTTACTTTTCTGTTTCTACAATAGAAAAATATCTACCCATTTGGGAAAAAACATAATAATTTTCCAATAACATTTTAAGTATTCGAAAATTGCAGACCGCATGTGAGCAATGTCAGAACACATGAATTGCAGTCAGAAATTCTGATATTCTTATCCACAGTCAGGTATGTGGCTTCTCCACTTGTCTTTTTGAGGTGGTTCTGGTTGTGTGTAGAAGCAGCCAGGGCCTTAGGGAGGTCGTCCTTTCCATGCAGGTGGAACAGATTTGGGCTGCATTCCTAGGGCAGCTGTATTTTATGCACTGGAGTAGGCAATTTCTTGCTGAGTTGAACTACACATATGTTACTTGCTACTGTTCATGAATAACTTTGGGAAAGCTGTTGTAAGCCTATCCATTTCCTAATTCTTCCTTTTTCCTTCCTTCATTCTATTTGCACCGAGACTGTTTAGTGCTATCATACATAAAATTCTCTTTGTCTAGGTTTACATAACATATCTATTATTGTAATTTCATAGTATTTAGAAAAATATCTATTTGGGCACATATTAGAATAATTTATAGTTTAAAATTTGGGATTTAGAAGTATTAATAAATAAACAGAGAAGCAATTGAGCATCTGTGAAATGGGAAGAAATTTTCTAGGACATGAGAGATGTATATCAGAGAAGGGCTGTGGGCTGTGCTCCAAAACCCTTTACATAAAAAAAGTCTGATTAAACAACTTGTAAATATGTTCTTGGATTTTGGCTTTCTATTGTCTCTCAAAGCCTTTTGTCAAATAGGCACATTTCTTAAATTAAATTACTTGTCCAGTGCCCAGAGCACTGGAGACCAGTCCCACTGCATCTGAGACCAAAGCTCAGTGATTTTCTGGCCCTTGTCAGGTCTAAAAGTTTGTAGGCTTTAGCTACCTCTGTGCAAACCCTCTCCCACCAAGAAATCAATGGAGAAGGCACTAGATTTTTACCTCTGTGGAGCAGAAATGACAGTAGCTACGTGCAGTGAGTTGTGTGCACTTATAGGCTTTTCTGAGTAGAACCAAGCCTGAAACACCCCAAGAGGACACAGTTATGTGGAAGGGAAGCACTTCTCTCTTTCCAGCTTCCAGTCAAGCTTGGGTCTGCATGCCAAGACTGTAATCTGTTGCTGCTTTTTATATTTTACTCATTATGTGAGACACTGTCCAGTCAATCTAATATCAAACCAGAGGTTTTGTAAATCAATTATGTATAAAGCCTGGCAGCAATAGAAAAACATCCACGATATTAAAAAAAGTCTGGGGGAATCTTAATTTTAAAGAAACAGCATTGCTCTCCATTGTTTGTTACTCAGACATTGCTGTATATTCACACGTGAAAAAGAGGCAGGGAACCTGATTAGAAGGAGGCAAAATCAATGAAAGTGAGATCGATCCCCCCTTCAGTCTTTGAGTTACATACAAAAATTAAATAGAATGTGTACCTGAGATGTGACTTTGTTGTGATAATCCTATGCCTTTTGAATAAAACTGAGATATTTATTTTTTTCTTTGTATATAAATGAGACTACTAGTCTTAATATTGTCATCACTTTTCTTGCAAATATTTTTTATTCTTGCACTTGCAAAATTCAAAACAATTTTTGGCCTCCAGTTCTTTAGATTATTGAAGGCACTATTTGGAAAAGGAAGGAACTGATCAGAACTTCTATCTGGGGTTGATCAAAAAGGTTTAGAGATCTTCCAGATGTGTTTGATGTTGCTGTTCAGTTAATCCTGAAACACCTTGCAAGTCAAATCAATAGCATCCAATAGATCAATGTATGTGATGCTGGGGCCAAACTTTATGGATAAACATGATGAATACAACTCTGTTAAGTATCCATACTTGACTCTAGTGAGAACTTTAATGTACTTTAAAAGTGCTTGTACAGAACTGGAGTTCAGCTCTCTCATGGATAGAGTTGATTGCACTATTGTTTTAAAAAACACAGACTTTTAAGAACCCTTTCCCCTGACAGCTTCTTTCTAGATATCAAGCCCTTCCACTCTACTTTTACTATCTCTTTCCTTCCACACCAGTTTCCCAATCAGCCAGGTTGTTTTTCCTCTTACCCACTTTTTCTGTGATCTCTATTGCCACCTTGAAGCTGCTCACTCTGCCTCCTTTTGAGAGGCCCAGGAAAAAATTGCATTTTTGTCTACCTTTAATCACTTCAGGTGTATTGAAAACACAATGTTAAAATGGAAGGGGGGCCAACCAGAAAACCTTCCATTTAATCAAAGCATATGGAGAAAGGAACTTGGTTAAATACAATGGTGACTGAATCTACTAGAGGCTCAAATACTTCTAATAATTTTGCTTCTCAAGATACCTACTGCTTCCAAGGAGATGCACAAAGCTAGCTGCAATTTTATGGAATCCCACAAGTCGATTATTTTGAAGACATACAGTAAATTATCTGGATTTTGCTGTTATGCAGTAAATTATCTGCCTTCACCAAATGTTGAGAGAGTTTAAAGACAGAGAGGTAGTGCTTTATGTTGTTCTCCCTGTTCTTGTCTCTGTAAAGTGCCCCAGCGTTTACCCAGAAAATGCAGACCTCTGTGGACAGTTCTTTGTTTGGAGTTTTAACACTCTTAAATAAACTCTTCCTATTAGTAGATCCTAGTGACATCAGACTGCTGTACCATGTTTAATTGAAAGTGGCAAGCAAACACTGTACAACTGCTTCTGAAATGCCTAGGAGCTATTTGAAAGCTTTAGCTTGTTAGAGGAAGAAATGGCCTGGTTCTATCTCCCTTTCTTGAGGGAGGGGAGTGGGTATTGAGAAGGAGAGAAAATTAACCTTTCTGTGCTCCAGAACTGCTTTTTCTATGCGTCTTTAGCCTTTGGTATATTAATTTCTGGAGTAGTTGGATTTCTGTGGATACCCCTTCTGTAATGTGCTTATCAAAACAACCAACTACTTGCTAACTGACAGTGAGTTTGTTCAGGCCCTATTTATTTGTAATTGGTTCTAAGAGGGTTTGGCTGTGCTAGGACACTTGTTTGTTCTATCAAATAATGTACTCTGTGTGAGAGAGATCAAGAGACCAAGGTAATAGCCTTGACACTTAAAAAAATTTAGGAAAGGGCACTCCCTGTTCTCTGTACTGAGACCTAAATGGCAGCCTGGTGCCAACAGTAAGGAGTGACATTTATAGCATCTAACAGTTAGAAAACCTTCAGATAAGCTACTCTTGCATTTCCTGGTAGGAGTCCTTCTGGCAAGGAAGAGCACTGTTAGTAGGTTAAGAAACTATTTCTTCTCAGTCTTTAATATAAAGGAAGCATGAGTTTTTTCACTTTTAAATACTTTAAAATTATATTTAAACACTTTATTCAGAATATTGTTGGGGGATGCATGTAATAAATCAGTGGTTTTTTTTCACCAAGAAAAAATAGTGAATAGAATCGTAGCCTACTCAAATTCATTGATCTCTTTTTACATCACATCTACTACTTTCAGGCTTTATCCTACAGTTGATTAAATCTATTAGAGAGCTTGCTTACCTGCCTAAGTATTATGGTTTTAGAATTTTGTGATGAGTCTGTAACTAACCCTGTGGTGCATCTTCGGCAATTTTCCATACATTATTCCAAATGGCAAAAGGTAGCAAGTTTACTGTATGGGACTATGGCTATGTAAGCACTTTTTAGCATCCTGATATGGCAGGACTTATAGCATCATTTCATACAGAAATGACAGAGCTAGATATTCCTTTAGCCCTACTGACATCAAATTAAAGCTCGTTTTTTTTGGGAGATAATTAGTTGATAATCCCATCGAAGTTCTAATTTATTTTGCAAGAGAAGCCTATAATTGGAAGTTGTTCCCACCCAATACTGAGAACAAGTGGGGGTTTTTTTTGGCTTTTTTTGTTCCAGGAGTACATGCCTCTTCTCAATATAAAGTTATTGGTATTGCAGAGGAGCCTTTAATTTCTATCTAACATGTGGTCTTTTGTGGCCTGTGTGTGCAAAGCACTACTTCACAGTCCAGAGGTGAGACCACAACTGCTACACCACAAACCATTCCGGGACTGCAGTGTATGACCTCAGAGGTCAGTAAGTGGAGAATAATAGAGATGGAAAGGGGAAGATGGAGAGAATCACTTATAAAGAAAAAAGAGTAAAATAAATATCAAGAAGGATTTGGAAACTGTAGGCAATGAGATGAGAATAACTGCCTGGCATATTCCAAAGGGAGTATATTGGGTTTGTGTGGCCAGCTTCTGGGGTCTACAGGGCTGGCTTCTGTGGGAAGCTGTGAGCTGCCTCCCCCATGTCCAGGACAACCAATGCCAGCTGGACCTACCACCGGCTGAGCCCATCAGCTGATGGTGGTAATGCCTCTCAGATAATGTATTTAAGAAGAGGAGGAAGTTTCAGCACACCTGCAACTTCAGCAGCAGAGAGGAGTCAGAATGTGTGAGAGGAACAGCTTTGCAGACAGGTCAGTGCAGAAAGAGAGGGGGGAGGTGCTCCAGGCATGGTGTAGACCATGGTGAGGCAGCTTTGCCCCTACAGCCCCTGGCGGACCACAGGGGAGCAGAGATCCACCTGCAGCCCTTGGAGGAGCCCACACTGGAGCAGGTGGGTGCCCAGAAGAGGCTGTGACCCTGTAGGAAGCTTGTGCTGGATCAGGCTCCCTGTCCTAATCTTGACCACGGAAACCTCTGTCCTGCTGGGGAGGGCAGTGAGAGACCAGTTTTGGTCAGCACCTGGCATCCAGCCAGGGTCAACCCACCACAGAGGGATTATCAGGAATGATTACAGTCTAGCAAAATTGTATCTACTGAGAAACATATTCCGTTGAGCTCTACTGTGTTTACGACTCCTTATTCAGGTGAACTGTCCCACTGGCAGCAGATGGACTACTTTGAAAAGATTTCTTTACATAGTTTTCAGGTCTCTTAGACTGCAAAATTCTCTGGCAAGAAAAGAAAACGAGGTTCCAGTAGGGAAAACATTTAGTAATGGTTTGGATGAAGCTGAGTAATTAACTCTGGAGGATGGTCCTTCTGTGGAAGGCAGACGACTTTCATGAGTCCCTTTCTCAAATAGTAGATCTAAGGTTAGGACTAAACTGAAGGAGTTGAAATTGCCCTAATACTGTAAAACCTCAGCCATGTTCTGACTCAGAATTATGGCAAGAAATAGTTGTACCTTTTCTCCCCCCTGCATTGTGGCTTCAATTGCCAAGGGAATGTGAACCACGGGGGAAAAGTGTGCTCCAGCCAAGGTCTGGATCTGGACACAGGGGGCAGCAGGGGCCTGGCATGGGACACAGTTCACGTAGTCCATAAGACTATCAAGAAGGACTAGAAGTAGAGACATGCCTGATCCTCCTAATTAAATTACCTGTTGTTAGATAGTTAAATTTGAATGAATGGTTTACTGATAGTGCAATATTCTGAACTTGTGAAATCAGGACTGAAAATTCTTAACTATAAAAATCTTTTGAAGGCTTAAAGGCTGAGTTCATTGAGGTTATTTTTTTTTTCTTTTTTTCCCCTCTTTTCCCACCCCCCCTCCCTACCCACCTTTAGTGAGCAAGAATCAAAAACTTTCCTTTTCCCAGATTCACTTTGGAATAAAATCTTTAAAAAGGTAAGTTTTGTGAAAAGTAAAGTACAAAGAATACCCAGGTAACTGAGTTTTGGTTTATTTTGGGTTTTTATAGATCAAATTTGAATGGGACACATGGTGTGTCTCATTCTGATTCTCTCAGTCATCTTGTCCACATCATTAAACTGTTCAAAGATTTGCTTTTATGTGCTACTGAAAAGCCATGGGCTTAAATATAGTTGCAGTTTTGTTTTGGGACTGGAAAGCATTACTGAAGCTATATTCAGAAACCTCTCTCTCTCTCTTTCTTTAGCCAGTACAATCATTCTCTCAAAGACCTGTGTCTGGGACTAATATTTTATGCATGAAATGTTTTGTGTACAGTAATGACATAATAAGAAGAGGCATTGTATTAGTTTGTGCATGAAGAAGAATTGATTACAGAAACAGGAAGTGTATAAGGACTTGCCTTAAGATGCCATTTTTATTAACACCTAACTTCATCATTTTAGGACAAACATGGTTCATGCTTTTTAGCTTTTTATTTTAAATTTGCCAGGCCCTGTCTAAAGAGGTAGCACCCATTTATTTGTGTTCTTCATGCATATCTTGCACAGAAAATAGCCCATGTGGAAAGACAGCAAACAGATAGCTGCAGCTGTTGCCACTTATGCTCCACAGCACAATTTTAGAAATTAATGGTTTCTAATCCCAAAAATAATATAGATACAAAATGGTGTTACATTCCAAACTGCCAGGCTGAAGTCCCTTGCTCTTATTTCATAAATATGTTTATAAGAGTCTGGATTAATCTCTCAACTGCAAGAAAAGCTTTAGAAATCAGTTGGGTTTTAAAGCTAAAGTTATTGACCTTTGGCAAATCATTGGTAGCTAGGGAAATACACTGAGGTATCTCTTTGTTGAAATATTTAAGACAATTGTAAGGCACCAGAGCTATTGTTAGATAAAGCTCCTTCTGGTGTTGCCATCTACTTCACTGGCTGAAGATAAATGCAAATGCTTTTTGGCAGTTTTGGGCTATTGTTAAAGTGCAGGAATAAAACATGCTTGTCTGACAATTGCAGGTTATCAAAGACTATTTTATCGGTAATCCCTGGGAAACGGAGGTAAATCTCTCTTCAGTAGCAGAAACAGAATAACTTTTGTCTAAGATTTTGATTATTATTATTACTTTGTGGTTTAGTAAAACAATCTGCAAATTGTTCCTGACCTCAGATTTTCAAAAATCATGAGTCAAATCTCTTTACTCCCAAGACATGCAGCAACATATCGTCCTACCTCTTTTCAAAGTTGTCCAAATTCTTCTTTCCAAGTGGAGAGTTTATGCTTTCTAAAAAAATAATACCAACCTTATTAGCATGAGCTGTACTATAAAGAAGGTACCTAACAATATCACTATAATGGTAGAATCATGAGAATCAGAGATGTTACTACAAAAATATTTTAATAGATTCTGAAATTCATCTCAAATGGATAAAGTTATTGACAACAAATGTGTAAGTTATGGGAGAATAAAAGCAATAAATGAAAACTTTTTTTCATCACTTCTGATGTCCCACACTTCCAGATGAAAATGAAGAGACATGCTGTTGCATGGTGTTTTCGAAAATCAGACTGCTGTTATATCTCACCTTATTACCAAAGCAGGGTGACAGTGACGATGTATTGACAAATAAGGTGCCTTCTCTTCCATCCTTCTCTTCATGCTACATTAGTTTTATTCTCATCAGTAAATATGTTATTAAAATAAGCGATATCCAAGATGACAGAGAAAGAGCTACTGTAGGGAGCTTGACGTTGCCAGGGTCATGCCAGTCCACTTGTTATTGAAGACATATATCCATCTTCCTAGTTTTACCTCTTCAGAGTCTTTTTTGTTGTTGTTGTTAACCTTTAAAAAGGTTAACTATTCTATGTGCAGAAAGTTTAGCTAAGATTTTATTACCTCAGCTGTCTTTTCTCTCTCATTACAGCTGCTGGCCATTGGCAGTGTAAGCACTGTGTAGCCCCTTTTCCCCCTCCAACCCGTTTAGTTCTCAACAGTACCCAACATCTTGCTCTGTACCATGCTGGCAACTGGGAAGGAGAGAATAAAGATGTGTAAGAAAGCATCCTGGAGCTTGAGACATAGTGCTGCAGTAAGGGATATTGCCCTGCAGGCAGCAAAACACACAGAAGTTGTCTCATTCATTCAATATAGGACTTGGAGAAGGCTTGGACCTCTACTGCCTTCTACGTCTCCTTGGATCACATGACGGAGTCACATGCAGCACACAGAGCTGTCAGAACAATGGGGCTTCAAACTTGCCTGAATTTTCAGACAAAAGACAAAAAGTTAATGGGAACATGAGGGAAACATTACATGCTCCGTTCACTTTGAATCCTGACGTGATCATTCAGTTTTTTGGGGCAAGTTAGGGGATTGTTGTTTCCCAACTCAGGCTATACAACAAGTGGAGTTTAAACATGTCCTGTGTAATCTGTACATAGCAGCATGAGGGCTGAGTGGACTAATGCAAACTGTCTTGAGGTCTGTCAGTGTGCTTCTGCAATCTGTGATGCATTTCAAAATTGGGAACTGCTTAAAGTCCATTGATATTTTTTTAGTTTTAGAATTTTTTAAATAAAGCACTTTGTAACCAAGAGCAGATGCAAATGGTAAGTATTTGTGAAGGAGATAGATAGACTTCCAAGAAAAACTTTCAGTCTAAACATATTGAAGGGTCTCAAGCATTCTGCTATCCCATCAGAACAGAGATGAGAGAAACTTTAGAAAATAACCAGATTCACGGGTTGTAATGAAATTCATTATGTAGGCTCTTATATACAGGTGAACCAGGAACTAGCTCAGATAACAGAAGGAGTAAAGTCAGGTTTTTGTTCTGACTGGCTGGGACAAATTTAGTATAATCTTAAGAAGCTTGGCCAGTTTGCCAGGGAAAATACAAGGCTGCATAATGTAAGATTTTTGAACACACCAAGCTGGAAAAGTAAAAAAAAAAAAACATGTAGCAAACATAATAATGGTCCTAAGAAAAGACAATGAAAACAAAATCAGTTGTATCTACAATACAGAGCTGAAGTGCAAGAAGGAAAACCAGAAGGCTGGGAAGTATAGTAACGAGATGGAGAGTGTGTGAAACAACAGAAGAATGGAGAACTGAATTGCAGAGTACTAAAATATCAATCCATGACTACGATGAAGTTCCTGGAAAAAAAATAATATATTAGTATCAGGTTAAGATCAGATGAAGGGATGTAAAGGATGTATGGTGAGCAGGGCAGGAAGTTATTGCAGAGCATAGCATTTGCCTCAGAGAAGGGTAGAGAAAAGCCCAAAGACTGGCTGGAACGCAGGCATGAAATGGTCGCACTGCATTCACTTGACATAGCGACAGAAGGTTTTTACAGATCGTCATCTTGTCTCTCACATGTAGCTCTAATGTTCAGCTCTGGGAGTGACTTGGGAAATTTGTCCTAGTGATGCTCTTGTCAGTGTTGCCTCCTCCTTGCAGAGCTTCTATTTGGCTGGTATTTACTTGTTTATGTTTCAGCATGATGAAGATGAATTGCATGAAGATGCAGCCCGTCAAAGCTAACGCAGGTTCTTAGGAGGCACATCTCAACACATCATCAAATCAAGGCTCAGCACTGATTTCTGCTGTTGTCCTTGGCTTTGTCCACCATGTGTTTTCCAGTTTGGATTGTTTTATGAGCAAGACAGTTGCTTTACAACTTAATAACATGAACAGGGAGCTGGACCTCTTAAGTGTTATTAAAACCTCACCTGAAGGAATATTTTAAATCATATCATACTATAATCAGCATGCACTTTGTGCACTAACATCATATGCTCTTGCACCAGTTTATCTGAAAATCCTTTTTTTTAACTTTCACTCTGGAGGTCACTTTATCTGCACAGATTTTTCCTTACCTCATGCCTTTTCACAGATTTTTGTGACCAGGCAATAGCTTTTGGTACCTCTCAGAAATGTGTTAAGTCATTCTCCCACAGAATAACCATCAGGCGGAGAGAGGAGGATGGTTGCTATGATAATTCCAAATTCTTAAAGAATTTAAGTCTAGAAGGGACTGTTGTGACAACATAGTCTAATGTTGCAGTGGGTTAGTTCTTGCGTTGGTTTAGCAAGCTGCAACCTTCCCAGAGAGGGCAGCGGGGCTGTTCTGCTCTCCCGTAGCCCTTTCGGGCGGCCCCGCGCTCCTGCTGCGGCTCGCTGGGCTCCACAACACAGTGATGATAAAGGAGGCAGAAGGGTCCCAGCATAGCGACCTCAGAGGAGCCTTTATTTACATGATGACGAGCCTGTTCCCAGAGGAAGAGAGACCGCATGATCAGGGAGCGAGGGGGTCTTATCTGGGGACGGGGGGGGCAGAGCGAGCACATGAACTAATGATCTCAGGGTGCAGGGGCGGTACATGGGCAGAGCTGGGGCACTGGAACCAATAGGGAGAACCTAAGGGCGTGGCCAGGACTAGGATCAGGGAAGTGGGGGACAATGTGGGAAAGGCAGACAATTTAATAGGAAAAGCAGTGGGGAAATACAGCAGTACAATCTAACATCCTACTGACCATACATAGCATGAGCTGCAGAACTTTATTGGATGATTCCTGAGTCAAAGAATGTCCTTCAGCAAAACTGTCTGGTTAAACTAGTTTTGAGGATTATAGGTGATGAGACCTTGTCATAAAGCAAGATGCTTCAATATTTATTTGCTTTAAAAATTTCCATCTTATTTCTCTTTTGCATTTATCAGTGTCAATACACATTCTGCCTGGCATCTGATACTGTTTTTTGTCTTTTGATTTAGGCTACTTTTACAATCAGAAGAAGTCTTTTTTCCTTTGTGCATACCTATAATCTGACTGAAGCCCTCTATTATCCTTCTCCTTGCTAAACGCAGTACTCATACCTTTCAGCTCTGGCAGTAGCACAGACTTCTTTTCTGCAGCCTTTTAAACTACAAACTTTTTACATTCTGACTACCAAGACATGTTACCAAAACTATCTCTTACATACTCTAAGTAGTTTGGTCATTTAAAATTATTCTTTCTGTTGGTGTGAGGAACTCTCAAAGTTTTACTAACAAGGTTTTTTGTTTCTTTGGGGTTTTTTTTGTTTGGTTTGGTTGGTTTTTTGTTTTATTTTGTTTTGATTTAGTGGTTTTTTGTTTGGTTTTTTTTTCAGCTTTGAGGAACTGGTCGGGGAAAAAATCTAAGTAGTCATAGACAATTGTGGGATTTTTGGAAAAGGAAAACCAGGCCTGTGGATAATATACAATCAGCTACAGTAAGTCATATGCATTCTGCATGTGGCAACAGCATTTCATCTTTTGCAGAAACAGAAAATACAATTAGAGAGGAATTAAACAACATCAATTTTTACCTCAGAGGTCAGTGCTCTTCACAGTTGTAAAAGACTGCTGTTCCAGTGTAAGATTTTGCACCTTTCCCAAGCATCTAGGAGCCTTTGTCTGATGGACTGAACCTGATTTGAGATGAAAACTCTTACTTTATTTGAGGGAGTAAATGTTTCAGTGACTGCAGGAGCTGCTGATGTCAACAGCATCCAAAGTGCTCTCAGGCCTGGACTGGAGCATACAGATCAATATAAACATAGATTATGTTTGTAATGCCATAGAGAACATTTATTATTTCTGCAAAATCCTTTTGGAAGCAAAGCAATGAAGCTTTTCTTGAAAGAGGAACCACTGATCATGGCCATGGTTTTGCCTGTATAGTGTTTTAAATAAGAAACTTGTCCCATGCTTTTGGGAGAATGTTGCTGAAGTATGTTAATTGTTTTGTGATAAAATCAACTATTTTGGCAATGAAAGCAAAGGCGTAGTCTTTTACATCTTCCTAATTGCTGGAAGGAGGGGAGGTGAGGTGAGGGATTGTGTGGCCCTGGATTGCAGTCCAGGTTCTGCATCGGAGATGCAGAATATATTTTTTTCTGCTCTTGCAGAGGCAGCTATCTATTAAAATTTTAAATTTTCCTTTTTCATGTTACTGTTGATGTATTTAAATAAAAAATTCATCTGCCCCAGGCCCATATTCTTCACTTTCTGTAGTGGCATTTTATCAAGTTATGTAAGAGACTGTACAGTCCCACTGAATTATAAGTGCCAAATACAGAACTCCAGTCCTACTGTTTTCTTCCCTGTTATCCTACTAGACATATTACAGCACATGGAGAGGTCTTAAACCTAGTGGGATTGTTAATTTCCCTACAGCAATGTTTGAATGTCCAGAACTACGTCCTCTGCCTGTGATGCTAAATAATAGCATAAGGAATTTGGGCAGGGAAACCTACTCTCAATTAGATTGGAAGGGGACATGTCACATGAAAGAAGTGGAAGGAGAGGCCCTTGAAGTATGTCACTGAGTTCCTTATAGTTGATCTGACAGAGTTGGAGTCTGTTGATCTAAAACTCACCCTTTTCTGTACTGTGGAGGATGACAGATGTTCAGAGGGACCTAACATGATTAGCGTTTTTGCTCTGGGAGGCAGAAGATGTTATGATTTACTTATATTGTTGATTCAGTGTGCTTTGTTCAGAAGTTTGTAGCAAATGCTGCAGTTGCTTTTCTGAACTAATGCCTGAATTTTATGTGCCTTTTCCCCACATCCCCCCCACAGTAGCAGTGGTTTATTTTGGCTGAGTCTGAAGGGTTTCACACCTCAGCTCCAAGGCTATGCCTCCAGATCATATTTCTACCACTGGGATTGCTTTTTTCACTGTCATTCATCTGTACTTCAGACAGCCATCTAGGACAGGCCTTGTACTTTAAAAAGCTCTGACTTCTTGTTATTTTCTATAATGATGCACAAGGTAGAGAACTTTATGGGGGCAGTAGAAATATAAATATCTTACCAATACAGAGCAGTTAGGTCTTTTGGTTCCATAGTAATTGTCTGAGGAGCAACTTGAATTTCAAGTAGGTTTTGTATTTCATTGTGAATATTTCAAATACTTCTAGGAGACAGCCAGAATCCATAAAGGTCATGTACTATTGCTGATTCTGTGTCATTTGTCACAAAACAGCCAGCTGCTAAGATCCCCCTATGACCAACATTACCTGGCAACTCAGTTTTGGGAGAGCTATGTAAGAAGCAAAGGAGGATCAAGACAGAGATGACACTGATGCTGGCAGAGTGTCAAAAGGCCTGTTCGGAGACATCGCCGTTGTCTCTGTTCTCCACAGCACCAGTCTGCTGCTCATATAAAAGTAACCACTGCATGATAGGAAAACTCTTGTGCTACAGGTCTGCAGCCTGGATACCCCTACTCCATCAACTCCAACCATCTGGTAAGCTAAACCCTCTACTTTCCTTTGTTTTCCTCTGCTGGAAAGGTTTTAAGTCTGAAGTAGCAGAAAGAAAAAATTATCATCGTACTCAACAACTTACAAACAAATGAAAACACTCAAGAAATGATGGCAAAATAAAAATAAATTTAAACAAATCCAGTAAGCCCTGCTTAAGGTAGAATGTACTGCCAAAAATGCTCTTGACACTGTAATTCCTGTATATGTTACAATAAGAAGATGCTCTTTACCTTGGAGGCAACATAAATTCAGTGTGTTAATACACAGGCTGCCAAGGCTAACACTGCTTTTATTTAAATATTGTCCTGAACACAACATTCAGCCACTGTACGTTAATGGCATGTAAATCATTGCTGTGCCATAGCTGCATCAACCTATTTCTTACATTTCTTTTCTAACACTGTCAAACTTTTGTTTCATTTCTCCTCTTCTCTTGAATAAATGCTGTTTTCAGTGCACAGCTCCAAGCTACCTCTTTATTGCCAGTTCCAGACCTATGGTACCTGGAGTTAATCACCCTTCAGCTACATATTGTTAACTGTGATGTGCCTGCTACCTACAAAGAAAAAAAAAAGCCTCTTTTTATACTAGAAAATAAGATATATTCTACTGAATTGCTGGGGTGGGGGGAAGCCTTTGTTGAAAGAATGGGACTACAGCTATTTTTATTAGTATTATAAAGAAATCCGTGCTCCATTGAGAGCACATGCTGCAATGTTAAATTGCGGGGAATGTAACATTTCCTGTGCTATCAAGACATTATTTGCAGCTTGTTTAATGAACTCAATTTCATTTTTATCTGTACTTTGTATTTAGATAAAGAAACAAATAAAGGAACAAAAATAGGAGATTTCTCTGGCAACATTTTTTGGAAAGGGGAAAAATGATGTAGCATTCTCGACCACAGATATCTTGGTCATGTTGTCAGGATGGACAGTGCAGTCTGTCATTCATTGCCCATGGCAGTGAATTGGGACACGAGCTGTTGATATGACACTAAACAGAGAATTACATTTTTCTACACTGTATGGAAAACATAGATGTATTCTTGTTCTCTATGCCTCTGTACAGGAGAACAATGCTGATAGGAGCCCACTACTTTAAATCGTTGTTGGCTATTCATAGCATTAACAATAGAAGGCAGTTGTGAACTGGCAAAAAAAAAAAAAAAAATCCTACTGGAAATGACAGGAAACCATTTGGCATGCGGGGAACAGAAAGCAGGCTGGTTTTATTCAAACGGTGGTTGAATTCCTAAGGAGCTGCCAAGTTTGCTTTGGGTCTTGGAGTGTTTGTGGGGTGTCCTATTCTTTTTTGCCCCAGTTTGGTTTCAGTTCTTTGGATACCAGAGCAATAAACTGAAAACTCCCAGTTATATTTAGAAAAGCAATGACTGCTTAGTATTATCCTTCAAACAGACGCATACTCCTAAGAAAGGTCCTGCCTCTCCACTGGGAATGGACATCTAGAGATCTGTGTGGGGAGAGAGAGGTGGTTTGGTTTTTAGTTCCTTGTTTCAAGTAAACTCCATAAAAGAGTTAACATCTAAGGTTCTTCCAATGAGAGTATGCAACCTCCAGGTACGGAAAGAGGTGCTGCTCCCTGCAGTGCAGAAAATGAGTGAAGTTTTTCTGTGTATACAGTGGTAAAAATATATTTTCAAAGTAGAGTTATGCCTACTTAGAAATAATCATCTGGAAAATTTAAAACCCTGGTATATTCAGCTTCCGCTCTCTGTCTTTGGACCACATAGGAAGATGCTCTATCTCTTTATTTAGGCCTTAATTTCTTCAGTCTCCTCACTTTATTTATTTATTTATTTATTTATGTTTCCTTTAGCTTTTTGACTATTTTTTCCTCTCACCACCAGTTGCCCAGTGGAGAAACCTTGTGGGGAGCTCAGGCATGTTGGAGCAAGCATTGTATTAATGTGGTTGCTGGCTGCAGCAAGGCTCAGCATGACTGAGTGTTTATCCGTGTTTCTGTTGCTGTAATTCCACAAGTCCTGTAATATTCCATAACCTTAGGAGGTGAGGAAGAAAACTGCAAAGATTACAGCAAGGAAAAATCCCCTTTCTGATTTGATAGATAGGGGAAGAACCAGATCTTGTGACTGTTTGTCTAGAGCTCTCTAGAGACATGTCTTAGGTGATGTGGGACACTCCATTTGGCATTCAGTAGACTGGAGTTGTTGGAAGTAGCTTCCAGTTTGATATCCATGACTATGGGCAGCTAACCACAAAGTGGCCACGTTCCATGGAGATTTACCACAGTCAGAGAAATGTGGTTTAACATGCTGTTAGTGGCCATCTCTCCCTCCACACTTAGTAATTTTTGTGTTGCACATAGATTTAACTTAAAGACATAGCACTGCCTGTGTCAAAATTAGGGTGAAACACTACAAGGGACTTAATTTTGTTATTGGAGGGATTTTTCACTTGGGAATCCTGAGGAAGAACCTGTGGCCTCACAGGGGCTATGTGTGGTGAGGCTTCCCTTCCATCAGTAAGTCTTTTTTCTCCCTCACCTGAATTATTGAGACAGTGTCAGAAATTGTCTGGTGATTTTATCACTGTGCCCTGGTGCAATCACCCTTGTTCAAATCTGGGAACTAAGTTTGGGTCTAGATACTTTAGTCCCGTAGCAACAGAGGAACTGCTTTGCTGACTTTTGTGCAGTAGAAAACTTGTGGAGAAGGCTGAGATGGGTGGCTGGGGATGCATTTTCTTGGAGAGAGTGAGTCAAAGCCAGCTGGAGCATTTCTTAGTGTCGTTAAGTGTGCTGAGTGACCCTATGCTTATGGGATATGGGGGAGATCCCTGTGTTGCTCTGCCTGCACAGACAGTGCATGTCTTCCCAGCAGTGATTTACTGAAAACTGAGAGACAGACAGCTAGGAAAGCTGATGTTATTTTGCAATTGTTAAAAATCTGGCAAAAGAAAGAGGAACGTCTAGTGATACCTCTGCATAAGCAGGTAACGTGACCTTAAACAAAGCAAAGCTACTGTCTATTAAAGCTGTCCTGCAAAGTCTGCCCTTGCAATACGGCTGTGTTGCTCAGCTTCTGGTCTGTAAGTCTGGAAAGTTCCCAGAAAACATTGTGTCCTCAGAGAATGAAACACGTACTTTTTCCTTTCCTGCACTTCTAACAAGAAACTGGCTTTTTGGTCTTTGAGGGTGCAGGAGTTCTACTGTTCATTTGCAAGGGAGAAGCAGAGGTTACTATCACATTTGAAGTTTTTATCCACCCTTTCCTGAGTCACTGCATTCCATAATGTGCTCAATCTGTTGCATCTGTACTCCTGATGGCATTGAGAAGCTTTTGGGTGTTGATCCATTGTACTGTCATACCAAGGATTAAACAAATTGTGAGATTTGGAGTTGGGGAGGAGTGTCCTCCTTGAGGATGAGATTGGCAGTTCTGTTGCACATTTCTTTTTCTTACTGTGACATGGTCCTTCATGTATCCATCCTGTAAAAGTTCTATGGTGAAATCAGTCAAAGTAGGGATTTCTCTGGAATGAACCAGTGAGATTCGTATTTTCAGTGTTCGTTAGTATTGTCACAGTCCTGATGCAAATTCAGACAGTTTTTGTATTTCTGAAACTGCAGTGGGAGTACTTTGAAAAACTTGAAAGTTGTGGCAAGACATGGAAGCTCTTTACTGTGCTGCTGTTCCCCTATCTAGAGGTTCTTGAGTCTCATGACAGTGTTAGGAACAGAAAGGACAGGCTAGAGAGAATATACATGTAGTCCCATATACACAGGTGGTAGAAATGTCTTAAATACTTTGAATGTGAGTATAATTTCAGTTCTGGGGAAATGCTGAAAGAGGTTTCAATACAGAGATACAGATTATTTTCCTTGATTGGAGAAAAAACCAAATTCTGAACAGTACTGCAGTTCTTTATTTGAGTCAAATGTATGAAATGTGGAAAAGGATTCTGAGAAACCTATCCCAGAAGTTACTTCTAGATATCAGTCTGTGACTCATTGTCCAGGTAGTATGGGATTCAAGACACTTAGAGTAGTTCTACAACTCCTTGTATGCAGTATACATGTTAAATGACTGGAGGTGATATCCTCCCTCAAGTTTGAATCAAGTCCAAATACTCCCCTGCTGGTGGGAGCAGCAGTTGGATGGGCAAATTAGGAAGTCACTGCATCTGAATTTAGGAAGATTAGTTTATTGCTTCTCTTCTTACTTTAACAGTAAGTAGACATGGACAGAAATGATGAAAAATATTTTGCAAAAGAAGATATCAAAACATATTTTTCTGATCCTCTGGGGGAAAGGGAAGGAAGTAAAATAACATTTTCAGTGGAATTCTTTTCCAGACCAGTCTATTTATTAGAAATGTTTCATTTTCAATGGGTTTGTGAATACTCCTGTAAACATAATTGCAGCTGGTTGTGTCAATTCGTTGTGTTACTTGTGGGGAGAAAAGGAGTGTGGGAGTAAAGTAAACGAAGATTAAATTGCATCTTTTATTCAAATATGTTTGGAAATGGGGACACAGATAACAATGGCCATATTCCGTTACTAGTTTCATAAATTTGGGAATAATCCAAATTAACTAGAAATTTTGACTGCTTCCTTGACTTCTTCACAACTGCATTATTGGAATTAAGTAGAATTTACCAGTTCTTGTCAGTCCTTGGAACAGCTCTTATAATGAAGGCGATATAGCTGGAGATAACAGTGAAAAGTTATAATACTTTGAAATGTGTTCAGCGGGCCTTTGTTCTTTTCTTTGGTGGGAACTGGAGGAAGCAAATGCATGTTTGGATTTTTAATTTTTTTTAGTGCAGTCCAATTGTGCCATGGTATTAAGACACTGCATCTTTAAATTTTCATATGAAAGTATGTGCTTTGGTATGACAGAATATCAAAGTGAAAATTAATGTCCGCCACTTGTATATTGCCTAGACGTTACTTTAGAGAGAAAACAACAGGAGCGAGACGAAGCCATACATATGTTAAATTCACATCAGTAATAAAGATTAAGTAGAAGTTAATAGCATCCCAGTCATGCTTGTGGAGGTAATCTCCTTTCTGAAAATTCAAAATTAGATTTGGAGGATCGAAGCAAACAGGGGGTGAGACTTTGGCGTAATATTTTAATCAAATTGTCATGAATGAGTGGATACAATTAAGAATTCTGTCAGTCACAGTGCTGAGCCCCTTTTGTTAGTCAGCTGTTGTGAGGGATGCACTAGGGCATCGTGGGTAGAGATTAAACTTGACCTTTCCCAGGATCTTCATTTTTGACCCTCTGGCTAGGCTTTGCTTGTCAGATGGCTATTTTTTTTAAACTATTTATTTAATTATTTGCTTAAAAGAGATGGTAGTAAGAGTTGGGGACACACAAAGATGGTTCCTCTGTTTCAGTTGGGTTTTTCTCCCCCCTTTTGATAAATGCAGCAGACAAGGCTCAATAACAGCTCCCCGTCAGCTGCAAAGTGCCCATCTAAGCCTCTTTCCTTCATTACTCCTCTGATGTGTACTGTATGTCATTCCTTGGACAAATTTGCAGCTGAAGAGTTTCTGCCAAAGGCAATACAACTTAACGTGCAGAGAAATGTTTTCTATTCAATAAGATGTGCTCTAACATTGCTCCAGCAGGGTTGCTTGGCTTTTCAAGTCCTTTAGATAACTTGGGCTTCTCTCTAGAAATTTTAACTGTATTTCTCAGGGGGATTTCTAAGAGTGCTTTCGGACAATCTTCTGTTACCAAGGAATTTTGTTCTGTGCACAGTCCTCTTGAGATTAAGGCAGATTTAACTCTGAGATTAAAAATCATATACTTTTTCTTTTCCAGTTAAACCAAATAATACATATTTTAATTGCTGTTTATGTAAAAGTATTCTAAAGTATGGAACTTTATGCACTGATTCACAATGGAAATATATCTTGTTGAGAGAGTTTCTGTGAGTTCATATTCTGTAGGACCAGACTAATGGGTGTTTGTCTAGTGTCCTATTGTAACTATTTGTTTTGTGGAATGTGTTCTGGCTCCAACTGAGACCAGACTCTCCTTCATTAGTCATTTTAGGCATACCATTTGAGACAGTTTCTGTTCTCTGCTTTGGGATCTGTGCAACTGGTAAGTCCTTAGCTGTGGAGCCACCAACCCCAAAACTTGCCTGAGAACAGACTGTTTCAAGCAAAGAAGCAAACAAACAAATAAAAACCCCAACATCAAATCAATAAAAATGTGTATTCTGAATTTAGGCTGATTAGCCCTCTTGTTGTTGAAAACCTCTATTGCAATATGACTTGGAAAAGGTAAAATGAGTGATTGAAAAGTCTCTTCCCAGTGGCTTTAAGAGTGTCCAAACATTGAAATAGTCTCTATCTGCTGCTGGAAAAACTGGGGGAAAAGAAAATAAAAATCATGTTATTTCAACACCATGAATGGCTCCCCAAGGCATTAAAGTATATAAACACAACTGCAAGAAATGCAAATATTATAACCAGGGCTCACCACTCATTTATAAATGAAGATAAATCAGTTGTATGCAATAAACCAAGATTAACTTGATGCCTGAAGCATGTTCTCTATTAGAGGTTTCCACATGCTCACACATAGGTGGGTTGTCATTTTTTCTTTTATTTTCTTCTTTTTCTGTTAAATAAAAAATGAATTTATTATTTTAAGCTGATCCCAGATGATTCTTTTATTTTCTGTCTTCTTTTTTCCTTTCCTTCCCTGCATTTTTATACAGAGTGTTTAGTAAATAGAAAGAAGTGCTTTCGACATTGGGTGACAGTATGTAATCTACATTCCCTCTGTTTGTTTTACCTTTTGTTGCAGAAAGAATAAAGTCTGGGCAACTTGTGCTAGTACATCAGTTTCTTTGCACTCCTCTGTACTGTAAGAGCTAATTATATTTTAACACTGCATTTAGTCCATTTGCCTGGAGAATTATTTCAAATAAACTGACAGACCTATTGTGTTGCGACATCATAGTAACTATTTTTTGTTGTTGTTTCAGGCCTTTGTTTGTCCCTTTGTTGTTGGGTTTTTTTGGGGGTTGTTTTTTTTAAAAAAAAAAAAGCTAACCAAAACCACAGAAAACAAGCCCTTCTGTGAATTCAGCAATAGCACAAGAAATTGCATTAACAACATTTAAGCAAAGTGTTGAAAACATACCGAAATAAATGCTAGAGCACTTCAGGGGTTGATAGGAATATGCATCAAAATGCTTGGCATTTAATTTTTTTTCTTTCTTCGGGAATTTAGCCAGTGAAATATAGCTGCCAGTGTCTCAGGCCTGCGTGTGTTCTTCTGCAATATGCTCTCGATCAATCAGATTTGCATAACTAAACTGTCGGCAAGCCCGCTCGGCTGCCCAGGTGCAGGGCCATTTGCATATAGAACAGTGAGGAGGTCCCAAGAGTCACTTCAGACTCCAGTGACTGCTGAGCCCGCAGTCCACACCGCACTGGAAATGAAATTGGAATGACAAAAAAATGGTTGTGCTAGTCTGCAAGGGTGAAATATGCACTTGTGTTTCAAAGGTTATGTAGAGATCACAAGACAGCATTCAGGCACGAGAATATGCACAAGCCTCCAGGAAAGTAAATGCTGTTGTATGCGTTTTGTTTCCTTTCCCCCAGCCACAATGATACATATTTATTTATTTTTATATATATGTGAGTAGATATATATGTATGCACAAAAATGTTTATTTTTTCCTTTAAAGTTGTGTACCACATTTCACACATTCTGCAGTGCTTAAGTATGGAGGAGGCAAAGAGAGCGGGTGTGTTTTAGCTGTATAGTTCATTCCAATTAAATCTCCTGGGGGACAAAACATAAATAAGAGACCTTTCCCTTGAGTTTATTCCTCTCTGGAATGTGCATCCACTTTTCAACATGTTTGCCCAGAAGTCTATCTCCTGCTTCCTGGACTATTTATTATTCAATTAGAAGAGCTAAATGGTGAATAATTACCACAGTATCGATACAGCTGGATATAGAATAAGAAAAAAAAAATGGATTACAATAGTGATTACTGAAAGCTCTTTATCTGAGGCTTGCCATAGGTACAGTTATTCCCATTTTACATGCAGGAAATGGAAATGGAGTGCTGAAGAGATTTTCCTCTAGGAAGACAGTGATCTGTTTGCACTCTGAAAGGAACAGATTTAGTGGCACTGTGAGAGATCTGGTATGAGATTCTCTGTTCTAGCCATTAAGAAAGGTGGCCTCCTCTTCCCTTTAACACATCTCAGCAAGCATTGAAGGCAAAGGATACTCTTCTTAGCTGTAATCTCAGATGCTCTTTTACCAAGGCAGTTTTGGGGTGCAGCAGTGCAGTGTGGAGCTGGAGCCAGCTGCACCTCCTCCTCGCAGCAGAACACATCCCAGCCCTGCCAAGGAAGAAACACTGCAGATTTGGCCCCTGCTGTAACTCACTGTTTTGGTGGGGGAGGGCAGGAGACAAGGTGTCCCTCCTGGTTTGAATGTCAGTTGTTGTCAAGTTGGCATCCTGAGCTGTTTCCATGACAACAGCTTTTTGTGCTGGGGGACGAGGTCATGCACCTGTGATCTCCATGAAAAGGACAATGAGAGAATGTACATTATTTAAAGCTTTTATCTTCCAGTACATGTTTGAGTATAACCTTGAAATTGGGTGAATAAAGGGCAAAGTATATTTCTATGCATAGGAGTGAGGCAAACTAAATTGTTTAGAAAGAGGTGTGAGGAAGATTGGGGGCATTTTACAGCACAGACACTTCTCTAACTTTTCATGGATGGGTCCAGCTGTCTCATCAACTTTCCATCCTGTACATCAGCAAAAGTTCCCTGGAGTGAAAGGAGTCCATCATTCTTGTGAGACTGAAAAGAAGGGTGAACAATAGGCTTTCACTTGGTATTTTCCTAAAAGGCTTGGATTAAGTTAGCCATTATGATTCTGCTTTGGTTGCCCACCACAGCTCCTGTTGTGTGAAGCTCTCGTTGAACACTGAATGAAAAAATAATTGTTGACCCAAAGAGCTTCCAGTCAGAGTGATTATGTGTTACTCTGCCCTTCATTTGTTAAGAATGCCTAAATACTCCCAAAGCTTCACTTAAGGCTTCAGTTAGATGAGGCCTGCTGGAAATAAATATAAGTTGTATTTTACAAGAAAAAGCTTTACAAAAAAAAACTCCTTACATTTTCCAAAATGAAAAGGAAATTCTACAAGACAAAAATTAAAAGAGGTAGTTGGGTTTTTTAGTAAGAGCTTCTTATTCTGTCACTGTTCTTGGTGTTGTTAACTTCAATCAAAATGGGTTTGGCTGGCTACAATTTTCTTCCTTTCAGAAATCCTGGAGAACATTGTTGAAGTATTTTCTCTCATGAGGAAAGAAATGTATGGATAGCTTATTGTGAATGAAAAAGAAACCAGAAAGGTAATTCTCTAAAATAATACTTAAATAATGAAATCAAATGAACTAACCCAAAATGAGGAAAAAATGAAAACCTCAGCTAACTCAAATAGAAACAGGGATTATAATATTACCAGTCATAAAATATGTTTGTATTTTTGTATGTGTGTATATTCTATATAGGTAAATCAACATGTTGATATTTTTGCTTCAAATATTTGCATTTTTTTGTCTGTGAGAGTCATCTCCTGCAAACATATTGAAAGAAAGCCTATAGACCATCCCAAAAAAGCAATGAGAGGTGGTGCAATGAGAACAATTCAACAATTTTTTCTTTTACTATTAAGTCATAAACTTCAGAGATGATTTGGATTAGAATTTTCACAGCTCATATATATCAAGCATTTCTTTAAAATCAAAGCATTCAGGGTGGCTTTCAAATTTCTGCTGTTATAGAGATGAAAGGGACTGCACCAAGGGAGTAAAAATAAAACATCACAGAATGAGAAGAATCATTAGGACAGTAGATAGTCTGAGGAATGGCTACAATTGTTAGAAAAGGCCATTAAGGTTAGGTGGTAGAAGCAGGGATGACTGCAGCCCAGATCTATCTTTCCTTCCTTTGTGCTCTTGGAGGGCAAGTGATCCCTTCACTGCTATCCCAATGGATGACAGACATTTCCGGCCATTACTTCTTCTTGTATGGAGTGCCTTTTGCCCAATATGGAACTGCTAGAATCCATGGGATGTCAGGAGCAGGTTTGTGAGGCTGACATGAGAAACGTATGCATACAGATGCACAGAACATCACACTGATCCCCAGTCACCACATCTATGAGGTGTGTCCTAGAGGACAAACCAACCTCTGCCAGGCTAAAAAAAGGACAGGCTAAAGTAGAGGTCTCACTGCTTGCACCAGCACAGTGATGATGCCAGGCTTTGGTAGTTACATATTTAAACTCTCCTCTCCTCTCTTGATATGCAAGAGGAGACACTCAGTGGCTCCCTCCCTCCCTGCTTGGTGTAAGTCAGCTGCTGTGCTTTGTGCCACTGGGCTTGGGGATAGCTGAGCAGGGAAAACCATGTGGAGTCACTGTTACTGGTGATGTATGGGGGAGAAAGAGATCACTGTCACAGTATATCTGCTATTTTCAATTTAATTAGTAGTCAGAACTTCATTTGTCAACTTAATCATTGCAGGCAGACACCGCAGAGGTGGGAAGTAGGGGAAAAAAATCAAGAAAACAAAAGAAGGCCCATTTGTGGCTCTGTGCATATTTTATTTGTTTCCTAGCTCAGTTTATTTCAATATTTCATATATGCCAAAGCTTAGATTAAAAAAAAAGATGAATGTATGTAGTCTTGTCGTAAGCATTGGTTGCAGAGGAACTGGTTTTGTCAAGTTCTTTCAGTAAAATTGTGCTGTAGCCTGCAAAACTACTCAGCTTCTCCATGTTTCCAGTTTCTTTGTGTGTTAAGTAGATAAATGTTTGTTCTTGTTTCAGCTGAGAGAAACAGTAGATTTTGTCATTTGTATGCTGCTAGCTGTGGCCAAACTGAAGGAAATTTTGCACAAAATAAGGAGAGACTCTGTCTGGTTCATACAAGTCAGTAACTGTACTTCCCTACCTTTGGGTTAAGCCAAATTTTGAAAGAAAGAAAAAAGTGGGGAGGTTTTATCCCTTGGCTGGAATCTTCCATGATCAGGAGTGATGTGGCAAAGCTTTAATGGGCAAAACTTTAAATAGTGTTTTCCTAACTCACTCGGGTGTTATGAGCCATTTTAAATCCATTTAGGTACAGCTTGCAATAGGAAAATCCCATAAAATGGGTCAAGTTTCTGTTTTCATGCCTCAGTTATCCACTCTTGCCTGATGAAAGGCTGGAATCAGAACACAGGGCCTGGAGCAGACATTCCTCAGGTAAAACAGTGGACAGCAAGCACAGACAGGAGAGCTTGTTGGGTGTGCTGTGGCAGTGGGCTGAGGACTCTGTGTGTGTGTGAATATCAATTCTCAGTGACAGCAGTGGCACAAAGGATCAGCTCAGGCTGAATCACTGCCCCTCCATTCCTGTCAGCTGCTGCTGCCTAGCCATGGAAAGGAGAAAACATGTCCACCCATCCCATTCATGCCTCCCCCAGCTGCCCTGCTGTGCCCCAAAGTGAAGGGACCTCTGCCCTTCAGGCCCCGTCCCTCGCACCAGTGGCAAGGCACGAGGTGCTGGCACTGCTCTCACAGTTAAAACTTTCCTCTGGTCTTCGAAGGAGTTAAGGACTTAGCCTGGCCTTGTCTCCTGCAGTGTGACTGTGAGGACACTCCTGCTGCAGCGTAAAGTTAGTCCTCAGTCCTGTTGTCTTATAACAATAATAGCTTAAGCTACCAGAAGTCTATTATCATACTTTTCTCTATGATCATACTTTTCAAAGTGGATTAATAATAGTATGCTATTACTTTGAGGAAAACTTCAATGGCACATGGCAGTTCTTTACAGGAAGGCAGGGATTTTGTACTTGATGGATCTTAGCTTTCAGCTTGGGTTCATGGCTGCTGGTGGCACAGGGACTCTTCATGCTGGCTCACAGTGTGAAACTCCTGCTCCAGACCCCACTGCCTGTAGCCTCTAGTTCTGCTTGCAGTGAACCCAGGCCAGGCTGCCATAATTTGCTGGCCTCTGGGCCATCCCTGACTTGCATGGTGTATCATCTGTTGCAGTTCTTCACACTTCTGCCCAGCACTATCTTTAGCAGGGAAAAGAGGAATACATTAATTTGAGAAAATAGTGGAGTGTGTTGGGACAAAGGTCAGTGGGAGCCACTGGATTCTGGGAGGGAGTTCTGAGGTAACATGTCCTCTAACACACAAAGAAGAGCAGGAGGATTGAAATGTAGTTAGGGCTGCAGCTAGCCCATGGATCAAGTCCCTCGGGGAAAATGGTCCTGTGCAAAATCACATCAGAGCTGCTGAGTAATGGAAAGTCCTTGAGGAGAAAGAGAGATGGAGCCTTACGCCCTCCACCACCAAAATCCTGTTCTTGTAATCTACCACAATGCTATTACATCTTTGGTACATTTTTGCTGTCATGGATATGGGTGTTTGGGAGTCTGTCTCTGGATGGTGTTGCCCCTCATCTCATGTGGTGGTAGTAAATGATGGTGGTATCAGATTGATGCTGGGAAGTCTCAGTAGACCCTATGGAATATGTAACCTGAGTAGATTGCACAAACTCAAAGGCTGGGGAGGGAGTGGTGATTGTCATGAAATGATGTGACCAAAATCATCAGAAGGGTGGTGGCAGAGCTGGGACTGGAGCTCTTTTTCTGTACTCTGCTGCCTCGGTGAGAAAACTTTGCTGTAAGATCCCTACTGTGGCTGCAACTCTTCCAGACAGCTTGTAGTCTCCCTTGTCATCATCTGCTGAACTCTAGCCCCAAAGGACAAGATTTATCATGTGTTTATGTGAATTAGCTCTGTGAAAACACAATGGTCCGTGTGTTAATTCAGGTCTTACAAAACATGTGCTGATGATCTCTGGACTGTTCTTTTTTCCCCCATAAATACATAGCTCGTAACTTTTTATTTTTGCTAGGTATTTTTTGGAACGGAACATTTATTTTGTGAATATGTGTTGAAAAAGGATATAAGAGGGCATGCAACCATTGTCAGAGCACATTCCTAAAGAGTGTATGTGTGTGTATGGCCTTCTAACCAGATGGGTTGGAAGATCAAACTGCCTGGCTCCTGCTATGGTGTGATGATTCATGAGTCACACCAGCTCCCTCTGTGCCTCACCTCTTTCTTCCCTTTGTCCACCTCAAATATGGCTCTCCAGCAGTGTTTTCTTTATAGCATTGTGTGGCCTGGATCACAGTTTCATGCCGAAGTGCACTTGTAGTATAAATTATACGTAAACTGTTGCATAAGTATTATATTTAATTTTTAACATTGTCTCTTATGCAGAATTCATGGAGCTTTTAGGTGATATTGTCCTGGTTTCTTAATTCAGCTTTACTGTCATTTGTGAAGCTTCTATGACACTTCTTTGTTTTGAATGTTTCTGATGTGCCTGAAGTATTTTGGTACATGTATTTAAGTACAATAGGAATAATTAACAAAAATAGAATACTGATCCTGACAATGGCACTCTCACTCCCTTTCTCCTTCAGTCAGTTTTCTAGTCATTTTTGTAAGAATGTTCTGCTTTTATGTCTAAACCAAACCTGCTATCACAGAAAAGTGTTGGTCAGAACTAATGAAAATGAGTTACTTAAATGAAATGTCACTTAAATGAAATGTTACTTAAATGAAAATGAATTACTTAATAATTTGCCACTATGAATTCTTTGTATCTCGAAGGAACCCTTCATTAGGAGAGCTCACAGCTTTTGAAAGAGAATGAATTTGTATGTTATTGCAACAGCCTGTTGAATTAAGTGGTTATGATGCCCATTTTACTGATGAGCAAACTGAGGGACAGAGAGAAGTAACCTGCCTCGGGCTATGTAGTAAATAAGGATTTGAACATGTCTGACTTCTGGCTTCATCCACTTACAGTATTTTCTGGTTTTTCTACAGTATTTTCTTTTTTTCTTTTGTGTGCGTGCATCTTATGTACTTAACATTTTTTTTTTTCACAAGTCCTTTTTCTTGTTAGTACTGTCTAAGGTTCACTTTATATATATATATCTATATGTATGTATGTAAAGATCCACATTCTATTTGCTGGAGCTACAATGGGAATGTAGGGATTTAGCCCAAGCTGTTGTTTGGACTAAATTTGCTTGTTAGTTAGATGTTGTGGCTCTAGGAAAAGGTGACTGTTTACTTGGCTTGTTCCAGTAATCTAATTGGAAAAGTGGAATTACCACTTAGAAGGCGTGCAAGAATGATGGGGAGAGAGGATCTTTACCTCATGAAGCTAAAACGAACTGAAGTTATATGCTGGAAAGTGCTGCCGTTGCTGCTGTGGAGAGAAGCTTTATTTGAAATTACAAAATGAAAATTACCGATCAATGCAGCCAGAATGGAATGATTGATACCTCAATTGCACTTCTAGAAAATGTAACATAGCATAAAGATACACTATTTACCTTCTTTTCAATTCCAAGTTTTTGCACATTATAATAACATATATAAGTGCACAAACGGGCATTTCCAGACAGTGCAGTTGGGAGCAGAGATGAAAAGAGCTGCAGTATGTATCAAACTTCAGGCAGAGCTCAGCTGCAGTAATACTTACTTGTGCGAAAATGGTGAAAAGAGTGGTCTCTCATGGCTGAAGTTGTGTTTTCCTTGACTGTATGAGGCTATGGAACTAAGGGTCAGGAAACAACCGCATCTAATGTTGTGTTCATGGACTCTGCTACCTGTGCAACGACAAGGTATGGGATCACTGCTCAGAGTAGTGTAGGACGCATCAACAGCTTTTCTATCCCTACAGCACTTCCTGGGAAATACCTAAAAGTTCACAAGTTCACAGCTTAGTTCTTTCACCATTAAGAACCTTAGTTCGTCTGCCCTTTCATCTCTGGGTATGTTTGTGCAATCATCAGAAGTGTAATTCCTACAATATATATTTTCTAACAGTGACCTAAGGAAAAGAATTTGTGCTCCTGCTTTTTTGATGCGTGTTTTGATGGATAAAGTACAGAGTTTACATGATAAAGTGCTTTGTCTCATTTTGCTTAATGCATGAAATAAGAATGTTTTAGTATTTAAACACAGGATATAAATAAATCACCATTCTAAAGCTTGGGCCAGATCGCCATCCTTGTATTGTGTTCCTGCTTATTATTTGTGCTTTCCAGCTATAGCTAAGCTGCTGAACACATGCTTAAGAAATGGGGAATACTTATTTGCTTACAAATATCCACCACATAACTGCACAAAACTTAAAGAATCTATATAAGAGTCAAAAATTTATTTTGGCTTTTGGAGAAGCCTTGTTTGTACAATGTCTACACCTCTGACCGGCTGTGACTTCAAGGAAAGAAGCGTCCTGAGAGAATGTGCAAAAATGTTATTTGAGAAACTGCCTGTTCATTTTTTTCAATTGCTGAAGGTTTCTATATATAGACAGGCTAATATATTTATATAAATATTGTGATTTTCAGGAATGTTTAGCTCATTGTATTCCTGTAGTCAAAAGAAAAGGTCAAGTCCTATGTGTGCTTATGTAAGACCAATAGCACAATTCAGTTTTCTGTTATGGACTTCTGTCATAGGTTAGCAAGCATAGTCCCGGAAGGGACGTCCTTGCTAAGGGGTGCTTACAGTTTCCTCTGGGAACTGATAGAACCTATCAGCTGGCCAGTTTGAATATGGACAATTCTCTAAGCCACTTAAAGTTGTGATCACCTCTGTGATCCACATTTAAGAATAGGCAAACTCCCCCTCCAAGCTCTCTCTCGTTTCCGGCGCTGGGACAAGTGGCTGCAGGCCCCGTGTGGGGGCCAGCGGGCTCGGCCAGGCCCTGCCTGGGCCAGGCCGGGCCGGGCCACGGCCATCCTGAAGCCATGGACCTGTTCCAGCTGTGGAACCCCCCCCACTGCCTTGCCGTGGGCAGCCGGAGCGGCTCGGCTCTCCCCCCTCTCCACTGCGATAAGAAAAATACAACATTCCAGCTGCAAAGCTGCAAGGCCGAGGTGAGATTAACCCTTTTTATTGCTGTGAAGAGCTGAAAACCTGAGGGAAGAGAGAGAGGAGATGCTTAAAGCTGAAAGTCTGTTGTGAAGCTATGATATATCAGAGTATCCTGTTCTAATTTCATGAAGATATGGGGGGTGGAGTGTTCAACTCGTGAGCAAAAGCACCTGCGCTGAGATAGGCAGATGCTGACGCAGCTGTAATTTCATGAGAAGTTTGGACAGGGAGAGATGAACCAGATGAAGACTTTTGCTCCAAACGGGAAAGGAGAAAACCTCAGTCCGTAGAGATGAACCAGATGAGGACTTTTGCTCCAAATGGGAAAGGAGAAAACCTCAGTTCCTAGAGATGCTCCCAGAGATAGTCCTAACGATGAAGATGATGAAGACCCTTTGCTCCCAGGGAAGGAGAAGGGCCTCTGTTTTTGTTTCTGAACGGCTCAACCTTAAAATTGTACCCCAGAAAACTTCAAGAGTGGACCCTCGAAAGCAGTTGCGGGAAAAGCTGCAAGTCGGGGGAAAGGACTCACACGCAGGCAGAGAGACTCCTCTTCCTAAATGGACTGAACAATATTTGGAAGTGGGTGGCTGTCTCGTTGTGATAATGTTTTCATAGCATGAGCAAGAAGAGACTTCTCTTTCTAAATGGACTGAACAAGGTTATTATGGAAGTGGTAAACAGACTGAACATCTTAAGGGTTGTCTTTTCACATTGTCAGTGGGAGAAGGGAGGAAGGTGGGGGGAGGAGGAGAATTCTGAAGGTGGTATAATTTTTTTTCCTTCTTCTTTTAGGTCTGTTAATAAACTTCTTTATATTCTTTCAAGTTTGGTGCCTGTTTTGCATTTCTCCTAACTCTTATCTCACAGCAGATAAACAGTAATGAGTATTTTGGACCAAACCACTACAACTTCTAACAAATTTTCACTGCTGCAGTGTAATACAGAGTTTGGCCTCTTAATATCATTATGCCCTATTCATTGCCCTTCCCAGAAACTCTAATTTTCTATGACATCATAAGTGGTTGCTATGGATATGATTGCTGTGACACAAACATGATTAGTGATTAGGACATCAGACGAAAAAAACGCTGTGTAAGGATGAGGAGCTGAGGTCTGTTTTCATGCAAATGTCCCTAGTATAAAGTGGAGGACAAGGAATGCAGAAAATAGAATAAATAACTAGAATTGCCTCTAAATGAAATGTTTTACCAAGTTTTCCCTGAAGCGTCAGCAGCTCTTTAAACATGCTGGTGATGGCCCATCACAAAGCCAGATGTTACCATTTATCAAGTAAAGTAAAGAGCTCCTCCTGCTTCCACAAATATGAACTGAATATGAAATCAAATGGGAAACTGCTGCACTAACACTGGAGAAAATATAAGGTAACTTTTAAGCTATCGAAAGGCTTGAGAATAAAAGAAGTGTTTGAAAGGAAGGAGGAAGTGTCAGCAGCATTACTTGATTCGTCTTTCAAAGGCAAAACTGCAGTAATGTATATAGACTTAAATCACTTGATGGGTGTCCTAGGGTTACGATTGCCTTCTCCCCTCTCTCTGTCACCTTCTCTTCCTCTTCCATATACACATCACATGCTTCTTAGGGAAAAAACCTAGGAAGCAAGCCTTTAGCGAGCTTCCTAAAACCCAGACTAGTAAGTGGGGACTCAGGACACAGAGGTAGCAGATGTAAACACTTTCCTGCAAGCATACTTTCTCATCCATATCAGTCTTAAACCTGGTAAGAAAAGAGCCACCAACCACATCAATCCTCATATTTTGTGAAATGACGTAAAGCATTCAAATTCTGCTCAGCCCCAACACTGGCTTATATAGTCAGGAAACACCAGTAGTACAAGTATTCTTTTCTCATGGTGTTTTACCTAGAAATGTATCATTTCCACTCAGGTGAGGACCTGGTAATGAAAGAGGTAGTAACTGCTGTAATGGTGGACTGATGTAACTCACTTACTTTAGGATTAAATGTAGAATCATTTAAAGGCCCCAGATCTTCAAAAAAGCATTCACAAAATGACAGATTAGTTTATGTAGCTGTAACAGTCCTCCAAAATACCTCCAAATTGGTTTGGAGGGAGAGATGTTGGAAGACTTAGAAAGTTGGGTAAAACAATTATACTTTCACAAACGTAAGTGCTTTTACAGGTCTGACAGTTAAGTAGAAAACTTAAAAGTACATATTAAGGGTAATTGTTTGGCTAACTTAATTAGGTTAACTCCAATTAGACTATTTAGAAGAAGGGCAGCTGGGAACTGTAGTGCACTAGGAGACATTAGCAAGAGAGAGGTGATGAGATTGTTGGGTGAATGGATTTTTTTTTTTTTTAATTTATTGAATTTTGAGAAGTTAGTTGGGATGGCATATAAGAAAAATTATAAATGTCAGAAAACCAGTACTGCTTCGAAACTCATGATTTTTAACACTGTATTGGATTATATTTTAAGTTTACAGGCTCTTTTTTTTTCAAAGCAATTTGTAGTTTTCCTTTACATACAAAGCCTGAGAGATCAGGGTCTGGAAAGCTGTACTGTGAAAAATGTTATCTCACTGGAAATTATTGTTTCTGTGCTTTGTGTGTTTCAGTGTTCACTCTGGTGCATAGTGATGAAGTGTATTATATTCTGGGATGAATAAAGGAGGGTTTTGTTGCACAGTGTTAGCTGTGGTGGCTACAGTGATACATTTGCATTTCTGGCTGTGCTGTGGCAGTAGCTGCCTCCTTTCAACATTTGGCTTAATACCCTAACATGGACTATAGGGGTCATTTTTGTAACTGCACAGTACAGCTGGTTTGTGCTGGGTTAGGTGTGCTAGTGGATATACTGCTGAAGTGGGTGAAATGAGTTCCCAGTTTACCCCTGCTACACAAGGATATAACCACTGTGAGGTGTAGATAGGAGCCATTGTGTCCCAGTGCTGCCACTAGCAGTACTTTCTCCTCCGGGAAAAGGACTGATGTCCACCCCATCCGCACCAGCTCCAAGAGGTCCCATACACAATTTCTGTCTCTCACAGCTTCCCCTCACTCTGGTGCCTGTTGTACAATTTGAGACCAATATGTTTCAGGAGGGTGGTTGTGGAAGTGGGGGAGGGGGTCGCTGAATTATGGTTGCTGTGGGAACCATAACTTTGAATTTCTTGACATCTGTCCAATGACAATCTCAACATTAACGTTGCATTAACATAGTTTTTTTGCATTTAATTAAAAAAGATGATGGCCTGGAATCTGTTAAGGAATTTAAAGCCAACATTTAAACTGTTTGCTGGGAGCAGATATGTCAGAGCCTCTGCTCTGGAAACGCTCACGAAACAGTCTGACAATGTACAATAGCCACAGAGACGAGAAATGAAAACAAAATGTTTGTAACACCATTGCTTGTCTCCTTCTGGTGGCTTTGCCTATCTTTTTTGTCTGAAGGGAACTGCTCTGACTGAGTTTAAAATAACTTGGAAATGAAATAATTGTTTCCAGTTCCTCTGTATACCATCCCCACTGCTGACCGCTGACTCCTTTGTGTGTGCAGGCTGAGTTTTCTGGGGGCTTGCTTCTCCAGCCCACGCTGCCATCCTGCAGCTTCTTAAGAGATTATGGCAGAAGCTCTTGCATGTACCAAGGTAGAGGCACAGGACGGTAGTAAATGGCTGCAGCATTCATCCTGATTTCTGGACTCTTAAAAAAGTGTCTGGGTTTCCCACGTTAAATTCCAGTGTGCTCACTAATTGGTTTTGATTTTGAGGGTTATGCAAAAGAAAGTGTTTACAACTCATGGATGTCTCACCTTGAAAGGTTTGGGGACACTAAGCTTTAGAACTCTCTTTTGTAACCTCATGTTATTTCAATAAGTTCAGCTATCAGACAAATAGACATATGGACTGTGCTAAAGTTAGGTGCTGTAGATAGGAGAAAGATGTTCATATGGCACCCGTGTTATTTAGCCTTCTCTCATAACAGAATACCATACTGTTAAAAATTGTCTATTTTTATGTAATTCTTCCACTTATATTGAGATAAAAAAATTATTAGTCTAAGGTTGGCTCACATCATCAGAGCTTCTAAATGTTGGCAACTTCCCTACAGTCTGTTGCAGGCAATAACTGCCAGGGAAGTTGCTTGAACACAAGCAGAAAATAGGTCTTCCTGCTGAGCCACCAGCCCAGCAATGTAAGAAAGAATTTAATACCATGGCCTTAAGAAAGTTTCCGTGTTCTTCACAGACATTCGTGCCTTCAGTAAGGTGATGGAGGGAGAATATAAAATCCCAGAGTTACTGCAAGCCTTGAAAAAGTTGTGAAAGAAGACTTGGCAGTTAGTAGCTTTATGTAAAAGATTTTTGCATATAAATTGCATACGCATATGACATTTTAGCTCCAACTTTACATGTGTTTTGGAGGTTGGATGCAATCTTGTCCCTGCCTGTCTGTTTGCTTTTGCCATCGCTGCATCAATATTAATCCCGTTGGTTTTTCCCTCTGGCTTTTTTCTTAATTTCCCTCTCTTCCAGTTTTGATTTAAAAACTCGTTGGTTCCTTTTATCCTAGGAAAAAAACCTAGGCATCTCTTTTCTGTTTTTTTAATGAATTATTGTATATAAAGTATGTATATTTCTTTTTTTGTCTTTTGTACTAGACACTCTTGTATTCATCTGGTGACAAGAAATGGCTAGAGAGCTGATAAAATGAAGAGATATTCCTTTACTGGAGACATTTTCCCTTCTTTAAAGGTAAAGAAACATTCCTTAAGTATTATTGCTATTCTGTCTCCCTCTGCCCGCCTTCTTTCCCCCTCCCTTCATTATCATCAGAGAATCACAGGCTTTGCCTTACCAACTGTCTGCACACTGTATTTAAGAAATATCACCATTCTGAGCTCAGATTTGGATGGACTTTAAAATTACTCATAAACTAAGTCCCTTTTTTGTTTGGAAATTGTCAGTGAACAGTCTAGTCTCCCTCTATTTTTGTCTCTTTATTAATAACCTCCTGGTGGCTGTATTTCGTTTTTGGAGTCTCAAACAGAATCTGGCTTATCTTTGTAAGCCCTGCTTGTAAGATGCCATGACATGGAACAGCTGCCCCTCATTGCCTGCATGACTGAGGTGGTTGTGGGCAGACACCTCCAAACAATCTATAGTTCTTCAGCTTCATGAAACATAACCAGAGCTATGAAATTTTCACACTCACCTCAAGTAGAAATTGCAGGTTTCCACAGTATTAGCTGATGAAATAAGCAATCCCTCCTTCCCTTCAGTTCTAGCTGCAGTGACTAATTTCAGTTCAGTCACTTTGACTTACCTTGTTCCTACTGTGGGAGGCTCAAGGCACTCTATGATACGGTACATGAACTACATCTGCAGTGGAAGAGAGTTTTTATGCCAGAAGTCTATCAACAAATGATTTGCAGAACTGCACTTCATTCTATCTAATAATTTTTGATTACTTGAAATTGATTGAATTTTTTGTTTTGTTGGATTTTTTTCCCACATTACTGATTTGTTGTGTTTTAATGAAATAAAATTTGGAGAATGTTTGAGAGCAAGGCATTATCTTTAAAGTCTCATACTTTCGAACACACACAAAAAAATTCTCTAAATGTTTTTAAGTCAAAAAATCTGATTTCTCACAGTCATTCTCATTAATTTCCTGCGGTGGACACATGACGTAATTAATACCTTGCACCCTTGGTCCAAAATAAATGTAATTGACAACTCAGTGGTTCCACTTAGCACAGCATTTAATTTGATTCCTAAGCATATAAAAGTTGCTTCCAGTTGAATTAGAGAACATAGCTGAACAGGGGCTGCAATGGTGCATCAAAAGCTATGACATCCCTGTTCAAATCATTTATAAACAGCAGAAGAATTTTAAGAACTGAATTACTACCTGAACTTCAAAAGAGACCATGTATTTCTATTAATACAAAGAACAATTGCAAGCTGTTAGCTGTTAAGTTATTTGAAATTGAAATTCATCAAAAAGGTGGTGGAGGAGGAATATATCTGCACTCTAATGTGGATAAAGGATCTTCTGTGAGGTAAAATTACTTCTGAAATAAGAGAAGTTTAAATAAACTCTCAAGAAGACATGCAACTTTATCTTCAGAGTGCCTTTCTCCCAGCCTCAGCTCAAACTCTCAGCTTTTTCCAACCAGATCCTAAACCCAACTTTAGATAAAAATTTCTGTTTCTACAGCCTGGGTTTGTTCTTGACCAAGAATTTTCTGAAACTCTTCAGCCACTAAAAAAAATACTAATTTTTGTACACCATCTTGATGATTTTTTTAAAATTGAAAAATCCAACTGCATTAGAAATACACAGTACATGGTTTTCCTTAACATAGGAGTTATTTTGTGGAAAGAGGAGGATGCCATATATGGGGGCTCTGTTACTCATCACCACAGAACTCCAGCCTGACTCTTTTTGCAGGTCTCATCTCCTTGCTGTGAAACACAGGGCTGATATTTTCCTCTGTAAATAGATATGCTCACAATACATTACAGTATTACAGCAGAACTTTCTAACATCACCTTTTTACCTCTTTTTAGCAGGTTCAAAATACAAATAAGGGCCAATGCTCTGAATTGGAATTTCTTGTGCAGTTTTGCTTTCATGGAGTTGCAGCAAGCAACAGATAAATTTGCTTTGTGTGTGAATGCCAGAAGCAGTGCTGGTATTTCAGAGTAACTGATGTCCCTGGGACCCAGGCAGTGATGTTGGGCTTAAAGGACAAATTGCTACATGCAATTTGGCAACCTATTTAAGGGGTAAAATAAGCAAGTTTTAGCATGATTATACATAAGCTCTGTTTTACTAATTGCTATTTGACTAAAATCTGTTTTTTTCAAAGCCCCTGGAGCCGTTATGCACAGCAAAGGAAAGTAATCATGAAAGAAAGCTTGATATTCTACATATGAGCAGCAGATTGTGTAAATCCAGCCTTCCGATTCTGATATTAGTTAAACATGCTCCTAATATTGCCACACATTGATTCAGGATAAAATATAGCAAAATGAGGCAGTTTGAAAAAGTCCCTCCTGTTCTATGTGGAGACATACTGGATTTAGCAATAGTGGCATGATTAGGATATCTTGAAACCAAATTAATTCAATTTATTTTACAGACCATTTCTCTTTACTTTCAAGTCCTGAAAGCTCAAAGGTTTATTCACTCTCTAATTCTCTGTAGGATCAGCCTGGGATGGGGGAAAAGATTCTATTATATAAAGGAGGTTCAAGTGAATGGGTCTTCTTTCAGAAGGAGGGGAGAATAAAAAGACACAAACAAAGCAACTAAAATTCAGATC
Source organism: Corvus kubaryi (assembly GCF_017639235.1). Classification (NCBI taxonomy): domain Eukaryota; kingdom Metazoa; phylum Chordata; class Aves; order Passeriformes; family Corvidae; genus Corvus; species Corvus kubaryi. The sequence goes on from NW_024582054.1 coordinate 22,955,675, forward strand.
AGCTTTTTCTCATTCATTTAGATATCTTCCAGATTGGCAGCTCTGGATGCAGGGTGAGATGAGAGTTTTGTGTCATTAAACTATGGTCACTTAGACTGTAGAAGAAAATCATCAAAATTTATTTCATATTTGACACAGAACAAGTATCAAGCCAAAATCTTTTATTTCACAATACTAAATCTGAAGTTACATGTGAAAGGGAAAAGGAAATAGAGAAAGAAGCTTAAAAAAATAAAAAGAGGAAGCGGGGGGGGGGGAAGGCAGTACTGAAACTGCAGTCTTAGCCTTCTAAACCCTTTTGCTTCTCTGATTGATACTTTTCAATTATACCTTCCCATTTCACTGACATTTGAAATGCTATTTTTTTTCTAGTGATAACTTCAAATGCTTAAGTTCCAACAGCACCAGTAACCCTGTTTAGCTGTAGTAGTAAATTGGTTCCTTGTACAACATAATGGCAGTGACAGCCTTTTGCTAGGGAAATGAGTTCTCCAATGGGACATGCCTATGATAAGACGTCCGGTTTTGAAATTGTATTTCTCTGTATCAGAATTAAATCTGGACTTTATATTTCTTTGCTGCCACTGCTCTGTAGCTGGTCCCTATACAGTACGACCAAAGACTGACAAGTAATGCTTACACAGGAACCCTTTCACTTAAATTGGATTTGTCCTTTTATGTTTCCTCCTATTATTAGCTATTAAAATCTCTCAAACCCTTTTTTAAACAGTGATAGGGTTTGGCAAACCTGAAACTCACTGACTTGGAGGAGGAAAAAAAAGTGTTCTACTATTAAGAGCAGTCATTTCCTTCCCTGGGTAAAATTAACTCGCATTTAGTAAAATACAGTATTGATTCCCTGCGTTATATGGTAAGATATACAGAGTATCTTCATTGTGTGAAGAAAGGTCAGGATTCAAATCTATTATATTGGCACAGCTAAAGGCCTTTTAAAAAGGATACCAAAGAAAACACAAATCAGTGCCACTCCTGGGTACCTTTAGAAAATCCAAGCCTGCTTTCTTCTGGCTGTCATATTGTATTTCTTAGAGTCTTTAATGGTTAAAACAAAAGTAATGTGCCTCCTGTGCCGCTTGATTTGCATTGGTACCTGACAGTACCATAAGTGTGTGCACTTAGTGTGTTATTACTATGTGCTGTAATGGAACAGCACAATGGAGGTCACTAGGAGATCATCAGTATATATAATTTCATTTTAACCTTAGGTTTACATTATCACTTAAATAACAAAATAATAATCAGTCTGTGGGAAAGGGTAATTCTTTTTCCATTTCTTGCAGTAAAAAATTAACTCAATGTGATCCCTATATTGGTCTCAATACTGATAACAATTCCATCCCATTTTTCTTCAAAGAAACACTCCTGGCAAAATTAGGAGAGAAACTGCTTGGAACTTCAAAGCTGTTCAAAAAGAAAACAGTTTAGATTTCAACAATGGCCTCTGACTTATTTCTGATTTCATTTCAGCATGGGATGTATTCACTTTAGAAAATACAGACAAGAATGCTTTTTGACACATATCTTGAAAAGGCTATTGGACTTGTACATATATGGATTATCTATATAGCATTTATGTCTGATTTGAGAGGGCTGCAATTTTTTGCCTTCAGTTGCCATCAAGGATCAATAACTGTGGTCAAGATGATACTTTTCCTTGATGTGGTAGAGATTCCATTGCACCTACTCAATGATTACATTTTATTTCATTGAATGGTTAAATTTACTGTGTAAAAAGGATTTGGACCTTTAATTGCTAATCTTTTTACTTTTTAAAAACATTGACCAGAATATAACTTTTACAGCCTCTGTCTGTGTTTTCTACATACTATTAATAGTCAGAAATGTTGAATACAGAAGGGCAAGTTAAATCCTGTCATTGAAACAGCAAACAGCTTTAGTCAAATGTATTGGCACAGAATTAAAAATGCATCAAGCATGTATTTGTCTTCTCAATGGGAAGCCCTTATTAATAGTTTGAAGAGTAGAAAGCTTAGCCTTATGCAACAAGTGCTGTAGTAGGTTGTTGGTTTTTTTTTTTAAATATATTTTAATGTGTGAAATTGCAGGATGCCAAGGTTGCCATTAAAGCTCCTCTCTCATTCCAGTAATTTTCCCACTTAGATTCATTCTTTCCTTTCACAAAAAAGCACTTCATAGTGGTCACAGCAGAAATGCAGTGATACTGAGCAGAGTGCAAGGTTAATTACTACTCCACTGTCAAAATATTGGACATAACTACAAGGACATGAGTCGGCTCACTTCTCTGAGAAATCTCTCCCTTTCTCTCTTGTGAGCAGGGATTTTCTAAAGAAGTGTTATGTGTTTTATTCAGAATTTTAGTAGAAATTATTTATAGACAGGCTATTTTAGAAGAACCCACTTTTTTTTTTGATTCTGACCCCAGCACAGAACAGTAGCATGAACCCATAAAACAAGACTGTATTCTCTATAGACCTGTGGACATAATTCGTACCTCAGGGATCCCTTTGAAAATAAATCAGGTGAATTGTCTGTGTTCAAATCTTTGTTTTGGCTTCTGACTCTAGAAATTTACAAGCAAGTGTTTTTCTTCAGTGCTGTTACTCTTCCCTACTCAGCCAAGATGTGGGAGGTTTGACTAACTTGGAATATGGCTCCTTTGTATTTAGGACTAAACCACATCTAATTAAATTTTAAAATGAAATTAAGGGAAATCACCAAATCTATGTGTGACCTGGCAGGTGCCTCAGTCTCTGTTTACTGGCTGTGGGCTGCTGGGTTGGAGTTCCCTGAAGCCCTTACTGGAAACCTACAAAACAAAAGAAAGCTGATTTTGCTATCTCATTCACAAATCTGATCAAACTGCTGTAATAAAGAGTGTGGATGAATCTTTCCTTGGCTTACAATTTCTAGCAAGTACTCAAGAATGCTTCTTCTGTGTGTGATGACAGAGCAGCCAAAGGCAAAATCTGACCAGCATTGCTCTGGACCTCAGTCTCCTCTTGTGATCCAGCCCACTGATGCCCCTCAGCAGGGTTAAATAACTATCTTGCTAGGAGGTCAAGATTAGTCCACTCCTATATTTCACCAAGATCTTCTTGCATTGTCATTTCTCCTTTTTGACAGCCAGCTGCTGTCACTTGATCCTATTATAGTAGTCCTTTTGCTGATGCTTTCTGGACAAGCGTGCTCTTTTCTCTAGCTGTTAAATCCAACCCAGCCCACTTCCACCACTTGACATAATGGGTGTGAAGATTTTCCCATAACAAGCCCAGACCTAGGAAGCAGTTTCTTGTATTAACATCCTTCACCAAACCTCTTAGCTTCAGGCATGGTGTATCTGATCAGGCAATACAAAAATTTTGTATGGGCTATGAGGTCTTCAAAGGCTGCTTTGTGTGTTTGTTGAAAAGGAAAGATGTGACCCACTAAGGTGTGTCCAGAGTTTATTTTATGCAGTTGGAATGGGAAATGGCCTGAATAAATAGAGATGAAGCTGAAGAGAAAACTGAAAGAGTAAGTGTGGGAAATGTCTTGTGCTTTGCTTTGCTTTCACAAAACACACATGGTGCTACTACTGTTTTAAAATTATTTTTTAAAATGTGCTTATGACATTATAGTGAGTGAGAACAAATCACTCTAGATTAACAATGCACATAAAAATAATTAACAAGCTGACCACATGCCTGCTAACAATCTCAATCAAATTTGCAAACTGCCATTAAAACAAACACAAAAGAACCCCATAAAACCCCCTTAAACTCCTAAATCCACTATAACTCATGATCTTATACACACATAATGCATCTTTCAGCCTGCTGGGATACCTGAGGCCCTTCAGACAAGTGGTGCTGTGAGCCACCTCTTCACCGGTGGTTCTCATTTGGCAGACAGCTGGCTTTTAAGTCTGGGGCTTTTACTTTGTGTCCTTTAGCAGAATTTAGCAGTTAGAAAACTGAGAAGAAGGGTGGCTTTTTGAATAGTCTTTAAAGGCCTTGGTGAGTTAAAATCAACACCTGAAGTTATACCCAAAATGAGCATGGCATCCCACTTATCCTGGTAAGCATACTTATTACACACTTTTTTGGACCAGAAGAGCTTATGTGTGGTGGCATTCTGCACTAAATGATATTTCTCTTTGGAACGTACCTTTTAAAATTCTTCACAGTTTTTCTTATGACACAAAATAAGCTTTATTCCCTTCCTACTATTAATGGACAACTAAGGTGTGGAAACTAAGTAATGTGCCAGTGTTCAGGGCCTGATTTTGTATTCAAACCTGCCTTACCTGTCTTAATTAGCGGCTCAGATTTTAAATAGCTGGCTTTCTGAGCCTCTTCTAGTTGTGTACACATGGCATTTTCTTTTAGTTGAAGCTTATTGTCAAGTGGATTTTTTCCCCTGTAAAAAAATCAATACAATTTGAATTTTTCTACCCAGACTGAATCCTTGGTAAATTGTTGTGGACCGTTATTGATTTCTTATATCTATGAGATTTTTTTTTTTTTTTTAACTAGCATTAAGGTAAACAGAAGTCTTATTGTGTTCATTTTACAGGATAACACTTATCTAGACAAAAGAACACATAAGCACAGGGCTTACCTATAGGAAAGATTCAGCAAATCACTTCCAATAAGACAAAATAAGAAGAACAAATGAGCAGAATGGGAAGATTGCTTTCTTGTCACAAATTTTGATTGAATTGAGTCTGTGCTTTTGGGACTGGTTTACTGATAGAACAAGAAATATCATTTAACTATTTCTTACACTTTCATGCCCACAGAAAAGATAGTAAAGACAGAAAAGTTCTTAAATGAGGATTATGACTCTTTCCTTACCCCACTGAATCTGGTAAGGGAAAGGATGAGAAACATATCTGTCTTTTAAAAGACATCAGAGTGTTTTTTCCTCTTTAGTTCTAAACTGTCTCCAAAACAAAAAGGAGACCCTCCTATTTCACTCTGAAGGCAAGTGGAGCAGCCATTTCTAGAAGCACAAGAAAATAGAAAGTTGAGGAATACTGCTGAATTTATGAAGTCCCCACCCATACAAAAATACAAAGTATTTCAAGTGATCCCTGAGACTTCCGACCTTTGGGATCAAAATCTTTCAAGAAGGCATTGCAATTCCATACTGAGGCACGTAATGATAATAACAGCAATAACTTTGATAAAGTAGAATGAATTCTTGCAGAAAAATGAATGGATAATGTGGACTTCCTGGGACAAAGAACTGTTCTAGGGAACACATGACCCCAGAAGTGACTTGAATGTTGTGAACACTGATGTTCAGTGAGAAACATTCTGAACTCCAATATTTCTCTTTCAAAAATGTTTATATTTAGCTTTTATAAGGTATGACTGTTTTAGGGTCATGTCATACACTAGAACTACTGTGGGGAAAATTGGAGTTAATTATTGCTGAATGAGATGCCAAGTAATTGTCGGAATCCAAAGGACAATGTCTTGAAATGTTTGGTGTTTCTTATTTTTTTCCTTTTTTTCTCTGTCTCTTTTTTTTTTTTTTTTTTTTTTTTTTTTTTAGCATTCATTCTTTTCTGGTTCCCTGTGGAGTGTTCAGTTCCTAGGGTGGCCTGAGGAGAGATCAGTGATGCTGTGCTTTGTAGTCTATTACAGCACAGCTGTTCATCAATTAGGATGGAGAAAATAATCCTGCTGTTTTAGAATAGCATGATGTGCCTTCTATGTTATCAGGCAAAATGCAAACTGGATACATGAAACCCATGCAGTGAGGCTGCCAGTGTGAGGGGGAACCTCTGACTCAAAAAAGTTCTCCTTTATTATTCTCCTTTTCTCTGCTAGTTAGAAACTATAATTACAAACTTGAGCACCCACTCTACCTTATGACATGAAGGAGCATCCACAGTTGCCCTGCAGGAGCCACTAGAGCAATTAGTGAATCAGAGGTCAAGAATAAAGCTAAGAAATGTGAATCAATGCTATGCTTATACTGAGTGTCTGTTTGTACACTGCTTTCTTTCTTTTTTTTTTTTTTCCCTTCCTTTTCCATCAGGCCTTCTTTTCTTGTAATAGCAGAGGAATGTGTGCCGAAAAGCAGATAGTTAGTGCCACTTTGCCACCATATGCCTTTATATTTGGAAATTTGCATAAACAGCAAAACATTAAAACAGGATTTATAACCCCCCCTCAAAAATAGAAAATATATGCAGAAGTTTCAAAAGGAAACCATGGGAGTTAAGTTAAGAGGCCCCAGCCCTAAATCCCATTAATTGGAAACAGTGTATTTTATTTGTATTCATAACATGTATCTATTATGCAGACTGTCTAGTGCACAGCATACAGTTTTTACTGGGGCTAAGGAGCCCTGCTCATGGGCAATGTTCTGGATTTCTGTTGTAATTCTTAATGTGTGGAGCAGACACCCAGAACAGAAACTGCATTAAAAACCTGAGAGTTGGAGAGAGAGATGGACCTGTGGTTAAAACTGAATCAATCCCCTCTGCTCTACCACAAACACATTGGCACATGCCATTCCCAGTTGCATTCACACTCAGTCCTTCATAGAAGCAAAAAAATACACTCTGAGATCCACTAAATCAATCCTCAAGGTCTAAAGGAGTGATAGAGGTTAAAAATTTCTTCTAAAGTTTGTGTTTTTCCACTCAGATCAATGCTTCTGCAGAGAAGACATGACCCTAGGTATTACAAAGAAGCTGCTTCACACCTGCATGTGGGGTGGTGCAGCACGTCTGGCTTGAGGTGTGGATGAGCAGCTTTGGAAACCCACTGAGGCCAGCAGCTCCTGGCAAGGGAGTGCTCTGGAGTTCTGAGCGGCAGTAAATGTTGAGGTCCTACTGTCATTGCTGCTGCCTTTCTTATTGCCTCCTTCCCCTCTGTGCTGTAGCAGGTATCACCCAGCCAGGGTCTCCTCTCCAGCCTGCACCCTTGCCTTCCTGTCTACATACTGACTGAAATAAATAGGAAAAACATGAACAAATTAATTAGGGAGGGGACTATCTGTGCTGTTAAGTGGTTAACAGCTGCAGGATGTACATTTTGATGTGAATTTAAGATGCCTATCTCCAGCTCCTGCCTTCAGGTCATGTAAGTAAAAGTGGCCTTCTGCTTCTGAAGAGTGCAGAGAGGTAACTTCAGCCAAGGGAAAGTATCACTCTCTGAATTTTACCTAGAAACAAAATGGAAATTCTACTGTTCATACTTAAACCCATTTTATTAAATGGTCTGAACTATTGTTCTGCCTTAACGATAACCGAAGGAGTCCTTGGATATGGGCTTGTGGTTGTCTCTCTTTTAATGCACAGGTCTCAGAAGAGTACCTATGTCAGAGAATATCCACTTGCCCAAATACAGAAGCAGGGAGGTCCTTCTGGCCACAGTTTCCCCTCTCTGGGCACAGTAAACTGGTTTGCAAACTTTTATCATCTTGCACAACTTAGCCTGTGCCAAAATATCTGAATTTTTCCTTTTCTCCCCCATCAGATTCAAATTTGAACTTACCATTTTGTTGCTCTTCTCACTTGTGTAATTAGACCTGTGGATGCATTTATAGTTTTTCTTGTTTCTTCCCAGTACTCCTCATGTTGCATCTTTCACAAACATTTGTTTTCATTTCTCCCTTTAGTAAGAGAACACAATCTTTAAAAGCAAGGATACTGGAACAGACACTGTGCTTCATTCATTTACTTTGGCAATTAAAATGTAGTAAGTTATTTCTTATTCATAATGTCTCATATACTACTGACTATTGTTGTATAGATGCTAAATGTAAGGAAATTGTAATATGAGACATTAAGTGATATAAGATCTTACTACAGCATTGCTTCTGCTCATCCTTGGACCAGAAGTGGCTGAAAGGCAGCGATTTTGGGTGCAAATTAAAGAGCATATAGATTAATAATGATCATTGGTAATAATAACAATTTTGAATGGTTAATCCATGCAAAGTAGTTGTATTACTCTTTCTTTTTTATTAAATAATCTTTTATTTGCCTTTTTATGTTGGGGCCTGTGAACAGAATCCCAGATCTTCAGATGCAGTTGATATCTGGACATGTCTACAAATTTTGTTTGGGGGTAATAATTTGTTTGTAAACTGTAAACAGCTACTTGAAAACACGTGCATTTCATATATGCCAGGTTTTGTGTAATCTATACAAATTCTCCATACTGCAGCTATAGCTTTGGTTTCAGCCTTCCAAATCCCTTGTGTCCACACAGGACAAATGGTGCTCAGTTGGGCACCATATGCAGATGCAGCTCTTCATTTCCAGCCCATGCTTGATATTGAGACAATAAAAAGTCAGTGAAGGATTTTGCAACTGCCTCTCAGTGTAGCTGGAGCCTCAGCTGTGTATGTGGCAGTTTTACTTATCCTCCCTTTCTGAGATGGCTCTTGTGCCACTAGCAGTAGTGAGTAAACATGGAAATGATGAAAAGGGCTAGAAATGATTGCAAATGTGGAAACTCTACTGGGTGCTTTTCTGTGAAACTGCCCAGCAGTTTATGTTCATGCTGATGAAAACACACTTTATGCCTGGTAAAGTTTTTCCAGAATGCTTGTCCTAAAAATCTCTACTTATTTTCTTTTTTATTCTCAAATTCTGACTGTTCTCCTTGCAGAACTGTGATGAAAGAAGTACAGGGAACCTCTGCTCTTTTGGTGGAATGTTTAGGGTGGTGTTATATGCAGGAAGTCTGTATATATTCAAACATCTGCCTTACTAAAAAAAAGAAATTAATGTGTTACCTTAGGCTCTCACTCTGTTTCTTATACTAAAGTTTATGTAGAAAGGAGAGGTTTAATTCACACGTGAAATTAATTTGACGGTCCTTCATTAATTCCAACTCAATGTCTGTCAAAACTGCAGTATAACAGCAGTTCAGCATGACTGGCATTAACTGCTCAGAAAAAGCCCTGCACTGGAATAACACGTTGATTGAACTTTGGCATTAAGACACACAACTCAGCAGGATGTGAGAAGAGGGACAACACTGGTCCCTACATGTGCTACTGGTCCAGTTGTTTTCCTCAGTAAAAAAAAATTTCCCAGTTAAAATTTCCTAAAATTTTTGTAAAATTAAAAAGGTAATCCCTAGGAGTTGAGACACATTTGGACTTTATGTAAGCTATTTATTAAATATGGAAAGATATATTGGATAAATTGAACAAACATAAGCTACTGAAATCTTACTACCCAGCTAAAACTTACCAAAAGATACAGAATTCTTAAGTTTAAAGGCAGGTTTTGAAGAACACTGCAGGCCCTGGGAGATCTGTGGATCTCTGAAACCAAGGATACCTTTTCAAGAGTATTTAGTGATTGGAGACCAGCATTTAGAAATGCAAAATACTGTTGTATTGCTAGAGAGAACGAACATTTACAACACCACTGTTAAATGACCTGTTAAAAACCCTTTATTTGCAGGTAAGACAAACACTTGAAGTACTTAAATTTCATTTTTCTTATGCTTAAAGTTGAGCTTATATTTAATCACCTTTTGCAATCGAGGTGAAGAGCCTGACCACAAGCTCTTTAAAGTCAAGGAAAATTTAAAGTCAAGTCACAGAAAGCCAGAAGAATGGCTACCATATTTTCACGTATATGACACTTACCTCAGGTATTTTGCATCCTCTCAATGTCGTGAGGCTTGAAAATACATTTTCAGATAACCTACACATACATGGAGGCTTCTGGGCATGGGACCTGGAGAAAAGGCCTGTGGATCCATGGTAAACCTCCCTTTGCAACACCCATGTACTTCTGCTGTGGCAGAATCTGTTTTCTTAACAGATAACCTGTGGTTGAGATATGGTACATTAATTAAAGGGTTTTTTGGGACAAAATAAAGAAGGGAGAAGGCATGTGTAGATTTGGAGCAATTTGTTATTTATTTGTGACCGTAGGAGACCTCAGCTGTGTTTTTCACCTCAGCGTGGAAGCATCTTGATCAAAAGCTGAGTGTAACAGAGATAAAGAACTTGCACGACAGATACTTTTTGAAATGGAAGCAAAACATGCAGTATTTGTAGCCTGGCAATGTTGAAAAGAAATATGTAAGATTAAAACAAGCAAGTCCAAGTGTGTTTCTTCAGTAGATAGATATATACATATATACTTAATTTAATGCAGCAGCTTTGGTTGGTCTATTTCTCATTCCCCCCTCCCCCCTTTTTTAAAAGCATATAAATTCCAACCATGTTTTGTGTGAAGGGTCTCAGTGCATACTGACATTGTGAGTGTCAGCTCCAGATCACTTTAATCAGAGAGTGGATATGCATGATAAAACGGATAAGGGACTTTAATCAAAAAATCCGCTGGTCTGGAAACGTGACGCACTCCGCCAAACACACTTCATCCCACTTTTCTTGTGCCACTGCCAAGATTTTTATTTCATGAATATGCATTGGACATGATATTACATTAAAATGTGACATTGTTGTGTAGTGGTAGGGATTTAGAATTAGAATAAATAAATAAATAAATAGACTTCTGTAAAGTTTTTGTAATTGAACATTAGTATCATGTTGTGATTTTACATATATTTATCCACCTACCCCCACCCTTTTCGTTCTCTCCAAATTTATTTTTGAATTGCATATTGCATTCATTCCTTTCTGCTTAATAAGAACAACAACAGTAGCAGAGGGATGCTTTATTTAACTTTTACCTATAAGCATAATGTATAGTGTTCTCACCAAGGAATTCTATTTTTGCATACAAAGTACATGTCTTTGGCTCTGTGGCTGGGGGCATTTTTGCTTCTACAGCCAGAAATTACTCCTTTTCACAGAGCCTACTCCAAAGTCCATTATTCTTTACGCAAAGGCTCCCTCTGAATTTCACAGGATTTGGATCATGTACCTAATAAACTGAGAAATCCTTTCTTCCCCCTAATTTTGCTGTGTTACTTTGTTTCCTGGAAATTGGTGAGGATTATAAAACCAATGTATGGAAATTTGCATCATTAAGTCTGTGCTAGTCTCAATTTTAGATTTGTATATTTTCATGTACTTGGGCCAATCAGCTTTGAGTCAGAACATGTAAGCATTTCTACATCTGTCTCTTTGAAAACCCCCACACCATGATTTCTGAGAACAGATCTCTCAGACAATATACTTTGAAACACACACCCTAGCATGTGGTGAAGCATTCATCAGATTAAAGATGAATGTGTTTGCTGTCGTACAGTTTCTCTGCCACAAATACATGCAGGATGGCACTTGAGCAAAGCAAATTTGTCTAAATGCAATGGTTTGTATCTGACAAAAGTCAGGGCCTGGTCTAAGTGTATACAAAACTGTTAAATTCAGTGAAGCTGTGCAGAATTGCACAAAGCGTTTGCCCTTAAATACGCAAATATATGTTACTACTATGACACTGTTGAGTGTCTTTGTGGCATATCTAGGGTGGATAATGGCTAGGTATGAGTCACAGAACTGAGTTTCTTTTCCTTCTTGTCTCCTGATCTAGATGCACTTGGTTAAATGAGAGAGTGATACTGCCTTCCTTTCACTCACCAGTGACTTGAAATCTCTACATTAAGTAGTGTTGAGCAGTTAGGGAGTTTTTTTCTTAAGCTAGGGGTAAAAGTGGATGTTCTTTAATTTGCTAATCGAGGATTGTTGTATATCAGTTGTTCAGTGAGGACCTCTTCTTGTAATGGATGCTTTCCAAAAGTAATTCTAATTAAAGCCAAACAAACAAAAATTGTAATTACCTGACTAATGATCTGGAGCACCAATATTTCATAACCTGTGTTATTCAAATGTACAGAGGCTGTATAAAGATTGCTTGGTGTGGAAGATTTGTAAGTGATAACCACATTGAGAATGTGGTCTCACTTAGCCTTTTGCTGTGCTTCAAACTTTTGAAAGAGAGAAAAGATTAGTGATTGTTGGCTGAGCTGTTGCTGACAAGGGCAAAAAATATTGAAGATAAAATTCAGAGCTCTTTACTTCTACACCAAAGTTATGGTAATTTCAAATAGAATTTCCTTTATGAGACTCAATTTCACCAGACTTTATACCTTCTGTATGTATGTATCTTCCACTGGTGAAAGCAGAGAAAGCTTGACATTCAGTCCCAGATCCTAATCAGAAAAGGAAATCTGCAACTTAGGAAGTTTTCAAAAATTTTATAGGCACTTAGGCTTAGGTTTTAGTCCCACCATAGAACTCTCTGGGCTGGCTGGTGTGTACTAGGGAGTTCAACATTGCCCTTTTCTGCAGAGTTCATTTGATAGTGTTGTGAGGACCAAGAATGATAGCAGTAGGGGGACCTGTTTGTCCACTTATTGTCAGTTTGGGGTGTTTTGTGGAAACAGCTGGACTCAAACCTTATCCTGGTGCTTTCCCTATGCTGACCTTGCAAAATTGCCATGGGCATTGGAGTAAAAACTTTCCCCCTGGATATTACTTTTGTATTTGTGTTGTTCCCTGACACTGGCAGAAGAATTCCTGTGCATCAGCAGAACTTATTGTCCTTCATACCTTCTTTAGAGCTGGACAACCAGACTGTTTCTGGAGAGCCTTATGCTTTCATGCTATGATTCTTGAGTGCAGAAGGATTTATTTAAATGAAAGCATTTCCATAGTGTTCTTAAAGCCTCAGAGAGGATCCTGAGACCTTACTGACAGTACTTTTCCACTCACAGTCGATCTAGGATCTTGTAGCTTTTAGTGTCTGTCCTTTTCTCTTTTAAATGATACCTTTCTGAAAACAACTTTTTATAAAATGCACAGCTTTGTATGGTTGTAACCATTAACAGAGGAACTCTGCTCATGGGGCAGTTAGGTTTACTACAGCTGCTATAATTTCTGAGCTCACACTGTTCTTCACTAAAAGTCTAATTCAAACTCTTCTCACTACTTTTGTCCAGCTCCTAGAATCCACTACACTCCCAGATAGCTAACAAGTCAAACCCTATGCATCCTCTAGACTGCCCACCTCATGAATATACCATGTAACAAGGCAGCTGGGGATATGGATGAAGTCCTACCACAGCAGAGAAAGAGGAGTGCAGTTCTGTGCAGATTTCAAAAGGAAAATCACAGTTATGGCACAATCAAATAGTCAAACAGTTAATAGATTAGAAACACCTAGTATAAAGGACAATGACTTCAATGGAACAATACTCATGGTCTCGAATTCCTGTAGATTATGGATATGTACTCATAGAAGAGCTTTTAGTGGCTGATAGAGATATCTGCAAAGACAGACATCAGTCAGAACTGCCTAATGTAGAATGAAACATCCCCAAAGGAAATTACCATTACAAAAACTATTATTTAATATTAAAGGTAATTGTAACACAAGGGCATGACTCATATCCTTGTGTTACAATTAACTTAATATTAAATGATAGTTTTCTGAATGGTAATGAGGGGAAGTTAAACCTGACACTCTGTCCTCAACCCTTGCTACTGTGCCTGACTATTAATATGACTAAGAGGTGTCTGTACAGTCTGTCATTTACTCATGTCACCTGTTAGTCATGATGAAGTGTGGAAGGTAGAATTATAGTACCAGCTTTTACAATTAATTGGAGAATGCTCATTTTGTGGACTGCTATACAGGATAACTGACCTTTACAACCATCAGACTAGAGAGCTGATGCATTATATTGATAATGAGCACTTTAGTATGTTAGACCATGACAGACTTATAAAGATTCACAGCCTTAACTTTCTGTACTTCATGCAATCTTCCTAATATTCTTCCTCAAGAGCTTTTTCTGGTTTCTGCACAGTTCCAGCTGGTATCAAAGATGTGTACATAGAAAAATGCAGGCACATTTCATGCCATGATCATGTTTAAAACCTTTTAACATCAGGTTTTCTGTTCTGTAGAGCATGCCTGTATAGTTCCCAACACAGAACTGGGGCGTTAGTTTAGAGGCAGCCTTAGCATCACTTCAGCATAACATTTATATTTCTGCATATCTCTATATTGTATTGCTACTGATAGTGAATGGACAGTTTTGCTTCCTGCACCCCTGCAGCTGGTTCCTGAATATAATTAACCACTTAAGAGTAAGGTAGAATGTATGACTTAAGAAAAATAATAAGAAAATCATTATATGCTTAGTCAGAATGAATCATTTTGCATGTTAATGGTTACATCATGTCATTCCTTACATCACGACACATGACATAGAACCACTGCATGCAGTTTATTTTAAAAAGTTTAAAATTAAAGATATATACACTCTTTTCTTATCTATTTGTAGCTGTGATTTCAGCCAGAGAACTTGTACTATGAATTCATGTTATTAATTAGCAGGTTTGGATACCTGCAAAAAGCAAATAATTCTGAGATACCAGCACACAGTCCATGAAAACAGATATTTCAGGATGAACTTAGCTCTAATAACTGGGTCTGTGTTTGAAAACAAGTTTAAATCAGGAAATAGACCTGAATATATATCATCTGAATATATATCATCCTGCTCTGTGATGGACCCTGTTGCTGGGGTATAGTACTGCTGATCTAACCTTTCCCTTGGAAAAAAGCATATGGTTTTACCTATAATCATGTTGTAAGCTCTCTAACACAACGCAAAGAGGATTCCACAGGGTAAGAGAAAATCTCGCCAAGAAGTCCAAATTCCACTTAATATCTAGAGGTGAGAAAATCCATGTGACTCCAGTTGCCTTTTACAATGGAAAAGGTGGAAGGGAAGCTGTAAAGCAATAAGGTATCTTTCCCTTTTGCTGTTTGTACTAGCAGATGTAGGTGAAACCCTGCAAGTGCATTTGTTTCCCTGTTGGGCTGGCAGCAAGATCATTTTAACTTGAAGTTACACAGTGCAAGAGAAAAATACTGGTGTGTCAAGCCATGATGTCCCCTGGTTCCCCTGAAGTGCAACACTACCAGAAAATGCCTTATTTTCTCTAACAGGCAAACTCTGCCAGTCCAAACCTGGCATTTTCTAGGAGATGCAGTAGCCCTTTCTCCTGAGCAAATGCTGTTGTTCCATTTGAAGAAGGAGCCTTGCCCTGTTTACAATCCTGCATTGTTTGTAAGGATTGGCTACGCATGGACACGTGGAACAGAAAAATGCAGGAATGGCATCCTATGCCTGCACAGCCACTGGAGCAGTGATGAGATATATGGCAACAGATCAGGTCAAAACTTCATATTTTTTAAGTCCTTAAATATATATTCAGAGATAGGGAGCTGTCTGTGTGGCAGTTATCCAAACTCTAAAAACCCCATAAATACATATTTACATGACAGATTTACATGATTTGCTCTGGAGCTCTTGCACAATTTTCAGGCAAGGTTTTTCATAACCTGCAATATACTGCAGAGAAAGGGTATTTCCACCTCAGACTGGGTTCATCCTTCAAGAAGCTCTGGGTGTTCTAGGTCAAGACACACTCAAGCTTGAACAGCCTTGCTGGGATGTCTGGTAATTTAGAAGCAGCTGCAGAGGAGAAAGAAACTAAGCAGAAGGGCTTTGAGAGCCTGCTTTTAGGAGTCCATAATCTGCCCTCATAAATCTTCCTGGAGATTTTGAAATGGATTGGTTGTGACATTCATGACTTATTTTACTATCTCTAGGCATGCCAGCACTTTCAAGCTGGATGTCAGGAACTCATAGCTTCACCAGTAATGCACCTAGATTGAACTTCTTCTGTGTTAAACCTTAGTATGCTTGTACTATGTACAGGAACTGTGTTAATGTAACATGGGTGAACTCAACAATAGCTCTGCCCAGTGTTGGGGAAGATGAAACAGGAAAGCCTTATAAATATGATTGCCTGACAAAAGATTTTGGGAATATGAAAACTACAGGCAACATCGAAATGAAAGCCACTTTTGAAATACCAGGTCTTAGTTACTGAACAACTAGAAAACAATGGTATGGCCAACTGAAGGTAATCCCCTCTTGATTGAACAATACCCTCTGCTTGCAGGCAGGTCCAAGGGTCAGAGCAGACCCTACTAGCTCAGCAGAAGGGGTCCAAAGAGTAGTTTTTAGAAGTTAAGATGTAACACTTTATGGTAATATAAGAACTCTTATAGGCTGTATGTAAATGCTATAGGATTTGTATCTTGTATTAGATTGGTTAGTGACAATTAGAATATTCAGTACAGAAGATGATTTATTGTATTGTAACCAGGACTTCACCATTCCATTCCATTCCATTCCTCTCTTACTCTTCGCACACTATTACACTCTCTCTCTCTCTCTCCTTACTTACTCGCTTACTCTCTTGCTCTCTTGGGCCTGCTCAGAGCTGCCAGCTGCAGCTCTAAGCAGTGCCCCTGTACCCACGCCCTTTGCAATAAACCGCATGTCCCAAGATCTGCCTATAGAGATCTCTCGTCTCCATCCGTCCCGACCGTCAAGCCCACCAGAGTCCCTACAGCCCAGAAATGAATTAACAATCACAAGTGAAAATTTGTTTTGTTTTGCCATTTAAAGACAGACACTGAAGGAGAATGTTAGTCACCTGTTATACAATTGAGCTGTACAACTAACATCTCTATTAGATATTGTACAGAATGAGAAAGGAGCATCACTTATTTATTCCTTCTTTAATCTTTCCTCAAGACTCCAATGGCTTACAGTAGAATCGATGATATATGTAGTAGATACTGCAGAAAGATGTGTTTCTGAGCTGAGGCAGAAGGCAGGTTTCCTCAATGTACGGGTTAGCAGTTACCATGTCTACACATCACTAGGGATAATCATACCAGACCAGAAAAGTACTTCAGGATCTGCTTACCTTTGAGCATGCAGGCATACTAATTGACTTAACTGAGATTACATACAGGCTTAAAGTTAGTTGTATGGTTTGCTGGATTTGTCATTAATCCCATGGCCTGAAATATACAGAAGCTTTATAGTGAACTTGAAGGCCACTGAACCAAGCTTCCTTGAAAGGCCTCCTTTTCAACTAGGAAACTGATTTTTGAGGGCTTGTTGGTTTGTTTGTTTATTTGTTTTAAATAAAGGTTCCTAAGGTGCTGGAAACACTGACAAGGAAACGAGCGATGTGCTTTTAACTGGCATTGCCTAACTGCATCCTGAGCCTTTGCCATCTTGTTCAGAGTATCCACCAGCTAGTCCCAGGTTGCTTCTTGAATTTTACTTGGCATCTAACTTAAGCCACATCTTAGTCAATGAAATTATTGAGTGGTTTATTGTGAATGCCATTGTTTCAGAAGCTGAGTCATACACTGTTGCATTTTGATACCAGTTAACATCTTAAAAGAGGGATAACTTGCTGTCAGTATAAGGTTTGCACTTTTATTGCTGAAGCATTATTTCTAATGTCTGGCAAAAAAATAGGGTGGAGACACTTCAAAAATAAATCTTTTCCTTCTTAGACACCATTGTGAAACTAAAAATTATTATTATTATTATTATTATTATTGATTAAAAACAGCTTCAGGGATTCCACATGCTCAAGTATAATGCCAATTTTTGTGGCATAATCATCGCATCCTATTTATAGAGAAGAAAC
Organism: Corvus kubaryi; assembly: GCF_017639235.1. NCBI lineage: Eukaryota > Metazoa > Chordata > Aves > Passeriformes > Corvidae > Corvus > Corvus kubaryi. The sequence goes on from NW_024582054.1 coordinate 22,973,156, forward strand.
AAGCAAAATTATTCCTCCCATGTTATATATTTCTGACGATTTTTTACATAGAGTTATTTCTTAATTTTTTACATTGCTATCTCATGTTACATTCATGGACCAAAAAACATCCTGCATTTCACTTTAAAAATAAGAAAGAAAAATGAATGGAACAATGCAATGAAAGTTTTTGTAATCGTGGAAGTCATGATGGCACTTCTTCAAGGGGAAGTATAAGAAGTTTAGTTTTAACTCAACATTACTTCTACATCCCTTGACACAGTATTATTGTGATCTATTTTATAGCGTTATTCTGAGCTTTTCCTGTCATGCCAATAGTCCACTAGCATTGTATAAAAGCAATGTAATTTGTGGGATCTACACAAATACAAGAGACCTGGGCAATGAGATACCTAAAACTGTGGCCATCCAAAGGACCACAGGACCTCATGTGGTGTTGTGATGGCAGATAATGGCTAACTCACAAATAATTTTTGTTTTGCTTTGGAAATATGAAAGTGCATTGCTCCTATTTATGAATGTCATAGTTTGTTCTGAAAAATAAACCTAAGATCTTTGGTTCTTCATCCTTTACCAGGATGTGCAGCTGGCACCAACACTCAGTCTTGCCTCACTTTAATGATCCACCTCTCAGAACTTACAGGGTCTCTTCTCCTTCCTTTTCAGAATGATGTCAAAAATCTTAAGAAGCATCCATGGCTTGAAAATCAAGCAAACCTTGATGCACCTCTGCTGTTTGCTTAGGATAAGTTCTGTAGCAATATAAATGGAACAATGAACATACCTTGTGTCCTATAGAAATCATGCTGCTTTTTAGGTCCACAACATTGAGGAAATTGCAGTCTATCATTTGGTATCTTAGAGCAGGGAAAACTTACCTGGAATGTATTAATTTTATAGATTGTTTTAAAACAAAACATGTTCCTTCATTTTCCCTTTCCTTCTTTTCCTGTTTTCCCTTTCCTTCTTTTCATGCTAATATAACTCATAGGTTCATCCAGCTGTGGAGAGTCTTGCAGATAATTTACTCTTAATTGTGAAGGTATAATCAGATCTATTGCTTGAAGTATGCTAGATGTACTTAGCTATTTTTTTGTTTCAATAGTGGAAAGAAGAGGCCTGTGTATTTTCTGTTTGGTAGATGTGATAGAAAACCCAGTGTGCAAGAGTCTGTGGGGAGTTTCTCAAATGATACTGCATTGAAAGTGATACTGAACAAGCTTCATCTTTTGAGTTTTATAGCACTGTCTTGCAGTATTATGTAGAGAATCAAAAAATATAGCCCAACATGTTAAAAAGTCATAGTACTTAGGGGTCCTGTTTTCATTTCTAGTAGTCTGACACACAGACAATATCTCAGTAATGGTATTCTGATTTATCTGCTATGTAGTAATGTTCTTCTTGCTGGTATTCCAATTTATTCAAGCTGGGTTTTTTGCATTCCACCTGTTGATATCCAAACAATTGGGGCAGTGCCAAAGCAAGTCCTGGTACATGTGCAGTCTGCTACTTCATTTATATTATTCACTGAGCTTTACTAAAAAGAAAATTAAAATACTGCCTAGGTGCAAACTATGAGTTTCTCTTTATTTTAGAACAATGCTTATCATGGCAATTTGAGAAACATCAAATATATTCAAGCCAACAAGAGTGTGATGCAGATTCTGTGTATCTCTAGGTTTAAGTCAGTCAGTCTGAGATTTCCCATTTTTAGCTAAATAATAACAACCCACCACCTCTTCCCCATGTCATTTGCACATTTGGTCAATGAGATAGAGTATCTGAGGGTGTTCTTCTTGCCATCTCTTCTGTATGTCTCGTGGGAGGTTCTCTGGGTACCAGTACTGGTCAGTGAGCAGGTCCAGGTGGTTACCTTTCCAGCTCCCTACAAGTTCGACACTGTAAATGCTGGTGTAATTATAAAAAAATCCTGTGGATGACCTTTCTGACCCCTGAGAAATTTTGTTTGCATTTGATATTTAGTCATTTGTAACAGCACCAGTGCAAACTCAGCATGGAGGTGGGGAAAAATATATTTAAGCAGATCTTGTCTCTTTGAAGCCAACAGTATCTGTTTGGTTTTGCTTGTTCACCACTCCTTGTAGTTCATGGGAGTGCAGCTATCTCACAGAGTTTACACTGAGGGGAAGTCATGAACATTTCATCAACACAGAGAAGCTCTGATTGAATGAATACTTAAGGATGGGTTTTTATTGAGTTTTGTCTGAAAGAAGATAAGGATATATATATATATATACATATATATATATAC